>NC_071393.1:17405914-17722448 GCF_022682495.2 Desmodus rotundus | reverse complement strand
GCTATGTTTTTATCACCGTGGGGGGTTGGAACATGCACTCAAGTCGGAGCGGCTGCCCTCTGTGGTCTGCTGGCTCTGTGAGGGCGGGCCAGGCCTGTCCTAGCCACCGCAGGCATTTGCCAAACTCCTGCTGGATGCCAGCAGTCTGGGTTAGAACTTGCAGTAAACAAGGAGACGGGAAGAGTTAAACTCTTCGGTGAAGGAAAGAGCCAGACTTCACTGGCAAAAAGGAATTTTTTTTCTTTTTGCTTCTGCAGTCCCCAGCCTGGAGCTTGGCACTCTGGGGAAGGCACCAATCAGATTGTTGCCTGCATGTTGGAAAATATTTATGTCACCTACCAAGCTGGGAGCATACTCAGCAGGCTTCCCGGGGCCTCCTGATAGACAAGGTCGCATCCCAGCAGCTGTGAGGTAGGAGGCGTGCCGGCCTGGCAGCTGTGCTCGGCGCTGGAGGCTGCCAGCGAGCGTGGCGTCGCGCGTCACAGGGAGACACACTTCTCTGACCCCCAACTTGGGGGCACGGGAGGCTTGGGGGGTCCCTGCTGTCTGAGACTGCTCTGGGGAGTCACAGGCCAGCTGTGGGTGGGGCTTGGGGAGGTGGAGAAAGGACGAGGAAAGGGCATGGGCAAGAGGATGGAGGACGAGAAGGAGTCTAGTGCTTACAGGTGCTGGCACCATGGCACGTGCTTTTCAGGTGTTATCCCAGTGGACCCTGGTCACCCCCTGAGCTGGCAGGGGCAGGGTCATTTCACAGATGAGGAAACTGAGTCTTTGAGAGAGTTGGTGAAACACGGAGCTGGGGCTGCATGTCTTGTTGTCTTTCAGACCCTGCACAGAAGACGTTTGTCATTAGCCCTTAACTCTGACATGCAAAAAACAAAAAACCCAGTCCAACTGCAATGATCTGTGTGTGTGTGTGTGTGTGAGTATCTGTGTATGTACCTAGGTATCCATCCATCCATCCAATCACCCATCCATCTGTCTCTAGATAAGTAGGTAGGCCATTTATTTACTGGAATTCAACAGCAAAGTCCCGTCCTAGAGTTGGAAAGACCTTCAAGTTGGATCACAAGAGACAGCAAGATTGTACGTCTGCAAGCATTGAGCTGGGCCCCCCATGGTCGGCCTCATGCCCCCATCTCTGCCCTCAGGATGCACGCCTCACCCAGCTGTTATGGGAAAGAACTCTGGGGCCAGACTGCTTGGTGTCAAGTCCCAGTTCCGCCCATTATGTTGTAGCCTTGGGCAAGTGGCTCTTCCTCTTTGTGCCTTTGTTCTCACCTATAAGGTGGAGATAGTAATAGGGCATCTGGGGCAGGTGTTAAGATTAAACAAGTGAATACAGATGCTTCTTGACTTACCATGGGGTTACGTCCCACAAAACCCATTGTGAGTTGAAAGTATTATAAGTCGAATATGCGTTTAATACCCCGAATGGACTGAACATCATAGCTTAGCCTAGCCCACCTTAAATGTCCTCAGAACACTTACGTCAGTCAACAGCGGGGCAACATCATCTCGCTGCCACTTCCCAGCATCACAAGAGAGTAGCACATGTTACTACCTGGGAAAAGATAAAAATCCCAAACTCGAAGTGCGGTTCCTACCGAACGCATATTGCTCCACGCCATTGGTTGAGGGGGTGGCTATGTGATGGCCCCTAGGATGTTAAATTTCATAATAACTTGTATATAATGTTAAATGAATGAGTAAATAAATGAAAAAATGGAGAGATGACTGGATGAATGGATGGATGGAGGGAGGAAGGGAGGGCACAAGGGGTGGAAGGATGAATGAGTGAAAGGATGGATGGATGGATGGAAGAAAGGACTGACAAAAGGATGAATGGACAGATGGACACGTGGATGGATGGAAGAATGGATGCATGGCCAGGTGGGCAGACGGATGGACAGACAGCTGGACTGCCGGGCCCTAGGAGCACGTGTACTAGATTAAACCTCTGCCGTTCGTTTTAGCACTGCCTTTCCGTTTTCTGACCCACATTAGAGCCCCACCCCGCACAGAAACGGCCCGGGAGGAGCAAGGCATGGCACAGCTGATGCCCAGCTGCTCTCAGGGGCACCGGCTGAGCCTTAAATAGTGACTCCTCCTCGGGAAGAGCTGTTCTGGTGGCGCAGGCACGAGAGGCGTTTGGGGCAGGCAGCCGTCACTAACAGATTCATTAAGCTCGCTCCAGAGCAACGATAAAAAATCAATTTAGTTCACCAGGCAGCTTGAATGGGCGCCAGGAGCAGGAGAACCCTCCCGTCCGTGAGCTGGGGGCATGCAGAGAGGTGCTGTGGGCTTCATGGAGCCGGAGAGTAGTGGCACCCCACTGTTGGAGGCCCCCCGCCGCAGGGTTGCAGGAGCTCTGACAGGAAGGCCTGGGAGGGGTGGCAACGGGCCCAGGGTGGACTCTTGAGCATCCCAGGCAGTGCTGCTGACACAGCTGACTGGCTGCCACGCTGGCCATGACCTCACTGCTCCCGCTGCACCGACTCCTTAATTCCTATTTTAACAGCCCCTGAGGGCTGGCTCAGTGCACTGCACTGGGTTAGGGGGCCCGGGGTCTAGGCACAGCCTCTGCCTTGCTGCGCTCCCCGTGTGGCTGGGGAGCAGACCTGGGCCCAGGGCAGGAGGGTGGGTGTGGGCAGAGGGGTGGGGAGCTATCAGAGAAGAGAAGAGGGGAGAGGGTGGCCTTAGGGGTTCAGCAGAAGGGGGCATTCACATCCATCAGCTTCAGGGCAGGAAACGGGTAACACTGTAGCCGCAAAGGGGTAATTAGGGGAGCACATTCCGAAGGTAGGAGCAGCAAGTATGGACAGGGTCAGGAGAACCTAAGGGGACGGTGCAGCATCTCTGGGCTAGCAACAGTGGGGAGGGGTTAGAGACCCTACACCCGGAGGGGAGCGCAGGGGGTGCTCCTGGAACCTGGGGACAGGAGAGGCTGCAAGAGGGGCTGCCCATCTGGGCTTGGCCTGCCTGTGCTGCTGTCAACTCACGGCTGGCTGGGGAGGGAGTGGGGGTGGGGCTGAAGAGAATAAATAGCCGATCTGCCTTGCCTTCCACACCTTGAGCCTTTTTGGGTCCTGCATCAGGAAGCCAGGGACAAGGGAGCCAGGTGATGTGGTCTGTAGAAGCAATGTTTGCAGGGTGCGGGGCCTGGGGTTTGGTGGGGGAGAAGCTAGAGGGGTGGAAGGAGAATATACAGTGAGCACTGCAGAGAACAGTCTGGATGGCCCTGAGGACCCAGTGGGGAGAGGAATCGCTCATCCCGGCCTCGTCAGGGAACTTCTTGGCTCCCTACAGGGCACTGGCTGTGGCTGGGATGGATGGGCTTGTGGCACCTGACTGGGAGAGGCCGGATGAAATGGGTGGATGGGAACAGGTGGGAGGTGGGGAGAGATGGACAGAGAGGCAGAGACACATGGTCAGAGGGACAGAGTGGGGTGGAGGGAGTGAGAGGGAGAGAAACAGGGAGAGAGGCACTAGTGGGGGAAGGGAACAGAAAGGAAAAGAGATTGAATGACACAGAGAGATGAACATACAGACAAAATGACACAGGATGGAGAGAGAGAACAAGGCATACAATGTAACTAAAGGGACAGAAAAGAAAAGAGAGAGGAGAGAAAAAGAGGGAGAACAAGGAAACGGAGAGAGAAACGAATGCTGGAAGTGACGGAGATCCAGAGTTCGGCCTCTGGAGGCAAAGACACACGGGAAAAGACAAACGCGATTCAGGAAACTTTGGGAGCCCAGCGGTGGCCAGAGGCAGAGCTGGAGCAGCTGGGCCGGTTCTCTGGGGACCTGGGAGTGCCAGGACCAGGCTGGGCTCCTGGCTCCCGGTCTGTAGGACCTTAGCACAGCTTTCAAGCCCGTGAAGAGGAGGTGATGTCGGGCAGGTGTGCGGACGAACTGAGGTGGGCACGGGAGGCACCGGGTCACGCTGGTCTCTCAGTAAAACGGCAGCTAACACTGTCGCGGAAGGACATGTGGATGTGCACGCATGTGTGGGAAGTGGTGGGAGCTCAGGTCCAGGAGACCTTCCCTCACAGCTCTGTCTCGCTCCTCCTTCCTGCTCTCGGAGCCGTGAGGGCCACTTCCTGACCGAGACCTGCGGGACAGTCACGCAGACACATGCACACCCCACGCATCACACAACACTCACATATACACCATGCACATGCCAACCACACATACACACAGTGCACACATCACATGCAGCACAACACACATGTATACAATATGCACACCCGACCACACACACCACACACACAATACAACATACATGCATATAACACACACACCAACCACACACACGCACACACATAAGCACAATGCACACCACACAGCAAACACACATCACACGCACATCACAGCACACATACCACACACACCACAACATGCATACCACACACATAGCACAACACACATACACATGCCACACACAAATATGATACATACCGCACACACCACACACATGCACAGCACACACACATTCACACATGCCATGCACACCCCCACACGTGTGTATAACACACTATACACACACATATACACCACACATACATATATGTACCATGCACTCACACACACACAGCCACCACAGCCACCACAGCCCCCAGCAGCTCCTCCAGCCCAGCTTCCGCTCGCAGTGAGGTGGTGGACAAGTGTGGAGGGAAGCAGGCTGAGCCCGGACAGCCGGTGGGCGGGGGCAGGCAACCATGTGTCTCTGCTGGAAGGTGCCCACCTGACCCATGCCCCTCGAGCCAGCCTCCCCATATCCCCTACTTCAAGAGGCCAGAGCGGCACCCAGGAGCCTCCATCAACCCAGCGCAGAGAAAATGAGGAAGAAAACAGGGAGTGTGAACCAAGAAAGGGAAGGCGCTGGTGAGAGAGGAGCCGAGACAGGCCAGGCCCCAGCTGAGTTCCTGACCGAGATGCTGGCAGACACAGCACCCAATGCCAGGAGGCCTGGTCGGGAGGGGCTGGAAGGCTGCCTGGGCTTGGGCCATGCTGGGAGCCCCTGCGGTAGGCAGGGTGCCCATGTAGGGGAAGTCAGGCAGTGAGACGTGGAAGGTGGGGGAAACCGAGGCACAAGGATGGGAAGTGATTCTAGTAAGGGCATCCGGCAGGCCAGGAGCTTAACTTCTGCTTCCAGATCTCCCTTAATTTACCTCTTGCTTTCTTGGTTACATCAAAAAGCAAACTTAAAATTAGAACTAGAGAGAAAAAGAATTTCTTAAACACCTACTATGTGTTAGGCATTTAATTCACATTGACTCATGGGTTCCTCACAAGGGTAGTATGTTTGTGTGTTACTATTACTACTCCCACTTTGCAGATAGGGAAACTGAGGCCAGGAGAAGTGACTCCGCCAGGGAGTAGATGCATCTGGGCTTAGACTCACAACCCTTGGTGTCAGCTCTTCCCCGCACCCCTCTGGGTTGATGGCCCATTGCCCCCCACTCTCCGAAATGAAGAGGCCCGTCTGCGGCTGGGTGGGGAGGAGAGAGCTCTCCACCATTCCTCTGAGTCTCCCTCTGCCAAGGAACTCAGCCAAAATTCCCTGGAATTTGTTGCTTTAAGCTACGCACAGGGGAGATCAGAATCAGACAGGGGTGTTTATAATGGCTTCCAAATGTCTGGCTGCAGCTGCCTCCTTGGCAGGGAGAGACAAGGAGGCCTGGGGATGGGGGAGACCTGCTCCCCGCCTCTCCTCCGCACATGCTTTTCAGGGGCGCTGACACTGCTGGAGACCTGGGTGTAGAGATGCGCTGCTCTGGCATACTAGCTAAGGAGTGAGTGAGTGAATGAATGAACGGCTGCATGAGTGGATGAATGGACGGCGCAGGGTGCAACTTTTCTTAGCTGTAAAATGGGGATAGTTACACCAGGGTCAGGGTCGATCACTCCTTCCTTACACTCTCCAAAGGATTCAGCTGGCACACCCACTTAACAGATAATAAAACCAAGGCACAGAGGTGAAGACTGGCCTAAGCGTAAAGTGGCGATAGAGCGAGAACACTGTGGGTGTTCAGTTGACCTGTTTCAAAGATACACTGAAGAGCGCCTCCTAGGGACGGGGGTCAGTGGTAAGGGCCAGCGAGTTCTCTGTGAGCCACGCAGCTGTGACCTCCATGCAGGCAGACATCCCTGATGCATCACCTCCCCTTACCAAGACTTAGAGTTTTCTAAAGCTGCGACTTGAGGGCCCCAACCTCTGTGGGGTTTTGTGGGAGGCTGGTGGGAGGATGGGTGGGAAGACTTGCGCATCACGGGCAGGCACGCAGTAGGTGGGTTTTAATAACGTCGTGATAATATAAATAATGGCTAATCGTTTTTGACTGCGCCAGGCACAGAGCTCCTCATATGATTTTTTTGGTTTTACTCCATCCTGCTCCCATCCCTACGAGGTCTGTTTGATACCTATTTCGTAGAGAGAATAAGGAAGCTCTGAGAAGGTAAGTGGTTTGTAAGAGGACACACAGCTAGGAAATGGGCCAAGTTGAGAGACCAGTTTATTCACCCCTCGGATTTTAGGCTGAGACACGTGCATGAAAGCATGCCAATCTGCGCCTGGCACGCAGGCACTTAAAAAAAAATGCTAGCCTCCTGTTTTTTTCCTCTATCAGGAATTTGCTTTGTTTTTCTGCCTTCACAGAGGGGGATCTGAGGTCAAGGACAGAATGACTTGACTGGGCCGCCTGACAGCCGTTGCTCCTGCACCCAGAGAGAGGGGCTCAGCAATGCTCAAGGCTCCTCCCCCAACAAGACTTCGCACAGAATCGCTGTTAACATGGGTTAATGACGATTTAATTTACACATGCCCGGTTTTTAGTTTTCTGATTAGAAATATGAAAGAGAGGTGCTGCGGAAAAGAGGGCGCGAAGACACCTCAAATCGCCCCCACTTTTCCTATTTGGACAGGACTGCGGTTTGGTATTTTATTTTTCCTGCTTGGTACAACCGCCGTCGTTATGAGCGGACAGATTACTCAGCTCTGCATATATTGATTTTTCCCCTAAAGCCAAGTCTATTGTTTTCCATTGATGAGACCAGTAAGTACAAAAGAATGAGGAGATAACATCCTACTTGGGGAGCTGTACCCCGTTAACATTTTGGCAGGTACTCGTATGTATCCGTGTATATCACTCACACACGCACTCCCGCCCCCACCCCCAAATATATGTTTCTGACATAACTTCGTTCCCATTTTGAATTAGGGTCTCCAACTCAAAGGCCCTGGCAACTCCCAGGAGTGAGTGCAAGGGCCAGGTGGGGGCCGAGGAGGCCCATCCCAGGTGCCCCACCCACAGGGACGGCTGTGATCACTCTGCCCAGTTGCTGCCCTCAGGAATACAAGCCAGGGGTAAGGACGTGTTTCAATTTTCCACAAAATTCCAGAAATCTCGACTCTTCTATGAAAACTCCCATTAAAATATAGATTGGCAGCAGACTGCACTTAAGTCAAGCATGTGCAGACCAAAGGAGACACACGGTGGGGCTGCCCTGGGTTTGCAAACGCCGATCTCTGGGGCCTACAGACATCCACCCCCGAGGTTCTGTTTAGCATACTTACATGGCTGGTGTGTTCTGCTGGGACTGGGCAATTGCACCACCCCCCACACATCTGCTATGCGGGTTTTGAATCAGAAGGGCATCTTTTCTCCCTGTTTTCTTCCTTGTCTGTTCCCAACCCCCCTTGCTGGCTCCTCCCCACCTGGTTCCCCCTTGCTCTCTCCCAACCATTCAATTTTATTAATGGTTGATTTTCTTTGTAAACTGTCTGGAGGCTATGCGAGCTCCTGCGGTAGCCAGTGGCTGATCAATATCTTGGCGGGGGGTGGGGGCCAGGGTGTCATTTCATTAGCTAAGTGCCATGTAATCTACTCCGTAAATCCCATAACCTCTTTTCCGAGCTGGCCGGAGACAGGTAAGGACGATGGCTGGCCAAAGACCTAAATTTGTATGCTACCCTGATGGAACCGGGAAGGAATGTTTGGAGACCCCTGTTAAGGTTTGGTCTGGGTGTGTTGGGTTTCCCTGTTGTCTCTGTCCCTTCTCCTTCCACTCTGTCGGCTGTTGGTTGAAACTGACCTTCAAAGCTTAGATAGTTAGAATGTCTCCATCTGTGTGAGAAAGACCTACTCTCATTAAATATCACAGGAACACTACCCTGGGAGTAGGGTGCTGAGTTCACAAAGGAGGAAACTGAGACAAAGAAATGCTCTTTGGCATTGCTAGGCAGAGCCAAGATTCAAACCCAGGGCTAGCTGACCCCTGGCCCGGGGCTCTTCCCACACTGAAGGGGCTCAGAGGCAGCCAGGGAAAGGGGCTTGTGTGAAGCAGCCTGGACCCCTGTTCCAGGCACACAGGAAGTCTCTGTGGCCTTGTGAACAATTTTCCACATTCCTCTGGTTTCTTTTTATGAAGACTGATGGTCCCAGATGTTGTTCAATTACGGGTATATGGCCACCGCCTGGGCCAGAGAGCCCCGCTCCTCCATGGCTGGAAGGCATCAGAGCGGCGGAAGAATGCAAATGGCTTTCCTGGAGACGGAGGCTCTGTGGGAACCTGGGCGCCCTTCACAGAGCAGGTCCCAGCCAAGGGGCAGGATTTTCTTGCCATTGGAGGGTCGGTTTCAGCATGGAAAACAGCGAGGCGACAGTGAGAGCAACGTGTCACCCGGAAGACGTGATCTCCTTTGCTTTTCTCATTAGGGCACTAGGGGATGTGGTTCCCAATTGTAGTGACTCCACTGGGCAGAATCAGGGCATCCTCGGGGGTGTGGTCTACCTGGGATTAGGGGACGGGGAAGAGCTGAGGGCCCAAGAGCCCCACAGAGGGAGGAGGAGAAAGGAGTCCAAGTGGTGAAGAATATGGGTCTTGGGGCTGGACAGGGGGGGTTGAGCCCCAACGGCTCCACTTTCTCACTTGAGAACTGCGGATTCTTCACTTCATCTCGCGGAGCCTCCGTTTTCCCACCTGTGAAATGGGGTGAACACGGACCGTATGCCATGGTGTTGTTGCCCGGACTAAATGGGTGATGCGATTCAAGTGCTTTCCGCAGTGCTCAGCACGTGTGGTCCTCATCCGATTAGATATTATTTCCAGCCATAAAGGCAGGAAATGAGAACTCCTCAGCAGCTGCCACGTGCCAGGCGCTGGGCCAGGTCTTTGATACACTGTGTTGCCCAATCCGCACAGCGGCCCGTTTAAAAGACGAGGACACGGAGGCTCAGGGAAGGGTGAAGTGCCTCATTCTATCAAGAGCCCAGGATGTTTGGCCCTTCCCACTCTATCGCGTGACCCTCTGGGACATTGGTGGGTGTGCCAGGTGGAGAGGGGGAGGCAGTGTCCAGAGCTGACGGTTCGAGAGGCAGTGTGAGTGGACCCTGAGGTCTGGAGACCTGGAAGAGGAGCCTGCGTCCCCACCTGGGCTCCTCAACCACTGACTTTGGGGACCCCCGGTCTCAGGGGCTCCCCAAAGTCAGGAAGGAATTGTGAACCGCCAAGGGGCTGTCTTCTGTGGGAACTGGGGTCTCGACTTAACGAGAAGCATTCTAGACTAGGGCGGAATGCCAGCTCTGACACACTCAGGGTGGCCCGGGGAGGGGCACGTCACCTCTCTGGGCCTCAGGCCCTGACACGTGGAGCGAGAGGCAGGCCATGCAGAGCTGCCAGAGTGATTAAATAAGCAAAAGCGGAAAAGGCTGTCGCAGACGGGTTCCTTTGGACACAGATCCCAAGGCTCTGACTCTGAGTGCTGGGGGCTTATTGGGGGGCCGTGGGGGTGGCCCTGCAGAGCAACACCTGCAGGTGAAGGGAAATTAGCAGGAGGGGGCACAGAGAAATTGGGGTGGGATCCAGGCTCACCAAAGACCTCAGCTGGTTCCCTGGGGAGCTCTAAAGCTGAGATGACTCTTCAAAGTCATCCAGCCCAGAGGCAAGGAGGCCAGGACGATGTACCCCCCTCATTGACCAGCCACTGGAAGGAGGGCTGACCTTGGACAAGGCAGCTCTCTCCGGCTAAGGACAGGTGCGGGGAGCAGAGGCTCAGCTGGGAGCTGTCAGCAGTCTCAGCAGCTGGGGTGAGAGCTAGGTGGCTCACCGCAGCACCCAGCAAAGAGCCCCGTGACACCCGGTGGGGTGCATGCACATCAGCTGCCTTTGTCTCTGCTAGGGGGCCTGCTGTTAAGTCACCCAGGGCATCTGGGGTGAAAGGAGGCTGGTTTCCGGGCAAGCAGGGTGAAGGTGTGATGGATGGCCCGGGGAATTCTGCCCTGCCTGTGATGTTTCCTGGGGCTGTGGTCTCGGGTGAGCCCGTTTCATGGTGGGGGGTGGTGGTGGCAGGGGGTGGTGTGTCTCCTGAATCACACAGCTGGCAGCATCCGGGAGAACAAGGCAGGGGGCGCCGGTTCCAGGATGGAGGAGAAATGACCGTGTCAACCGAGCAGCTCCCGTCTCCCCTGTCACCCTGCGAGGCTGTGCCTTACAGCCTGCGCTCGACCCTGGAAAAAATTGACTGCCTGTTTCTGCCTGACTGCCCGAGAGTTACAGGCTGCAGGGGTGGGGGGAGGGGAGGAGGGGGGCGAGGGGGGCTGCTGCCTCCTCATCAGGATGGATTTTTCTGCTTCTCTGCTTGTAGGAAGAGCAGGAACAGGATACGGGAGGCTGCTCAAGGAGTAATCACTGTGCGGCGGGCGAGGGCATGTCGGGGCCGGCTCTGTGATGGAGGAAGAGGCGGGAGGGTGGTTGGGGCAGAGAGGGCTCTGGGTAGGCTGTGGGCCGTGGCCTCTCGGGGAAAGAGGCTGTCCCATCTGTCTGCAGGCTGGCACCTTCACCACCCACCCTCCCTTCATCTTCTGATCTTTCCATCTTTCCTTCCTCCCGGCCTCCTGCCTTCCCTCCTTCCTGTCTTTTCTCCTTTCCTTCATTCACGTATCCACTCCCCCTTTCACTCAACTTACTCCCCAAACCCACCCGTTCTTCACTCTTCACTCTTTCCTGGCACCCATATTGGCTCAGCACACATTCCTTGGGGACTGCGTGGCATGCCTGGCCTGGCTCTGGGCACTGCTGATGGACCTGTCCCAGATTTTGCCCTCATGGATGTCACAGCCTGACAGGGGAGAAGACGGGTCAGCAGAAGAGGTTCTCATTCCTGCTGGGTCAGAGCTCTTTGCTGGGGACACTCAAGACGTATTGGCAATGTTGGAGATACTTGAGGGGATCAGAGAGGGCTTCCTGGAGGAGGAAAAAGTGGGAGGTCTGCCTCGATAGGAAAGAGGATGAGGAAAGAGACAGAGGCATGGAGGAGCAGAGAGGGTCTGTGGCTGGGTCAGTGTCAGCCTGGCCAGAGGCTGGTGCAGGGCAGTGAGAGGCAGGGGGTGGGATGTTGTTTAGCTGAGTCTGGAGAAATGGAGTGGGTCTGGCTTACCAAAGATCTGGAAATATTCAGACTTAAGCGGTTTTTTTTTTTTTTTTTTTACTTAAGCAAGAAGTTCTTTACTACATGAAATCTTATGTGGAATTTCAAACTATGGGAAAAAAAAAAAAAGTTGAGCTGGTTTGGCTAAAGCAGGGGAGGTTCCAGAACATTTCCCACTTAAATCTCACACCTTGTCCCCACCATGAGACCAAAAACACAGGGGCAGAACCTTGGGGTTCCAGGGAACACAGTTTGAGAACCACAGGAAGGGTACGGGCGCCTTTCTCTGGACGTGATGAAAGCCACTTACTGCAGATCCACCTCTTGTGTGACAAAGGGTCAGAGTCTGGGGGCACGGTAAAGGCTGCTTTTATTCCAGCTGGGGGGTCAAGTCCCAGCTGCTTAGGGGGGTGTACAAGGTCTTCCAGAATGTTCTACCCCCCCAGGCTCATCCCCGGCACTCTCAGCCCCCCACTTTCCAGCCATACTCAACTTACATGGTTTCTCAAATGGGTGTTATCGAGTTTGCCTCTAGCTGGAGCTGCCCCAGCCTCCCCAGTGTCTTTGCCCGACCTGCTCCCCTCATCCCAGGCCTTGGCTTAGAGTCCCTTTCCCCACCAAGCCCCCTGCTGGCCTCCTTCAGCGGGCATGTGGCACGGCTCCTCTGCCCTCCTGTGACTGGCTCCGATTGCTGAGGTCCAGCTCCACCCTGCCTGTAGTTGGTGCTCAATCCACGCTTGTCGAATGCACCTGCCAACAAACCAGCAAAGACGTAAACAGCACTGTGGACATGCACAGAAGCACTCATGTTGGTCTTCCAAGATGAGCAAGTTCATGTGGGGTGAGCCAGGAAGGGACAGGGACAAAGGGGGCACCCTCCCTTGCACATAGAAGGTGGTCAGAAAGTGCTGATTGAGGGAAAACAGTGAGCACACCCTGTATCCCCAGGAGGTGCTAAAGAGCCATCCTGAGCAGGGTTTTGGGGTGTGAGACAGCGGTCACCGTGGCCCTCAAACCTCGAACACGGCCGCCCGGTCCGCCCTTGCCCAGCACACGGAAGAGGGTGGGGCAGGATATTCTCCCTGGTGTGTCTCACTGTGGGCCTCATCCCCACTGTTTACATCATTAATTCATATAGCCCAATTTGCATTTGCATGCCGACTCAATACTTTTTATGATGCAATTACTACTCAGAGATGAATTTTTTATGAGTTTCTTTTTAATGTCTCCAGGGCGCTTTATTCTTGAGGAAATCTCCTTGTGAACACTAGCAAATTCTTTTAGAGGGGACTTTAAAGCCCTCTGGCCCTCCCAAGTGCTGTCTACATGGCACCTCCTCCAGGCAGCCTTCCCTGGCCTCAGTGCATGTAGAGGGACTGGTGTGACGGGGTAGAAATGTAGGTGGGGGGTTCAGAGAAAAGACTAGAGTTGTTAGCACCTGCGTTCAGATTCCCACTCCAGCAGTTGGGGGCTCTGCAACCTTGAGCAAATCACTAAACTTCTCTGAGCTCCAGCACCTTCGCCGTGTGAGCAGGGATCAGTGCACACGTGGACACCTATCTCCTGGGCTTGTTCTGAGGATGGAGTGAGGTCTTGCATGCTGGCAAGGAGTTAGCGCTCATGAACTAGCTGCTGTTGTTATTATAATGCGCCAGTAAAGCAGAAGAGCTGGCATCCATCCGCTTGGGTAAGTTAACCTTCCCGGCCCCCACACTTTGTTTGGTGGGGAGGGAGAATGGTGTAGATGATCAACCTCCCCCAGCAAAGCGTATCTTCGGAGTTTAATGACCCTGAGCTTTGATATACCATCACATTTCCCTCCTTTCTTCTCCTCGATTGTCATAGAGTTCCTCAGTTCTGTCTATTGCAGTAAGGAAGGATGAGAAGGAGGAGACAGGGGAGGGAGCCTGGGGGAGGCAGCTTATTCCTTGCAAAGGTTGAGACAGCCTGGATTTGAACGCGGCCACTGCTGTTGCCTAGAGTTTTCTAGACCTTGGGCTAAGAGGTGTCTTCTTTCCCTTTTGCAGATGGACCACGTGAGGCCCAGAGAGGAGCAGGCCCATCGCTCTTCTCAGTGCCTGGAATTCTGTGTGACTGCCTTCTCACCTGTCTCCGGGCAACTCCTACTCATCCTCAATGTGCCAGCCCAACCTGCCTGTTCTCAAGGGAGCTTTCTCCGGGTGCTGCAGGCAGCCCAGATTTCCCTTTGGAATACTCACCAAACCACCGAACTTACAGGCTGTTTTTCCTCCCTATACTCACTCTGTGCTTTATTCTCTCTCTCCCTCTGTCTCCTCTCTGTATGTGTATATCTTTCTATCTTAAATTTCCTTCTCGTTTTCAGAAAACATTGTACATTTGAAAAAGAGACTGCTTAACAGCACAAAAGCTGTCATCTCCTTGCACCCCAGGGGCCCCGCTCTCTCCCTGAGGCATCCACTGCTCCCAGATTCTTCCGGACTCTCCAGGGGGCCTTCTCTGTAAGTACAACTGCGTGAAAGCTCAGCCCAGGCTCTTTACACATGGACACACGCTGTCGTCACTCTCCGTGGCTCGGCTTTGGTTTTTTACCCAGAGAGTGTTCTATGTCACCACGCAGAGATCTGCTTCATTGAAGGGCCACATGTTTGTCTTTGCAGGATGAACCGAACTGCATTTGATCGACCTACTAGTGGCTCTTTGGTTGTTTCCTAATCTTCATCTATGACTACCTTTTTGATGTCTGTCTTCTCAACCTGACTGAAGACTTTGTGAGAACAGGGTAGTTTGTGTCTACTGGTCCATTTCTGCATCTTTAGAGTATAGCGTGGGGACTTCGACATATAGAATATTCTCAATAAATAAGCCTTGAGTGAACGGAAAGAGGGAAGGAGGGAAGGAAGGAAGGAAGGAAGGAAGGAAGGAGGGGGGAAGGAAGGAAGACTGGATGGATAGAAAGAAAGGATGGACGGATGGGTGAAATAAAGGATAGATGAATGGATAGATGAGTTAGTTATAAAACCCGGACTAGGTTCTTCATTCTCCTACCCCTCTCTTGTGGCCTGAGGGACGCAGCCTCTGACCATCGCCCCCAAGGAAAGACCCGGTAGCGAGTCTCATGGTGTCGGTGAGCACACGCTGGCCTGCTGAGCGGCGCTGTGAGCCCCTGAGCAACAGCAGGCTCCCACCCACAGCTCTCCCTCGGACATTCACCAACAGCAGTGGCTCCCCAAGTCCTATCTGCACTGGGTGGAGTTGCAACACGTTATGGAAACTTCTATTTCTGCTCCACAAAAACAAAGTAGAAAAGGAAGGCTGGCTCTGCCAGAGACCTAAGCGGGCCCCCGTGAGTCATCTTTATCCAAGCTAGCTGAGAAAACCCTTCCAAATCTAGCACTCTCTCCGAGCCATGGGCCAGCGCCATGGCGCCCCTCCCTCCAGCATCCCACAGCCCCATACACGAGGAGGTCTCAGGCTCCAGGGGCCGGCCAGAAACATGCAGTACAGAGCCAGGTCAGCCCCTGGCAAAATGAAAAACACTTTCTATAAGAGGAATCTGGATTTTTATGTGCAATCTTCTCATTTTCAAACTCTGGAAGCCAATTCAGATATTTCAAACAATGCTTTGTAGGCTATACCAATCTGCGAAGGGCTGGCTTGGGCCAGCCAACCACTAACGTATCAGTCAGCAACCCTGGGTACCATTTGGGTTTCTATGTTCCCTTGGACAGAGGTCCTTCCTGTGCAGCTCTGCACCCAGGAGACCCTGCAGAGTAGGTAAATAAAACAAATGCTGAGTGCTTTAATTAATGCATTGATTATACAGATATGTATTGATTTCTCAATGTCTATGCCACTCCCCTTTCTTTCTTCTTTCAGCTCAGTAGGATTTTGGTGATTATAATAAGCTCAGCCTCTAGTTTCATATTGCTTGGGTTCGAATCCTGGCTCCACCACTTGAAAAACTGCAGCTCAATATGCTAGCACTCACTAACCAGAGGAATGAGGACCAGAGCACCCAACCGTGTATAAACCTGCTTGTGGACAGTGGCGTGCTGGGTAGAGAGAAGGAGGCCTTGATAACACCATTCCTGGTCTCCACCAGACTCTTCTCAGAGCTCGGCTCAGCCTCACGGCCCACCAGCCAGCCCTTGCCAAGGCTGCTGTTATGTAGGAAGAGCTCGACCACATTCTTAATATAGGAGAGATGAGAACACCTGGGCTTTGCTCATCTGCCCCTCTGCGACCTGAGGCAGGTCTCTTCTCCTCTCTGGTCCTTTGAATCTCCAGGGGCTAAAACTCCATGGCCTCTGGGAACCTTTTTAGGCTCAAGCAGTTGAGGGCAAATGGCAAAGACCCCGAAGCACCTTCCTCTTTACTCCCCGATCTGGAAAAGCCAGTGGAAGAAATGTCGTCTCTGCAACCTAACATGTGTCCATCCCTGGCAGAAAGAAGCTCAGGACTCGTTTTCTGTTTCCACGGTTAATGGTGTTATTCTTGTTCTTGTGGTTAACATCAGCGGCGTAAACTGAACTCAGCGAGAAATATGTGTGGAGTATTTTATGTGCACTCTCTGGTCGAATCCTCAAAATGACCTGATGTCTCGCATTTCACAGATAAGGAATGTAAAGCTCAGAGGGGTTGATTAAGTAGCTCAAGGTCATGGTTAGTGCCAGGTTGAGGAGAAGCCACAGTTTGAACCCGGGAACTCCCAGTCCAGCACCTTGGCTCCGGGCCACCAGACAGCCTGCCTTGCAGGTCAGAAAGCAGCTCTTCCTCCCCCTGCCTGCAAGTCCCCCTCACCTTGTCCACCCAGCATGGAAATGTTCTGAACCCAGACGGCCAAGAAAAGAGAAATAAGAAAACGGGAAGAAAAGGAAAATGAAAAATGCTTTGTTCCTTGAACCATTCTCCATAAACACTGTCTCTGCCAGGTACATGACTTAACTGTGGAGGTGACCCCTGACACCCCCGGCTGCCTGGAGCCCTCCTGGCAGCCGGCTGGTCACATGATGCCCAGACAGCCCGGGTTGCTATTCAAGCGTGTCCATATGAAGCAGCTCCGGCAGCCCAGCTCCCACGAGGGGGGCGGGCCAGGGCAAGAGTGAGCTTTGGACTCGGCCCCTTGCCCCCGTCAGTGTCTCCTCCCCAGGCAAGGATGCCAAATGCTAGCCGGCTTCTGTGCTGCCTGCCCAGGAAGCAGCAGCTTGGGCAAGATGAAATGGCCACTGTCGGGTAGCATAGCCGTGGGGCTGAGCCTGACTTCCCAGCACCTTCCTTCCTTCCTTCCTTCCGTTCTTCCTTCCTTCTTTCCTTCCTCCCTTCCTTCGATATTCATTGAGTAAATACAATGTACCTGCCACCTGGGATGCAACAGTGAGCAAAATAGATGATACCCCTGTGGAACCTCTAGTCTAGCAGGGTAGATAGCCATTAAGCAATTAAATACTCAATTAATTATTCAATTGTAAGCGTGATATGTTTTGGAAAGGAGGGGTGAAGCATATGATCCCATAGAATAGAGGCCCAGCCTTGTCAGACAGCCAATTACAAAACTCGAACGTGCCCACTCGCCATACTGCAAAGCGGACATCTGCAAGCCCTTAGAATTCTACAAGCCTGAAAACAGCAGGGCGTTGGAAGAGACATCAAAGATGACCTTGCTTCTTGGGGCAAAAGGCCGTGGAGTGGTGAGGTCAAGGGCTTCGACTTTTGAGCTGGATTTCTGGGTTTGAAACGAGGTCTGCTATGAATGGTAGACCTTTGTACAAGTCACCAAAGTGACTGTCCTCGAAAGAATGAGGATAACAGGGTTCTAGGACTATAGGGCCGGGTTTAATGAGATGCTGCCTGAGAACCACTTAGCACGTGTCTGCCCCAGAGCCGTAAGACATTAGTGTAACCCTCTGTGATGGTTTATCCCTGTTCAGCATCAGAGGGGCACTACATACCCCAGGAGGACCGCCTGCCAAGAGCCTGCACTTGAACCCATGTCTCCAAGCTCCCAGCCCAGTGCTTTGTCCAAGTACAGATGACCCGTGTATACCCGATGAAGGAGCCACCCTTCTCCAGTCTCCACCTGCTTTGCACCAGCCTGTCATTTGTAAACACATCAGAAAGCAAATCCAAGATCCAGTCCCGACACCCATGTGCCTCGGATGGCTGTACAACCCTCCTCGGGGGCACCCTGGCTGGTGGCAGGGGAGAGAAGAGAAAGTACCCAGCACAGCATTGCCATGGCGGAAGCAGTAACTTCTCCTAATTATTTCCCAGCTCCTGGATTCATTAGCAACCCCAGTATTAACTCAGATCAATACATTTATCCCCATCTGTCCCAGATTCGTCATCGAGACACTGATGATGCTAATGTGGTGGGTTTGAGCTCCAAAGGATCACTGCAGATTTGAGTTCTTGCTCAGAAGGAGGAAGGACCCCAGCAATTTTTGGTTTAGCCCGAGGAAAGCAAGCCCCCTGCTAAACCCAGGCACACTTCCTCTGAGCCCCCAAACCCCCAAACCCCCAAACCAGGCAGCGCATAGGCCCACGAGCAGATAACCTTCTACTCTGGCCTCAGCATCAGAGAAATTCCTTTGAAATGACTCTGCAGACTTCCCCACCCACTGAGTTCCCCTCTTTGGCTAACAGATGGGCTCGGCTAACCATTCCCAGCTTTCCGATAAAGCAGTGTCAGGCGGTGAGGCCCCCTCAGAAAGGCATGCTTGGCTAATAAATTCCAAGGCACCCCCGCCATCTGCAGCCTGCCAATCACAGGGGCGCCGGGCACCCCAGGGCTCCCAGCCTGCTGCTGTGAAGGAGTCAGGGTGGGACCTCGGCGGGTGGAGATGCAGCCGCCCTCGCCCATACTTGTCTGCCCCCGCTGCTCTGGCCTGCTCAGCCTGTGGCCTGTTCCAGCTGAAACAGACCAGGGCCACTCCTGCTGAGCCCCCTGCAGCTATTCGCGCCATGCCCAGCACGCAGGCAGCGCCGTGACTCAGAGGCAGACGTTTGGATCTGCTGCCACATTTTGGCTCAGCGACATTCTACTGCTTAATCCCAAGCCAGTGGCTTCCCCATCAGAGCCTTGATTTCCCCATCTATAAAGCAGGGGCTAAAGACATTCCCTCTCTCACAGGTTTTGTGTGAGGGTGGAAGCAAAATGCATGGCGCCACGCCTGGTCTGTGGGTGTAAGTGGTAGCTGCCCTCATCACCATCACCATCGTCACTATGTTCGTGTGGTCATGATTTTGAGTCATTTATCCTGCAGCATGGACTTCATGATTCCTGCTTCGTATGATTTTTGTGTTGAAGATGTGATAGTCGGTATGCAAATGTGCTAACCTAGCACATAGTAGGCATTCAGGAAATGTTGGCTGCTTCTGTGAATCTCCACTTCATTCATTCATTCACTCATTCTTTAATTCCTACAAGAGACATTTGTTAAACCCTGTGCCAGCCTCAGGTGTAGAGAAACAAAGAACAAAATACATGGTTTCTGCCTCGGAGTCACTCGCGGCATAGGGGGCAAAGGTCCCAGAGGTTTACCATCTGTTTGGGAAGAGGCCAGGCTTGCCAGGTGAGCCCTCCCCAGAATAATAGAGGCAGTGTGTAAGAGCCTTGCTTGAGTGCTTTCTGACTGCTAAGGGTTCCTGAGGCCAGGCGTGTGAAATGCGCAGTCTGTGGTGAGCTGCTGTCTCCCGTCCTGGGCCAAAGCAGACTTCGATAAGTGAACACTGCTCTCTTTTGTGTTGAATCTGAGAAAGGTCGCAGACTCTAGAAAGATCCCCTGCTCCTGGCAGTCACAGACAGTTAATTGGAACTGGCACCCAACTGTAAACAAACATCATCCCAGCCTTAGATTCAGGGTCAGCTATGTCCAGTTATGTGGGCTATGCCTGGCCCTCCACTTGTTTTTGTAAATAAAGTTTTATTAGAACACAAGCCCATTTATTCCCATATTATCTATGACTGTTTTTGTATTACAATGGCACGTGTAGAGGGAAGGCTGGAGGAGCCAGCAAATTAATGTTCCCAGAAGCAGCTCTGAATCGACACAGTGTTGACATGGGATAACTGCAGGGCGACCACACTGCCTCCCAGGAGAACTGAGCTCCAGGTACTCACCATTCATAATAAAATCCCTTCACGTTTCACCTTCTTACTCCCATTCCTAGTGATCCTGGTCTCAGAATCTGCTTCAGGGAGAACCAGACTAAGACACTGACTGCCCTTTCCCTCTTGGCCTCACTCTTCTAAGTCTAGAACATGCTGGGTGTTTTAAGGGGATGAATTCATGACTCATCCCGTTGGAATGTTGCAGCAGCTCCGAGGACCATTACTCCCTGTGCATCTCACACACCTACTTCCTCAGACAGGGAGGCTCTGATCAGGGCACCTGGTCACCACCTGCTGTGGCCGAATTCCATTCCTTGTGCGTCTGCACAGGCTTCTGATAGCTAAACTCCTAGTCTTGCCTCCAAAGTAGATTTCTATCCTGAAATTTCCTACTTCCCTGCCCAGGGCAGACATCATCAATCAATCACAGCCTGACTTTCTCTTTGCAGATTTGCTGGTAAAGCACTCCAGGCAGGCACTCCCTGTCCATGGATGGGACCCGGAACTAGAGGTTAAATGCATTGTATGGGGGAATGCCCTGATATAAAGCCGAGTGAAAGGAAGCACAGTGGCAAGGACAGCATGGAAGAGTTCTTCAAAGGAGAAACAAAGCGTGCCTGCACCAATGACAAATGCAGGAAAGTGACATCACCCAGAGGTGCGTGTGTGTGTGAGTGTGACGGGATTCTAATGTTCTTGGTCTCTGTCGAGTTTCCTCTCTGCTGCATATCCACTTATTTCATGCATGTGTTTATCGAGCACTTATTATGTGCCAGGCATATAAGTTAGGGTTTCAGCGGTGATCAAGACAAATATGTCATAGCCTAATTGCATAGGTCATTACAGCCCAATGATAAGGCAGGGGCAGGGACAAGGGAGCATTTGCAAATTAGGTCTCAGCACGTGCTTCTCCTTCACGATGCTTGTTGCAGTTACAATGCTATAGGTATTTATAGACTGAGCACTAAATCTGCATTGTTTTGCTTTGGCCACACCCCCAGTGCCTAGCACAGTGGCGTGTGTTCACTCAGCATTGCATACTGAGGCAGGTCCACTCTGGCCTCCCTGAAAAGTGGGAGGGTGGGCCTGGGGGTTCAGACTGGGAAGAGATGAAGGTGGGGGTGAAGCTTCTACATGTTGACTTTGTCCTGGGGCCAGTGAGGAAGCTGCAGAAGGTTTTCGATGTCACAAAGCAAACAGAAGAGTCATTGTAGAGAAACCCAATATAAACCACCTGCGCTGGCATGCAGTTTGCGTCTGTCCTGTTCTGAACAGGACTTCCTTCTCAGTCCCACGCAGGCTGCGGTCTCGCCAGCTTTGGCAGGAAGCACAGGAACTGGCCACAGGGACTTCGCCCAGGGATGCGGGAGTCCACCCTCCCGCAGCGTCAAAGTGGAGCGTGCGCTTTGTCCTGAAGCCGTAGGGTCACCTTCAAGACTCTTGTTAAAGTGTTTGCTGTGCACTAGGGCGGAGAAGAGTCTCCGAGGCGGGCAGTGGACGGCGAAGTGCGAAGGGCCACTTCCTGCCTGTCGTGCTCAGGTGAACCAAACCCTGGAAGCCTCGGGGTCCTCCTCTGGAATGTGGGCTCAATAATGACAACTTCCCCAGAGGGGTCGTGAGGAGAAGGGTGTCTGACACCCCTGAGCCCTTGTTATCAAGAGTTACACTGATGATGATGATGATGATGATGATAAGATATTAGAGCTGGCCGAGGTTCAGGTTTGTGGGGGAGGAGGGAAAGTGAGGATCAGGACTGGAAGTGACTGGCTCGAGGTCACGCTGGGAACCCTTAGCAGAGCTGGAATCCCAGGAAAATTCTCAAGAGCTGATTCAGGTGCTTGTGCTTGCTGGGCTGCTGTCCTCAAACCGTGTGCCGAGGCACCCGGGGTGCCAGGGCCAGCTCACAGGGCCCCTGCAAGATACTCCATTTTTATTTTTATTATTTTCGTCATCAAGGTAATCAAAGTGATACTTGACATCTCTCGAGCATCACGTGAACTGCTGGCTTGAGGCCATTCACGGTTCCAGCCTTAGAGCACACCGCATCCCTCTGGAGGACGTCATAGCTCTGTGACCCTGGGTTTTTGGGTGGTGCCTGTGATAAAAAAGCAAGGCCTGTGCTAAAAACAATGTGGAACAGGACACGAGGGTGGCAGAGTCCAATCAAACTCCGAGGTTTCGGAAGCTACGCAGAGCCCAACAGGGGCACGCATTTCAATACTAAGTAGCTGTGCCTATTCAAAGCTGAAATGAAAATATTCTTCTCTCAACACGTGTGGATTGTTTTTGCCAACACCTATTCAGTTGGTTGGACATTAATGCTCAATACGTTTGCACCTAAATGCCTAATAAATGGAACCGTGAGGGATTTCTTTTGGTGTAACAGCTCTGGAACAGTAAGGGCGCTGTGAACCCAGAAAGTTTGAGAAGCTCTGCTCCATGATATAGGGTCCCCGCTTACAGGGAAGAGGGCAGGTGGCTCTGAGCCTCCAGGCAGCGCTGAGGCCTGAGGACAAGGGGTTAAGCCTTGCAAACAAGACAGTGCAGGGACAGGAAACCCAATCTCTTAGGTGCTGCCAGGTCATTGTTTATTTAGAGCCAGCAGTGTGAGTACATCAGAAACCTTGTCTTCCCATTTCAGCAGCAAGATGGGCCATTCGTTCACCCAGCAAACAGCACGTTCATTGCTTACTCTGTGTCAGACATCATGCTGATCGGTTACAAATGAGGCGCAGTCCCTGTCTCCAATGGCAGGAGAGGGAAGAGGAGAGAGTGGATGAAAAGTGGGAAGGAGATAGCACTGTTCTTGTTTCTACAGATAAAGCTCTGAGAAACACAGGATCAGAGAGGTTCAGTAAATGACCCAGAGTCACACAGGATAAGCTAGATCATGGCTTCCCACCTAGACTATGTCCTACACCACTGAGTAGTCTAAGAGCTCAAACCCTGGCATGTGAACACAGCATTTTTTACCACTTCCGGGAGGCATGGGCAGGGTGTTCCTGGCCCAAGGATAGACACATAGATTGGGGGAACAGAACTGAGAGTGCAGAAAAACTAATCTATGGTCAATTGATTTGTGGGAAAGATGCCAACCCTGTGAAGTGGGGAAAGTAGTCTTTTTAACAAAAGGTGCTGGGGACAAATGGATGTCCACATGCAAAAGGGCAAAGCTTAACTCAAAGCGGGTCATTGGCCTACATGGAAGACATAAAACTTCTAGAAGAAAACATAGGACTGAGTCTTCATGTCCCTGGATTAGGCAATGGTTTCTTAGCTAAGATGAAAGCCCAAGAGATGAAGAAAAAAATGGACAGGTTCAACCTCAGCAAAATTAGAAACTTTTATGCTGTAAGTGACACCATAAAGAAAGTTAAAAGACGATGATGAAGGTTAACTAGACTCATTGAGGAGATCATTTCACAACGTGTACAAATCCCGAATCATTATGTTGTGCACCCGAGACTAAGATAATGTTCTCTGCCGGTTCTACTGGAACGAAAAAGAATTGCAACAGAAAAAAGTAAACAGGTAGCCCACAGAATGGAGGAAATTATTTGCAAATGGTAGGCCTAATAAGGAACATGTATCTAGAATCTATAAAAACGCTTCAAACTCAATAATGAAAAGTAAGTCACCCAATTAAAAATGAGCAGGGGGTTTGGATAGGCATTTCCCCAAATGACACACACGACTGGCCAGTAAGAATGGGAGAAGACGTTCGGCATTACTAGTCGTTAAGAAAACACAAGTCAGACCACTAAGGCGGCTACAGTCAAAAAGGCCACGACAGGTGTTGATGAAGATGGGGACACGTGGGAGCCCTCCCACACCGCTCTGGGGAATAAAACGGACGCACAGACACAGTCCTTTGTGAAACGGTCTGGAAGTCCCTCAAAATGCCAAGTCTAGAGTGACCGACATGACCCACGATTCCACTCCCAGCTACATGCCCAGCAGAAATGAAAACGTAAGTCCACGCAAAAACTCGTACACGAATGCTCACAGCTGCACTTTCACGACAGCCAAGTGCAAAGGCGGTTTGAATGGCCATCAGCGGATGGACTGATAAGTAATACGTGGTCTAGAGCTACCGTGGAATGCTACTCAGTGATCAAAAGGAACAGGTACGGATGGGTGTTACCACACGGGGGAACTTTCATTACGCTAAGTGAAAGCAGCGAGGCACAGAAGGCCGCATATTCTGTGAAATGTCCGGAGTAGGGGAGTCTGTAGAAACAGCACACGGGCTGGTGTTTGCCGGGGGCTGGTGTCGGGGTAACTGGGGGGTGGCCGCTCGTGGGGATGAGGGACATTTGTGGGTAGGACAATGCTCTGCAGTTGATGTGGGTGCTGATTGCACCACTCCGAGAATATGCTAAAACCACTGAATTGTACACTTTATGTGGATGCGTTTTATGGGATTTTCACTATACTTCAATACAGTTCTTTAAAAACAAGAAGTGTGTGTTGGGGTGCTGAGGTGGCTGGACCTACAGCTGTGGAGGGAGGCAGGAGCCAGAATTCAGGAGCCTGGAGTTTGCTACGGAGGGCCATGGGAAGCTACCGGAGCTTTTTGGCAGGAAGACACAAGATTAGGGACCAGGGAAGAGGCTGCTGCAGAAACCTCGGGCAGAGGACCAGACCTGATTGAGGACGGTGTAGGAGGAGGGGGTGGAGGCAGTGAGCAGGTTTGAGTGAGCGGTAGCTGTCATCATTGACAGGACTTGATCTCGGATCGAATGGAGGAGGGGTGAGGAAGAGGACCCGCACGGAATAGATCCTCAGTAAACACGGGCAGAAGAAATGAATGAATGGATGTGGCTCCTTGTGGATCTCCCTGCGGTTCTAGATCTTGATTAAATTGCTGAGAAACCTCCCTAAAATATTATCAGCTCCAAGGTCTAGATCCCATCAGCATCCCCCAACCTTGTTCTTCACTCCCCTTTCAACTGGAGAAAGAGGCTGGACACTAGCATTTATGGGGACCTACGGGACAGGTATGCCCTGCTGGGGCGGTGTCACACTCGGCTTCCCATTGCAGCCTTCCCCGAGCCAGGCAGGCCGTCTCAGGAGGTGTGCATTGCTCTGGTGAGTGAGTAGAACAGTGCGTTGTGTTGAATGTCTTTAACAATACACAAAGTTAACACAATGACCACCATTTTGACAATGGAGAAACTGAGGCATAGAGAGGTTCGATGACCTTCCCAAGGGCCTGAAGGCGGTGACTTTGGGAGTCAGGACTGACAACGGCAAGTTGGCTAAGGGCTGGATTCTTGGTCCGGGTCCCAAACTCATAGACCATTCATTCATTATCCATTGAGTCACTTAGTTTAATACCATTTGAATTCGGAGATGCTCTTGGTGCCCTGCCCATCCCTTCTTGGCTTTCCCTATCCAGGACGTTCCAGCCCAACTGCCAACTGCCAGCCTGTGTGTCTCTTTGCCCAAGGGCATTGGAGCTTTCTGCAGCCATGAATATCACAGCATGGAACTCTCTGGGCATGAATGGTGCCACCCCTTCCTCACAACCTAGGAGCAGCCTCCAACCCACAGCCTGGGAGCTGGTGCACACATTCCCCGTCTCCCTCCTTCACGCAGCTCCACTCTGTGTCCCTGAGGTCCCTGGGGTGGGGGGCGGGTTAGGTTCCAGTGGCCCACGGTGGAACCCATAGTGGTGTCTTTCCATCCTGTCTCACTTCCCCAATCCCACTCGGAGCTCTGTAGTCCTCGTCTCTGGCTGTTTCTGGGGGAGCTCAGACTCAGACCGGCACTTCCTCCATGCCAGGCCCTCGCAGACAGTTTGTTGAGCAAGTTGGTGAAGTTCGGTCCTCTTTGGGCTCCCTGGCTCGTGGAGGGACAATCCTAACACGTGATGGTAAGTTCACATGCCTTCCCCAACCCAACGCAGCTCCTGACGCCCTGTTGTCCTGAAACCAGAATCTTCCGGCTTCTCCTCTTCCCTGCCCACGTTGCCTGACCCTGACCAATCAGTTGCCACAACTGAGAGTAGCTGGTGCAGAAACTGGGCAACACCCAGAGCTCAGCTGGGGGCGGCAGCAAGACCCTCCTCTGCGCCTCCCGCCCCGCTCCAGGCTGAAGCAATTCAGTTATTTGCGGCGAGTACCTGGAGGTGGCAGTAACATATAATCACAAATATAAACAGTTTTATATGGTAATTATGAATTCTACCTATTTTTTTTTTATCAGTGCAACCCAGACCCAAGATTATTTTCTGCTTGATAAAATTCTAATTTGGATCCATCCTTCCCTCCCCTCCACCCACCTATGGGGCTACGGGCGACGGTTTGGGCTATGACAGGGCCTCGGCCTCTATTCCAGGTCTCGCATTGTACTTCAGGGATTCGACTGACTTTGGTTCACTGCGGACGCTTCGTCCCACGTTCGGTTGCATGTCCAGCTGGTAAGAGCCCACCACCCCACGGCTGGCGCCCCAGCCCAGGCCTCCCTCATGTGTTGTCTGGGTTTCTGCCCTGGTCGCCTGGTGTCATCCTTTTTGCTGAGCCAAAGTTGTGCTTTTCAAAATTGTGAATCTTTCTGCCTAATTGCTCCTCCCCGGTGCCCCGTCCTGCTGAATGGCACCACTATCATCCAAGGCCAGCCTGGGGGTTACAGTGTATTCCAAACTAGGTCCTATCCCGTCTGCATCCCAGCTATCCCCAGGAATAGCCGCGGTCTCCATCTACTCGGCTGCAACCCGGTTCCGAGCCACCTTCTCTCACCTGGGTGGCCACCCACCTTCCCCTCTTGGTCTCCTGCCTTCTCTACTCCCAACTGATCATCCATTCTCCACCCAGAGGCCAGAGTGATCTTTAATCAGAAGACAAGTCATGCAATGCCTTTCCCTTGCATTTAGGGAAAATATCCAAATTCTTTGCCGTGACCCCGCATGGCCTGGCCTCGGCCTCCTCTGGTCCTGGACCAGCCTCGCCTTCACTCGTCCCACGCGCTCCAGGCCTGCCAGTCTCCCTTGAATTTCTCAGGCAGGATAAACTCGTTCCTGCCTCAGGGCCTTTGCTGCTGCTGGCCCTTTGGCCTCCAGCACTGCTCCTGTGCATCTTGGTGGAGGCAACTCCTTCTTCTCCCTCATGCCTTGGCCCAGATGTCAGTCCCTGGAGCGACCTTCTCTGACCACCCTTGCCCAGCTCATCCCGTCTGGTCACTTGGCTTTGCTTTCTTTGCAGTCCTGATCTAAACTCCGTGCGCACATGTGTGGACTTTGCCCCTTACCACCTGTCTCCTCCTGGCAGGATGTACCCCCCATGAGGGCAGGGACCCTGGTGTGTTCCGGACTCATCTCTAGGACCTCACAGACGACTTGGCACATAGTAGGTGCTCAATAAACAAATGCCAAGTGCACGAACAGCATCTTCCATGGTGCCTTGTGAAGCCTTTCAAGGCACCATGCCAGGCTTCCTTAATCCTGTGACTACAATTATCTATTTATGAACAATTGAAAAGTTCCCGGTAATAGTAAGTGGAGCTTAACAGACAAATAAACCAAACACCATTAAGGACGTTTTGCGGCCACTGGGGTGGATCAAGTGAGCTAATCGCCCAACTCCCAGCAATTAAGTCAATTAACTATTTAGACATATGCTGAGCCATTTCCCGGCTTGAGTTTCCTGGGGGCATCTGTGATGTTTGCGCCACTTATTTATGGCATTATCTTCTGGGCCGCAGTGCCAACTGGGATGACTGGGGAAGCGAGGGGTGGCTGGTTAAGTACGCGGAAAGTCGGCGCTGCAGGAAAGACGCAATACGCTGTGTGTTCTCCTCTGCGGGCCGTTTTCAGTCCCTCCCTTCCCGTGCGCAGAAACACGGGAGGTACAGCTGTTTCTCGTCTCGACTCATTCGCTTAGCCTGTGTGGGGCCCTTTTAACAGCGGTGTGAGTCACCGGGCGGAATAAGAAAGGAGAGAAGTGAGTAAAGGGAGTGGGGATATCTCCTTGGGACCCAGACTCAGTCCTGGATTCAAATCCTCCTCCCGCTCAGTAGCTGAGATGAAATTTCCTCATTGGGGAGCTGGGGAATTACAGATGCTGTGACGTAGGGAAGATGTTAACTTCGTGGTAGTAATTATGGAAAGGCTGAAGAGAAGCAGGCATGAGAAGCACAGAGCAAGGAGTCAGACATACCCGGAGGGAATCCCAGTTCTTCTGGGCATTTCATCGCTGGATGCGACTAACTTCACCTCCCCGAGCCTCAGCGTGCTCGTCTAAAAACCAGGGCTAATAATTCCAGGAGGAGTCTTAAGGTCAGGTGGGCCTGACACTTAGCCCTGGCCTGTGGCCCCCCTCACCCCATCTGATTCTTCCTTGGCATTGAAGAAGAAGAAAGGGAAGGGACCTGCCCCAGGTTATAGTGGAAGTTACGGGGAGGGGGCCCAGGTTTCTAATTCTGATTTTCAAGTCCTTTGCACCTGGCCTTGCTCAGGCACTTTACTCTTGTGAAAAACAAGGTTGTCCTTTCAAGGAGAGAGATGTTCCCGCAGATAATTAGCAAGTATTGATTGGATGTTTTCTTTCCCCCCCTGGGCACTGCATAAAGTCTTTCACGGATATTATGTAACTTCAACCTTCCAAAGAAATTCGATGAGGTGTATTTTATGGATAAAGGACTCAGAAAGGGCAGGTAAGGCACCCCAGGTAACACAGCCAAGAAGTGGTATAGTCAGGATTTGAACCACATGAAGTTCGAGTTCAGTGCTCTCACCTGCTGTGCTCCCCCTGCTCGTGGCCGGGGCACTGTGATTTTCTCCACACGGTACTCCAGTTTGCAAGGAATGAAAGCATCCCAGTTTCAAGATAAAAGTGGCTTTTGGAGAGGGGCCCTTCCCACCCTCCCCCTGGCCCCAGCGCCAGCTGTCTCCCTCCTCCTCTCCCTCTCTTCCACCCTGCGGGCTCCCAGAAGGCGGTGGGCCCTTGGCTAAGGATGGAAAACAGCCTGATGGACCAGGCTCCTGGGACAGAGACCGAACCTCCACATCAGAGACGGTCCCCACGCACTACATCCAGGGAGCCACACCGAAGCTGCCAACATCCTGGGCTTTCAGGCTCCGCTCGGCAACATCCCTGCGTGGGATTTTGGAAAGCACGGGAGAGACATCCCTGCAGCGAAAACGTCTCTCTGATTTTCTGAGCCCACGGAGGCAGGGATGCCCAAGACGGTTTCTTCCTGGCAACGGTCAACATCAGCGATGCCAGAAAGAGGAAGGAACAGATCACCAGCTGAGAGTGTTGTCAGGTTCCAGCACGGGCTGAGTCCCCGGTTTCTGGCTACCGGTTCACGCTGACAGCGGGGAGGGATGGAGGGCCGTTTCTTCCTCCTCCTCCCCATAAGAAGTTTATGGTTCACAAAACTTCTTATGGGATGCAATATTATTTTTTCAATATGGCCATAACAACAATCACACATATGCATAGGTGTATTCTTCGCAGACGTGTACACATTTATGTATCCGCTGCTATATCTGCCTAGCTTCAGGCAGAGTCTCGTAGTCTCTGGCTCATAAGTTAACAAGCCTGAAAACACACAGGCACGGGCTCACAGGGAGAAGGACAAGACAGTAGGACAGCGATTCTAGTATCTAGTATCTAAAGTTGGGTGCATGCAAGAATGACCTGGGAACCTTAGGAAAAGCGGAGATGGCTAGCCCCAACCCCAGAGCTTTCGATGCAGGAGGCCTAGGTGAAGCCCTGGGAATCTAGATGTTCAAAAAGCCCCCGAACTGTGTACTTTACACCAGGTTAATTTTATGCTATGCAAATTTCACCTCCATTTAAAAAAAAAAAACAACCTAGGCCCAGTGAATCAGGTGCCACAGACTAGAGTGGAAGGGCCTACCTGAACCTTCTCGGAGATTTCCAGGAGGCAGAGGCAGGGAAGGGCATTCCAGGCACGGAGAACAGCATGGGAAAAGTTCAGAGCAGGAGACAATGTGGAAACGTGGAGACCCATTACAACCGATGGGGGAGAAGGGAGGGCCAGGACACGGAGGCCTCACTGGCCAGGCTGAGACCCTGCTGGTCCCCACGATGGCCTCGCCAGTCCCTGAAGTGTATTCGATGGGATCATGCTTAGAAACAATCCCAGGCTGACCCACGGGGCCTGGGTGGGGTGGGCAGACATACAAGGCACAGAAGCCTGCTCTGGTGGAGCAGAAAGTCACATGTTAATGCGGAGATCCACAGAGCAAAAAGAGAATACCTCCCCAAACCACAGGCTTTTTGAGGCCTTGGTAATAGACATACTTACCTCAGTTCCCTAAGTTAGACCATGATGGAGAAATTCCTTGTTCCTCTTAACAATGGGTATAGTCCCATAATACCGTGTGTATTAAACTGTCTCATTCTTTTTAAGGGCTGCATAGTATTCTATTATATGGATCTAGTAGGTTGAAATTGTATAGATGTCACCATTTTTACTTATAAAAATGGCCATTTTGGTTTATTGAACTCTTTCCTTCTTGATGGGTGATTAGGCTGTTTCCAGTTTGCTTCCTTGCTAGTTGGAGCAACATTGTCACAGTCCTCCCCGACGGTGTATCGCTAAGCCCCTGCATCGCTCTAAGGGAGAATTCGGAAAATTGAATTGCTGGGTCAAAGGCCGGACATATTTAAAATCACGATGGGTACTGCTAGGTGTTCTCTAAGAAAACAACACGTCACCCGTTTACAACCCCAGTGAGAGAAAACTGATACAAGCAGCCTATTCAAACCGTATCTCTCGACACTTACCACAGAAGCTACATAATAAACATCCACAAAATCTCAAGGCGTTACCGCAAAACGTATTTACTCGTGTGCGCTATAAAGATTGTACCCACAATGTTTAAGAGTGCCCATTTTGGCAACATCCTTGCAAGCAGAGTGCATTATCATTAAAGAAAAATGTGCTGATTTGACCATTTAAACCTGTTTTTGTTCCCGTAAATTGCATTTCTTCTATTGCGAGTGAAGGTTAGCTTGTGTTATGTGCTTATTTGGCCACTGCTATGCCTTCCTTGATTAATTTCACATTTGTGTACTTTTTAAAAAAATTGCTTTTGTTCTTTGTCTTCTTAATAATATCCAAGAACTCTTTGTATAACACGTCTATTAACCTTTTGCCTGGTGCGTATGAAGCAAATAATTTTTCCCAATGTCTTATGTCTTTTATTTTTTAAACCTGTAAATGTTTTCATTTTATAAACTTTAATCAATCCATGTTTTATTTTATAGCTTATTTTTTGTTTTCATACTTAGAAGCATCTTCACTGCTTGAAGTGATAAATTGCCAACCCACTTTTTTAAATCTGGGGGGTCATAGAGTTTTATGTTTTACTGAGAACTCCAGTCCATGGGGAATTGTTCTTGCTGAATGGCTGTGAAGGGACAATTTAACTCTATTTTGTTCTCTTGTGGTTAAGCAATTGTCCCAATGCTATTTGTGGAATAATCTTTTCCCAAGTGAGTTGAAATGCTACCTTTATTACAAGCAGATTTTTATAAATCCTCAGGCCTGTTTCTAGACTGCCTTATTTGAAAAATTAATAAGCAGAAATACCTCTAGACTGTCTCTTGATTCCATGTTCTTGGTCTCTGCTCTGCTGAGGTCTTCCTCATGTTTCAACCATCCGTCCATCCATCTGGACATTCATTCATTCATTCATTCATGTGCTCATTTGTCCACTTTTACTCCTATACATTAGTTCCAAACAGTACTGTTCATGGCCCCCAGGGTTACTGACACAAAATCAGCTCAGGTATGTTTTCTGTACCAGGTGCTGGGCTATGCAGATCACTTGCTCCATTTCATTGACTTTTCCCACTAACACTGTGAAATAGGGACTAGTTTTAGCCCCGGGGTTGCAATGAGGAAACTGAGGCTTTGAGAGGCTAATTAGCTCACCCAAAGTCCCCCAGGTAGTCAGCTCCAGAGGATAAATTCAATCCCACGTCAGCTTAATGCTGGTTCTAACTCTAACTCTGCTTCTTCCTTTGTACAATAATTGTTCACATTTATTGAGCATCTACTCTGTGCTGGAAATTGTTCTACGCGGTGAACCCAGACAGAGTCTGCCTCTGGATCCCAAAGGCGGTGGCAGTCTGCTGGTGGAGGCGGGTCACTGAAGAGATTATTGCCACCCAGTAGGACCAAGGCTGAAAGAAGATGGTTAAGTACAAACCCTGGGGAGGGTTTCCCTTGCAAAGCAAAGGCTTCCAGTTCTGGAAAGACGACTTTGTTATCTGCCTGGCAGATTAAAAAGCCCGTTTACAGGTGAGATCTGAAGCCCCAGAGCCAGCATTTTCAGGACCTGTCTCCCATCCGTTTGCACTTCGGATGTGGCTACCACGCTGAGGATCAAGGGCCCTGGACAGCCTTTATGGGAGAGTGTACAGGCAATAAGAGAAGATGAAAAAAAAAATCAACACCCTTCAAATCGGCCTTCTGGGCCCCATAGCTTCTGAAAACCTCGCCATCTGTCCACATAAGCATGTTCCAAAGTTTTAAGTACCTCTTTTCATGGAGTCCGTTAAAGTTAACCTGGCCTCATAATATATGGAGGAAATCTGCTATAAATAGAGGTAAATAGAGATTGTAAAGATAAATAACAATACCCACATGTGAGCACTGATAATGTACTCTATTTATGGCCCAGCTCTAAAAAGGGATGGCCGGCAATGCCGTGTCTTTAATGACTTACTTTTGCCTTGGCAGCCTGTGCTCCCTGTTAGGGCGCTAAAGATTCAGAGACACAAAAAGCTTACAGATAATTAAATATTGATTTTTGTTTTCTAATCCTATATAAAAATTGTTCTGGGTCTCCCAATGGTGGTTTTATCTCACCGGGACATGGGGAGAGGGGAGGGTGCCTGTTAACCCTCTTGGTGCTCCCATCGCGTTGTGTAACACGGTGTCCCTTAGATGAGGGGGAGTGTCTGGGGCCTGCGACCTCTGCAGTCGCACCAGGCCCTGCTGCGTTCAGAAGGGCCCTGAATTTGGTTTGATCCTCTACTGATGTTCCCTTGAAACATTTTAGTATTTCCGCACAAGGGGGTCATTTTGTACTGGCCCTGCAATTACGTAGCTAGCGCTGGAGGCTAGTCCGGGTGAGAAATTGGGGTGACTCCAGTGCTGGCCAGCACACTGTCTTCTTCTGCTGCCCTGAGTCTTACCAGGCATGCCAGCACCCTCAAATCCGGGAAGAGGGCCAGAGAGGAATTCATGATGAGAACAACTCTTCCCCCACTCTCTGCTTCCTTTTCTCTCTCTCTCTCTCTCAAAAAAAAAAGCACACTTTATTGTCATTTTGCGTCTGGAGTGCAGTGTGGGACATCTTGCAATGTGGCAGGGTTTCTGGCTGAGTGGCTGGCTGGCTGGGAGCGGGGTGGCATCCACAGCCAAGCCAGGCTGTGGGTCCCACAGCAGACAGCGTCTGAGAGGAGAGAGAGAGAGACAGAGAGCTGCATCCTGCTATGTGTTTGCTGCATGGCCTCGGGCAAGTGAAAAACCCTCCTACGCCTCAGTTTTCTCATCGGCAAAATAGAAATATTCATTCTGGCCCCTTTGCCTGCATCCCCTTCTCCCAGCGAGATGAGGATCTGCAGATTACTGAGAGTAATAGCTGACGCTCACCTATGGCTTGCCTGTGTCAGGCCCTTGAAGTAAGTTCCTTACAGATGCTAACTAATGCATGCTTACTAAACACTCTGCATATTCTAATTCATTTAAACCTTCCAATAACATCACGGGGCAGGTACTGTTATAACGATTCCCAGTTGACAGGTGGGGAAATTTAGGTGCCAAGAGGTTAAGTAAGTTGGCTGAGCTTGCACAGCCAGTGGGTAGCAGAGCAGGAGTTTGAACCCCGCACTCTGGCTGTAGAGCCCTTGCTCCTAAGCGCTGCGCAGGACTGTCGGGTTCTTTTGACGCTTCCTCCTGCAGGAAGGGTCAACTAGGGACCTGCAGGCCAAAAGTGGCCCACAGAGCATTCTCCATCACTATTTCTACACGGTGCCGGCCTGTACTGCATTTGAATAATTTGCCAATATTGACAAAGAATCTCAAGATTTCTACACTAAAACTAGCTTTTCAGCATCGCTTAGGTGCTGTGGTGGTGCTGGGTTAGCTATATGGCAAAAAATCTTCCCTCCTCCGGTCTCTGCAACTCCCTATGGTCGGTCCCCTTGGCCCTTACGCTTGGAGTCTATTTCCCTGTTATTTTATTGTGTCTATCCGTTGCCCATACATCACCTGCCTAGCCCCTGGGGAACCTCAGTGTTTGGCCCCTCCCCTGGGTTATAAGGGTCTGCATGTGGAGGCCAGAAGCTCCACTCTTGTGACTTTACAGCCAAGGCCCCCTCTGTGGGTGGCACGGTAAGTAGAAGGAACAATTGATTTGATTGGTGGAGGCAGTGGGACAAGGGAGTCAGAGGTGGGGCTTGACCCTGGTGAAGTGAGCCTGGTGCCCTGAGACTCCTTTAAGCTTTGGGCTTCAGGGGTCCTCAATTCTCGTAATTCTATGAAACTAAGATTGGAGGATAACAACTTTGAGAGAAAAAAGTATAATTCTGAGATTCTGAGATTTTGTAATCCCAGTATTTTTAAATTCTAAGACCTCCAAATTCTAGTGTTCCATGCCTCCCAAATTCAAACACTTTATTGCCAAGGACTCTCTGATCCTAAGAATCTCATGATTCCAGTTGACTCATTTCCTAGAAATATAATACCACAAAGGAAGATTGCTAAAATTCTATGGCTCTCTGGTGCTAGGATCTCATGACTTGGTGATTATCAGCTCAGTAAGGTCAGAGAGAAGCTAGTCAACAGTCGACTGAACGATAGAGAGAAATAAGGCTGTCTGGTTGCAGGCCTGTTCTATGGGGGTGGGGGTTGGAATTTTCCCTTGACCACTTAATCTGATGTGACCGTTTCTTCATTTCCCCCCCAAAACCAGTGTCACCAAAACGGAGATGTGGAAGGCTGTGCCTCACTTTCAAAGAGCCAGTATGTAAATGTCTAGAGCTAAGAAACACACTTTAGGGATGTGTATTTGTTAGGCAAGTTTTGTAGGTCCACCCGAGTTCCATATGTGTATACGTCGTCAGGTTGTGTTTAATGAGTGGCAACCTGTGCTGAATGGGCAGTCGGAGGACATTAAAGGCAGTCTGACCTGGGGACCAGGAATGTGGCGGAACAGTTTTAGGCAAGAGGATTCGATAGAACAAACTTGAGCTGCTTCAGCTGCAAGAAAGAAGCTTATTAGCACAACCCTGGAAATGTCATGATAGCCATGAGTCAGACCAATGGGAGATAATGTTTTCAGGTCAGGCTGAACTTGCAGACTCTTCCCAGTGCCTTTAGACCTGGCATGGATGTACCACAGAGGCAGCTGGCTAGGAGCAGCGTGCCAGACTGGAAAGAGAGAAAGTGGCAGGGCCAGAGTGAGCATAAAAGGAACCATTTCAGGGTACTGAGGAAAAGAGATTTTGCACAATGCATTGGAAGGAACAAATCTCATCAGCTATGTCAATGCAAAAATCTCAATACTCTGTGCCAACTCAAGGCAATTACAGCTATAAACAGGGAAATTTCTCTGCAAAAAAAAAAAAAAGTGATTCTGACACCAGAATGCCACAGCCAACACAGAAAACCTGAGTCAGGACCAGAGGTCCTGGTAATTCTTCGCTAGAGGACTGTCCTGTGCATTGTAGGGTGTCGAGCAAACTCCCTGAATCCCTTACCTTCAGCCACGAGATGCTCGCAGCACTCCACCCCCAGCTTTGGCAACCAAAAGTGCCTTCGGACATTGCCACGTGTGGAACTTGGGGGAAAGATTCCAGATTACTCCCGAAGATTGCCTGTGACTCTTAGCCACGTTCAGACTTCCATCAATGCCTTCACGTGGACGTAATTAGCAATTCAAGTCAGAATTCGACTGTGTGCCCCTTGGAGTTTGTTGGGTGTAATTAGGCTGAAATTATCAGTAACATTTTCCTCCCAGGGAGAAGATCCAGCCACTTGCAAAGAATTCTTTGTGGTGACTTCATTAAGTCTCAGTGAAGAGATTCCTCTTGGGGTCACAGCAGATTCAAGTGAGCAAGGTGGGCTCTTTTGACAAAAACAAATATAAGGCTACCTGTGTGGGAGATTGCATTAGCTGGGTGGATTTCTCCCTGAAGATTCTACATGGCAAGATAGTAAGTAGAATGCCTGAGCTATAATTAACATTTGACAAACATGGGGCACATGAACAAACTGTTTTCATGGATCACATCTCAGTGATGAGATTGACCCTCCAAGGCAAGGTTAGAAAACAGGTACCACTTTACCTGCCGGTCTGGGCCGTGAACTGCTGTACTAAAGGGAGGTGTTAACAAGTGTTGTCAGGGCATGTCCGTGCTTGGGAGAAATGCCATTGGCTGGGGGTGTCTGCTTTGGGAAGGGGAGGGGCTCTGGACAACTTAGAGGCCAGGGCTTCACCCCTTCCTGACCAACAGGGAGTCAAGAAGATCTTTCCAGCTACCACGTGCGTTAGAAAGGACGAGAACCGAAGTAAGAAACAGACCCCATACCAGGTATGCTAAGAGAATTTACGATAGGGAATCAGCTGATCTGCTGTTGACACACTGGAAGGGCAAACTTGGTTGGGGGTGGGGGGACCGAGGAAACATCTGTCAGCTTGGGACTCAGGGAGCAAAGGGGAAAGTTGGAGGGGAAAAAAAAGAAAACTTGGACAAGGGACCAGAACCCTGCAGGTTCTCAGGAGCTCTGGGAGGGACCATTCAGAGCTTGGGTACCGACTTTTGGAGAGGAGCTTCCTGAGAGGATATGAAAAAGTTGGTTATTACTGTGTGAAACCAACTGCCACTGCTGGGATGAAGACCGACTACTTCCACCACGCTGACAAAAACCGTCAGCAAACAGGAGAAGCATCCCCTCCCCTGACCTCCCACTGTGTCTCCCGCTAGCGCCCTCTATGGGCAGAGGCTAACATAGGCCCAGAGGGCAAAACAGAAATGCAGAGTGCAGAAAAATCCCGGGCACATCACAGGAAGGGAGAGAGTGGAAGGGCAGGTTTGGCGCTGCGAGACACGAGTTTACAAGCTGGTACAACTGGTTAGACATGAACAGACTCACCAAGTGACATGTCCCGAGCTGGACAAGGGTCCTCCTGCCTTCTAATGCTGGTCCCCTGTCTCTGATGGTTTTCATCGTAACTAACACTCAGCATCCCCAGCATGCTTTCATGTCACTTAGAATTGCTGCTTTATCTCTGTTTGCCAGAAATAGGTGTCTGAGCAATAGCTTCTTCCTGCCTCACGCGCAGGGCTTTTCCCACCACTCCTGGGATCGCAACTGCCTTGGGTCGAGATCTATCAATACCTTCCAAGTTGCTTGAAGGACCTAATGAGAATTGTAGGGGTTGGAATGGGGGGAATTCATGAAGAGAAGTAACCCCACCCCAGCATCTCTCAAAGCACCAGGAGATCCTGCTTCTTCTGATCATCTTCCCAGGCTGCTCAGACCTCAGAGGTGTCATGTTGCACGTGACCGTGCCTCTTTCTGTTGGCAAGCGGCATGTCTCTCCCGAAGGAAGAAGATTTCTCTTTCTGTCACATCTCAGGGGCCGTGGAGAAATCAGGCTATTCCGCTCAGGCACTGGGCAAAACTCGTGCACAAGCTCTATTCTCTTCCAGAACCTGCATGCACATTATGCAGAAACATTAAATATTTTACCCAGGGGGAACAAAATAGAGATTTCTTGCAAAGTAAGTTTTCTTCTCCTCTGTAGGGCTTCGCCGAACCCTCCACTCCCTTTTGTGAAGGCAGAGCTCATGAAAACCCTGAGAATAAAAGTGGGACTTGATTTTATGCTAATATATGTAAAGAACGTGGCTATGGAGTCATAGGTAACACAATGAACTTAACGTCTTTTCTTCCTTTTTATTGAATTATAATGACTAGTTTCCATAGCAATTACTGCATCACCTTGTACATTACCAGGAAAATCTACTGCACTTATTCCCAGCCACCCTGTAAACATTTTTTTTTCCACAATGTTCAAGGGAAAAACACAAGCTCTCTCGGCTTGGCAGCAATGGGGAGCATATTTCAGGAGATTAATAAAGCCGACTGGGGTGTTTTTATTTTCTAAGTTTGGAGGTTGGTTTTCCATCTTTGCCCTCCTCAGCTACTTGTCAGGCAGACAAAGAGGGAAGGAGGTAAGCAGGAGAGAACAGAAGTGATGGGGAGAGAGAGGTGCTGGGGTCAGGAGGGACTAGGAAGTAGCGTGCCTCGAGAGTCCCTGCGTGTGTCTCTGTTGATTCTGCAGTGGTTCGAGGGCCTTCCCTTGGATGGCCAGCCTCTCTTCTCACATGGGGCTTGCAGAACGGGGGTGTTTCTAAGCTTACAGAAGATCAGCCATGGGATATGTGCAGAGATATCTGTTTGGTAGCCTTGGAACTGTGTGTCTGAGACCCCACTTGCTTCTGGGGCCCCACGAGGACTGGGTGAGATGGGAGTCTACACACCCTATCCATTCAAAACCCCCATTCCCACCAGTGGCTTCATCTTGTGAGCTTTTCATGTTGGCTACCCACACTGTATTTCATTTCCAGAACGGCCTCTGCAGCTGATGACTGTTTGCAGACTCCTCTTTCCAGCTGGGAGATGAGGAAGTGACATCTAGGGAAGAATGAATTGGCTGCAGCTTCTGCTGTGAATGATTTAAGGGTATAGCCAGGGCTAGCTCCCAGTTCTGGGATGCCTGCCTTGTCCCACTGCACCCTGCTGAAGGTTAGGAGAGAGGCCATTGTCATGGGCTCTGGTAGACAAGAAGACCCTGTGCTGGTCTGTGGAAACCCCATTCAGTGCGTTCGGAGCTTCCGACCTGATTGAGAAGCAGTGGCCATGTTGGGAGCGCTCAGCACCTGTATTTCATTTGATAAGGGGCCCACTCCCATTGTTAGGAGAGAGCCAGACCTAGACATGGTGGAGGCTGGTGACTTGGGCCCTGAAGTCCGGCTGCTTGGGCTCCAGTCTCCCAGCTCTGCTTCTCCCACGATGTGTCTGGGAGTAAGTGATTCGCTCTGCCTCCGTTTCCTCATCTCTAACATGGGGCAAGTGGCAGAGTCTGTCTGAGGGGTGCAGATTAAGGAGATGATGCTGGGGAAGTGCTCGCGCCTACAGGGTGACTCGTTGTTCCCAGTGGGCACACAGGTGCTCCCCCGCACTGTGGCGTGACCGTGAATGAGTGCATTAACATCTCAGAGCCCTGACTTTCCCAGCTGTGAAGTGAGAAATGTCTGCGGGGTGGTCTGGAAAGTTCTTCCTAGCTCTGCATTTCAAGGCTTTTTGGATTCTAACAGTGTAGCTGGAGGGAGGGAAGGAGAATGAGAGACAGAGAGAGAATGTAAGAGCAGATGCCTTAAGTCGAAGGAAAAATTCCCTGAGTGACAAGAAGCTCTGAGTTCACCAAAACGCTTAACCAAGATAAGAAGGATGAAACCGATGTTGGAAAGATTATTATGAGATTAATAAAAGTGATTAAGGGATTAAAACTTCTCCAAAGAGATAGTGAAGGGACCGCCAATGGGAAAATCCTCCTTCACCCTCTGTACTCAGCCTCTCTCCTTGATTTGTGAGTCCTCGGTCACACAGCCATCTGACAAAACGCTCTCAGCGGATGCTCAAATGGGATCCCGGCTTCGGCTCATCTTAGACATTGGGAAAGGTCCCCTGTGTCCCCTTTCCCAATATATATGTGAGTACACTTGTCTCTTGGTCTCCGTGGGGGATTGATTCCAGGACCTCTGCAGACAGCAAGGCCCTTGGATGCTCGTGGCTTGTTCGCATAAACCCACGCACATCCTCTCATATACTTTAAATCACCTCCAGATTACTTACAGTACCTCACACAATGTATTTATAAGTGCTATGTAAATAGTTGTCGCACTGGGCTGTTCAGGGAATGATGACAAGAAAAGAGCCTGCACTTGTTCAGTGTAGATGCAGCCTCGTAGGCCCGAGTGCAGAGTGCGCTTCAGCAAAAATGGAACTTTTTTTGGAATATGTTTGGTCCAGGGTTGGTTGGATCTGCAGATGTGGACCCCATGAAACACACGAACACACACACACACACACACACACACACACACACACACACACACTCAAATGACGTGGGGTTCTTCCTGGGAATGTCTGGATGTCCGGGCAGGTTAAGGTATACCTGGAGGGCCTGAGTTTTGGGTCAGGCCTGGGGAGCAAGGCTGCCCTGCTGAGCACAGGACTCCCAGGTGGAGACAGCTATAGGAGGTGGCCTGGGTGTGAATCAGAAATCGTAAGGGAGCTGGGGTGCATGGCGGACAGGGGGTCACTTAAGAACTGAGAGGTCCTGGTGATGTCAACCTGCTCTCAGAGCCTCAACTTTTCACCTGTAAAGTGGGGACATGGGTCCGTCCCCCACATACACACAGGGCTGAAAGACATGATGGATGGGAAAGCCCTCAGCAAAGGAATCGCTGGGAGAGCTTGATGAAGTGCTTCCCAGTGCCCTCCCTGGAAGATTCTGGGCTTCTGTGTGGTTCTAGGATAACAAACAGAAGCCTGGACTGACTGCGCCTCCTCCATCAGCACCCGGCTCTGACCGGGGCTGTGTGGCCCGTCCCAGGGTTCCGGGGCGTCACAGCTCAGGTCCAAATCTGACTCTGTCCTTTACCAGCTGTGTGATCTCCGTTTCCTCTTCGGGAAAATGGTGGTGATTTCACTGTCACATGGGTTAGCTATGACGGAAAATAATACAGGAGCACGGCCAAGGATGGTGCTTGGCATACGGGCAGATAAAAAAAAGCCGACCCCTCCCCCTTCCAACCTTACCCTGATATTATTGAAAGGCCTTTGCCGACTCACCTGTGCTTTCTGCACTGGACTCAACCTCCAGAGTGGACGGTGTGGCAGCAGGCCACCAAAGACACCCACCTCCTGGTACTCACATCCCTCAGGCCACACCAGGAGTGGACGGTGTGGCCAGTGGACTATGGTGGGTATGAGGCAGCTCACTTCTGAGATTCAGTCATAAAAAGACTGCAGTTCCCATCTTGGCTGTGCGTTCTCTCCCTCTCTCCCCCTCTCTCTCCCTCACTCTGGGGAAAGCCATATGATGAGCAGCTCTGTGGAGAGACCCACATGGTGAGGAATGGAAGCCTGCAGCCAAGAGCCACTAGGATGAACTTGGACCCTCCAGCCCTTGCCAAGTCTTCAGAGACTGCAGCCTTGGCCGACAGCTTGATGACAGCCTCCTGAGAAACCCTGAGCCGGAACGGCCCAGCTAAGCCCCTCCCAGAATCCTGGCCCACAGAAACTGTGAGCTAATAAAGTCGGCTTGTTTTCCGTGGCGAAGTGTTGGGGCAGTTGGTTCTGCGGCAGTAGATAACGCATACAGGTGATATGGCTGGTTTAAGATCAGCCTTTCTGGAGCTGATGTTAATAAGACCACTGTCCTGTGAATGACAAATGTGATTTCATGGTTTATTTCACAAAGTAATGTCAGCTGCAATCTCCTCCCCACTCGACCCTGAAGGCCTTTGTCTTGCTTCTGGGATTTGCTCAGCAGTAGATGCTAAGTTCCATTTTACAGACCAGCACACTGAGGCCTGGCGATGTAAAGTGGCTCGCTCAAAGTCATGTGGCAAGTCACATGCAAAGCTGAGTATAAAAATCAGGTGTCCTAACATGCGTTCGTGTGTGCCTTCATTCACTGAGTAGGTATTTACTGCGTACCTACTATGTGCTGGGCTCTGTATTAGCTGCTCTCCCAATGGCCCAGCCTCAGGCCATCTTGACTTGCGGGGCACATGGGGAAAGATGTGCCCCAACTCCAGAACCGCTTGTATGTCCCTGGCTATGTTCCAGTGATGGGAGATAAGGCTCCTTACCATGGGAAAAAATTCGTCAGACCCGTAGACTCCGCCACACTCCCCCAGTGGCTGGCCGAAGCTGGGGAGTGCTAACTCAGGGTTGGACCAAGGAACTCAGTCTGGGAATCCTCCTAGCCTGGAAGAGCCAGGTCCCCCACCTTCACTCAGATGACTTTCCAAGCCTCCCAGCCCCGGAGCGCAGTGGCCACAGCAGCCTTTGCTGGGAGCACAGGGACAGCCATCACATTGCTGCTGCTGGCAGCTTCCTAGGAGGCAGGTGGAACAATTTCACCAGCTCAGCCTCCGTGAAAGATCTCAGCAAGGTAGAGGAGGGAGGGGCAAGAGCTGGGGCAGCAACACAGTGGCAGGTTAGTGTGCTTCACGCGGGCACCCAGCCCAGGGCAGAGCAGTTGATGCTGGGAGCTGATTGCTGCCAGCAGGGCTGGGTGGGCTGGGGAAATAAACACTCAGGGATCATACAGTTGGGGGGTAGAGTCAGGGAGGGAGTCTGTTGAGAGATGGGGGCACCTCTGCCCTCTGCCCAGGGCGTAAAAGCCATCTGGTGGGGCAGGTGGGCGGGCTTGGCTGTCTCAGGCTGCTAGTGGCTGGGTGCTCCCTGCAGGGACAGGCTGAATGCGGGGTCCTCAGGTCTTCCTCCACAGCGCAGTGAGGGAAGCATCCCCTAAATGGGATCTTCTGGACCTCGGCGCCGATGACATTTGGGGCTACATCGTTCTCTGTGGTGGGGGCTGTCTTGTACATTACGGGAGTTTAGTGGCACCCTGGCTGGCGTGGCTCTGCCGAGCATCAGGTTGCCGGTTTGATTCCCAGTCAGGGCATGTGCCTGGGTTGCCAGCCCAGTCCCTGATGTTTCTCTTACACATCGATGTTCCTCTCCCTCTCTTTCTCCCTTCTTGACTCTCTCTCTAAAAATAAATAAATAAAATCTTTGAAAAAAAGAATGTCCTCTCCCCATTATGTGCCCGCAGGAACCACCCCCCGGCCAGAGTTGTGAAAACCAAAAATGTCTCCTCATGTTCCCAGGGGGCAAAGTCGCTCGCTCCTGGTTAAGAACAGCCCTCTGCCCTTGGGCCCATGTCCCCCGTCCCCGGCCCGATCGCCCTGCTTCATGCTTCTTCAGGAAGATAAACCCTGCAAGTCCCCACGAGCCAACTAAAAGCCTGCGACTTCCTCCACACCTCCTCGTCCCCCCAACACCACCGAGCGGGGCAGGGATATGGCTTCATTTTACAGAAGAGGAAATGGAGACTCCGAAAGGTGAAATTTACAAAGGTACAAGGTGCCAGGAGGATTTGAACCCCATGTTTGTGATTCCCAGCTTGATTTTTGGGGAGTCCACTCAGTTCTTTGTATACAGTGGTTTGTCAATAATTAGTTTTTGAATGAATGAATGGATGGATGAGTTTCTCCTGGCATACCTTGGGCAGAACGCCCTGAGCCTGGGGACCTGTGGGCTGTGGTCTGAGCAAGGACAAGCTGGCTGACCGCAGAAAAGGTGCTGGGGGCTGTGGTGCTGCAGCAGGGGTCAGGGAGGGGCAGGGCTCTCTGGGATATACCATGTCCTGGGAAGAGATAAGGGACAAAAGGGTGGCCTTTAGCTTCCATCCTTTCCTATTGCTCCAGCCTTCACACTGGTCTCCCTGCCTCCAGCCTCTCTCCCTCTTATCGGTCTTCATCTCAGCAGCCAGAGCCAGATGGAGACAGGCCAACACGATCACACGTACAGCAGGGTCTCATGCACAAACCTTCTCTGACTCCCTGTGGACTAAAGATCAGAGTCCCTTCTCTGGTTGGAGAATGCTTCATATTCTGATCCAGGCCAATCTAAAATAATCAACATAAGGACCATAACTAAAGGATGTAAAGGAAGTAATCCATGTAACGGCACATGACATGTGGCCAGGTCTCAGTAAACACGCACTGTGGCCACGGTGATTTTGACTGCGCACATAGCGGGGCACAGCCCGCAGTACACCCGGCGGCACACCTGGGGAAGGACGCAGCCGGCGGTGGCTGACAGCAGGGCTCAGGGCTGACATGCACCCGAACCTCTCAGCCTCTGGTGTCAGACCGGCTTGAATTTGAGCTCCACCTCTGCTGTGTGATGTCAGCCAGGTTACTCGACCTCTCTGAACTTTAAGTATGACTTTTTAATAATGGGGGTAAAAAAACTGACTTTCCACAAAATGATCTATGTCAGGTGACCATGGTGTTCAGTATACAGTAGGCATTCACTACTTACCAGGACAAGAACTCAGTGAATTAATGGATCCTTGCTATACCCCGACCAGGCTGACACTGTTGCTATCTCAACGTGAAGGCAGGAAACTGAGGCTGGAGGGTTGGAGGGACTTGTGCGAGGCCTGCTGGCCCTGGACTTGACCCTGGGCCCCCTGGGTCCTCAGTCTGCACCTTCAAAAGCCGGTGCCTCGAGGCCCCAGGGAAAGCTGGGCGCCTGGAATGTGATCCCCAGGGCTGCCTGGGAACTCTGAGTTAAGCCAGCCAAAGCAACTTAGTGAATGGAAAACTCTGGGGTCCCCTCCAGGCCTCTGGTGTTCGCAGCTCGCGTCTGTGCAAAGCTAAGTCAGGCAGCAAAGGGGAAGCTGCTCCTGCGACAGCTGAGGTGTGGGAGAAACGAAGTCCCTGCCAAAAGCTTGGAGGTCCCTGGAGCTCCCGTCCGCTGAGCTGGAGCAAATGTGCCCGGAAAGGGCAGCCGGGCCAGAGCCCTGCCACTTGGAGGGAGAGGCAGGGGTGGCAGGGGGAGAGCCGGGCACACTGGCTGCTGAAGTTACTCGTCCTTTCAGAAGGTCGGCAGGAGGGCCCTTCTGCACCTGGCTCTGTTGGCAGCCAAGGTCACCGAGTTGGTGGCCGTGTCCAGCGTCTCCCTGCAAGACAGGACTGGGGAGGGGAAAACAACGTGCTTGCATCCAGGAATCTTTGGGGGGCGATTCCTAGTTATTACAATTTCAGAGAATGGCCATCTGCCCGTGACTCTGCTTTGGAAGTTACAAGCCCAGGGGAGCCCCCAGTCCAAGTGTTTACTAGTGCTCGCCAGGGGCCAGGCACAAATCGCCGACTTCACAGCCGTGGAGGTGTTGCTGGCACTGTGCTGTTTCGCAGACGTGGATGTCTCAGAGATGGGCTGGGGTTTCGTGTTGCGTGCACGGGCTCCAAAACCCTCCCGAACGCAAATTCAAAGAGGTGAACTGAGTAGCAAAGAGACAGCCAGTTCGTGAGAAATTGCCTTTCCTACATTCCTCCATTTTTCCCTCCGCCAAATGGGTATATTACTAATACTCATGGTTTGCTGATGGTGTTCACCAAGATAATGCGTGTGTAATAGTTAGCAACGCTCCAGGCATTCAGCGAGTCCTCAGCAAGTGCCAGCAGTTGTGATTATTCCTGTTTTCATCAGCTGTGACTAAAGAAACACAAACATGAGTAAGGGCTCTTCCAGAACCAAATTGTGAGTACGATTTGTTCACTCATTTAGGCAGCAAATATTTATTGAGCAATAGCTCTGGGCTAGACTCTGTCCTAAGATGCAGGTTTGCAAAAATGAACCGGGCATAAAATAGTCTTGGTGAGTTTGAGCAATGAATTGCAGAGTAGATCAATAAACTGGTGGATAGAGTACTAGGCAGGTACAGAACAGGTGCTGTGGGGAGAATGACAGGAAGCTTGGCTGCAGAAAGTTAAGGAGAGCATCTCGAAGGAAGTGATATGCTTGAGACCTGGAGGATGAGTAAGGGTAACACTGGAAGAAATCAAGTGTGTGTATGTGTGTGTGTGTGTTTGGGGGTAGGTCTCAGCATCCCAGGCAGAGGAGCAGCACGTGCAAAGGTCCTGAGGTAGTCATTCAACGGAGGTCAGAAGAGTCGAACTAAGAAAGCTGAAAGGTAGACAATGATGTTTAGTGAGACCGGCCATGTGTTAGGGTGATGAGTGCATCATCCCTGTCATGGACTACGTAGTTCCCCTTGAGACGATGAAGTGACATGCATGCATACAGAGGTCCAAATCCCTCTCGACCATACACCTAATGGCTTTAGCACCAAATAATTGTGCCTGCATTGGTTATCTTATTGGGGGCTGGCTGAAGATTGGTTTCCAAATTCTGCATCATTCCTTCCTCATTATCAATTGGCATCCTCCAGGTGAGTAGATCTTCCCTCCTCACCTGGGCTAGTGGCTATTATAAAATACAGTCTGAACTGTCTCTTATCCACTTTAAGTGGTCTCATTTCAGACACCTGTACTCTATTATTTAACCTGAAGCCTTTGAATGTGCCTGGGAGTGAGGCTACCTTGTAGGGTTCCCATGGTGAATCTTCCGGCAATGGCGCTAGGGAGGATCTAAACACGGCGTGATGGGAGTGCAGAATCAGAGATCTCAGGACCTCCAAAGGCACTTAAAGACTCTGTTGGCTCATGTGAAAATGTCGTATAGGCCAGCACTTCTCACACTGCAATGTACGCAGGAATCATCTGGAGCCTGGTAGAGTGTAGATGCTGATTCCGTATGTCTAGGCGTCCCGGGGTCTGCGTTTCTAGCTCGTCCCCCACTGGAAGAGGCAAAGAAGGCTCCTCCCCCACAGGCTTCAGAGGGAGCGTGGCTTTGCTGATGCCCGGCCCTCAGACTTCTGGCCTCCAGAGCTGTGTGACACTATGTATGTAATATATTGCAGATACCTGGGATTGAATATACATACGTTATTTTTCTGAACCATTTGGGCTAAGTTGCAGTCATCTCTGTAGAGTGACCAGTTGTCCTGGTCTGCCTGGAATGTCCCCAGCTCTAGCACTGGGGAAACCCTCAGTGTCATGTCAACATGGGATGGCAGGCCACTCAACTATTAAATAATTCAGTACGTATATCCTGCGTACAAGGACATTCTTGCACACACCGCAGTGCACTGATCAAGATCAGGAAGTTCACCACTGATGCCACATGCTAGCTGGCACCACAGCCCTGAGGCAAAGTCCATCCGTGGCCCCAGGGGTGTGCTGTGTAACTACTTCTGCATCCCCTTCTCCCGGGCTAGACCCAATCCAGGTTCATCCATTGCGTTTAGGGGTCATGCTTCTTGAGTCTCTTTCAGAACAGTTTTTCAGTCTTTTTTTTCTTATGACCTTAGTAAAGGATTACAGACCACTGGCTAAAATAAGAATCTGTCCTTTACGATCAACAAATAGACACGTAGAAGAGAAGGTGCAGAGGTTCTCAGCCCTAGGCAGGCAGCTAATAAATGTGGAGAAATAACGGGCGTAGAACAGAGCATTTGGAAGCCATTGCAACATCAGTAGATTCAGGCAGCTGTCTTTCATAAACGCCGAAAGTCAGGCTCAGGACTAACGGCTTTGAAGTTGACCGGGCAGAGGTTTTGGTCGGGAGCCTGGGCCACATAGGGAGTGATTTGCTTTTCCCGGTTTTGCACCACGGGAACCTCAGCTCCTTAGGGAGCAGGTTGCCGTTTTGCTCACTGCTATGGCCCCAGCATGTCACCACGTACCCCAGACCCAGCCGGTGCTCAGCAAACACCTGCAAACTGAATTCGTGAATGGGCAGGTGGGTGTTGTTCCGGCAGGGGCTGGCTAGAGAAAAATGTGTTCTGTTGGATCTACTCCCCTTCCCCACAAATGCGTGCGATTTCTTCCGTGCCAGGTTCCAGAGCAAATATGGGGGTGGGTGTCCACTCTTAAATGTTAACAGTATAATGAACATGAATCACTAAAGAGTGCTTTTAAAATAAGGTTAATGGAGCTGCGTTTATTCCATTTTGTTGCATGGTTAACTAGATCCAAAATAATTACTAGCTCTGCGTTTATGGCCCCATTTTAAGGTTATTTTTATGTAGCTGTGAGAGGTAAAGGTTTTTGTTTTCCCTCTTGGTTTTATAGGCCAGGATGGAGTGGAACGTTCAGTAAAGAAAGGCCAGCTAGAGAGGGGTGGCCGTGCCGGGAGACAATTCCCTAGTGCCCCTCATCGGAGGGGGCCACCCATCGTAAGCTGCATCGTCCCCTCCACATCCTGCAGGAGCCCAGATGTAGGAGCCAGTCCAGTGTGTTTGGGAAAAGCAGGGGACGCTGACCTGACACTTGTCACTTTCCCCTGCCGACATTATTGTTACTCATCTGAAATCAGGGGCCATGCCAGCCCATCCCCCCTCCTTTTTCTCTGCAGTGTGTAGAGCTGAGTGCTTAATCGACATTTGCATAAAATGCCATAAATCATAGAATCTTAAAGCTGCAAGACAGCTCAGAGGTCAACCAGTTCTCTAAGCAACGAACAAGGAAGCCTGAAGTGGGAGGGAAGCAAAGGAGGCAGGCAGAGAGACGGTGTCTGAGTAAGTGCCAAGCACGGTGCTGCGTCCTTGTCAGGCACTGCTCATTTATATTCATGCCACTCTGCACAGCCAAGGCGGTGGCCCCCACTTGACAGGTGAGAAAACCAAGACACAGAGTCATGGCTGGCCTGGGCTCCCCAGCTGGGCTTCTGGGATGGGTCTGATCCACTCCGCCCCAGGCTTCGTGCTCTGTCCACAGGACCTCTCAGCGACCTGGGGGTCTAGTCATCTGGGGCTGCATGGCTGGGCCCGGCCTCCATTTCTCCATCTGTGAAATGGGACAAACATCTCCACCGTGTCTGCCCAGCAGGCTTCCAGCCATGAGACGCTACGCAGATGGATGTCAAACGTGTCCTGGAAATGGAGTAAGTCACCCAAAGAGTGGAAAACGCAGCCCCCTGGTGGAGAGTGGGATGCCCAGAGAGCCCCGGGAGCGGTCAGAGGCGGAGAAAAGATGTGTGGACGTGAGGGTCAGACAGGACTAGGTTGAATCCTACCTTTTCATGAACTTGGCCCCGTAGCTCGACCTGCCCCACCACTTCCCCTTCATAAGTATTCACAGAGCAGTGGCCAAGTGTAGTCAGGCTGTCTGGGTTCAGATGGGCTGTGCCACAGATGGCCTGTGCGACCCCACACATGTGATTTGTACTCATCATCGTCACCCTGGAGGTGTGGCACACACTAAATACAATGCATAACTCCAAATGCAAAGCCTGAGGACGTTTTACACACGCACACCCTCGTGTAACCACCACCCAAATCAGGATATAGCCTTCTTCCCACAGCCCAGCAGCGCTTACCAGTGGCCCCCCCCCCATGGCCCCCCTTGTCAGCCCTGCCCTCCACCCCCAGAAGCGGTCACCGCTGTGATCTGAACCCTGTTGTCCTCAGGGAGTTCTGTCTGTGAGTTTCAGGTGCACGGGACCGCACAGTGTGCTCCACTTGTGTCTGGCTCCCCTCCCTCAGCACGACGGCTGTGAGGGGCACCCATGCTGTTGTGGCTCTCACGAGGCCCTTCTTTTTCGTGGATGTATAATATTCCACGATGTGATCTCACCCCAGTGTGTTTGTCCATTCTCCCGTTGATGGATATTTGGGTTATTCCTACACGTTTAGCTTTCGGGAGTAAAGATGCAGTGACCATTCTCGTGTAGATCTCTGGTGTCCCTAAACGCTTGTTTCTTGGGGGTTTATGTTTAAGAATAGAATTGCTGAGTCAGAGTTCAGATGCAGATGTGCCGAGTCGCAGAACAGACATGCGTTTAGGTTCAGGATATGGCAGCGTAAGTGTTTTATCCCCTCTGTGCCTCAACTTCCTCCTCTGTGAAATGGGGCTGGCCACCTCAGACTGCGGCGAGGATTAGGTGTGATAATCTATGCAAAACAGGAAGAAAACAGCAAGATCCAGAATGCTGGGTGCTATGGGAGACCCTTTATGTAAAATTTAAAAACACACATAAATAACGAAACAGGTTTATGGGCACATAATTGTGTGACGCACATTTAAAAACATCCATTGGCACAATACACTCCCAATTCAGGCTCACGGGAGGAGAAAAAACGGGCTCACGGCAGGTGCCCGGGGCCTTGGCACAAGCTGGGACGTCTTGTTTGAGAGACAGAGATCTCAAGCAAATGTAGCATGAGGCTAAGATTTTCCAAAGCTGGTGTTAATTGTATCTTCTCTACTCTTGTCCGTACATTCAACATGTTTTCGTGAAAACAAAAACACTGTTACCGATTTTGCAATATTAATCTAAAAATATAAATGCGGTGCAAATGGCTCTCATACTACCTAGGACATAGTGTGCAGATAAATGCTAGCTATTGTTACTAACACTAAGGGCCCCTTTTACATCTGATTTTATATTGAGTATCGGGTGCCTCCTACCTGGAAACCTCGGACCAGCGGGGACCCGGAGCTCACACAGTTGCTGGCACACGGATGACCTTCAGCATATCCTACATCTTGACATTTTCTTAAAATGATGGGAAGTCACCAAGCACAGCGGTTTTAACGAGACCTGTCAGCCCTTCTGGGGTCCAACTCTCATCACACCAGGAAACAAAGACACCCAGGACACCTGTGTATTGGAGGGAGCGATGGCAGGCAGGCTCCTCCTGGCTTAGCTGGAGAACGGGGCCCGTGAATTATTCGGTCTCTCTGGAGACCCACACGGGGCACCCAGCAGCCGGGCTGCGTTTGACAGCAGACTCCGGCTCTAACACATGTGCTGCTGGCACTGTTTATTCTCCAGACTGGGCCGGATTGTGACTCATTGTGGAGATGCGGTCGGGAGAAATAATGACCAGGACACACACACACACGCACACATGCACGCTCAGAAAACAATCCACGCACAAACAACCATCCCAGGGAGAAAATGGAAAAGATGAAGATAAACAAAAAGAGCTTTTCGATATCACTTCAATTAAGAGGAAGAAAATAGCCCGGAGGCGTGTGTGCGTGTGTGCGTGTGTGCGTGTGTGCGTGTGAGTGCGCCTGTGTGCGTGAGTTGAAAGGAGAGAAATTGAGTGGAGAGGAGACAAGTGTACTCTACTCAGCTTGGGAGAGGAGGGGACTTCGGTGGCCTCCACCTTCCATCCGACCACCACAAACATTGCTTCTCGATTTGCATTGCCCGAGCCGGCTGATCAGAATAAACATGGATTTTATTTTAATAATGTCTTCGGCGACAGCAAGCGTTCCTCAGTCCTGGGAAATGGGTGCCCCTGCCCTAGGCTGGCATGCAGATGGAACGCTATTTCTGGGCTCTGGTGAAAATGGAGCAGAGGAAGTAATTGTGCTGCTAATTGCTCCATCTCGGGGTTGGTTTACAGTGATATTGATGCCCTGGTCTCCAGTACATCGGCATCATAAAAAGGGAGAGAAATAGCAGCTCATTAGGGCCAGGAATGAGGGATGCTGGGGAGAGCCACGCTAGGGTCTGCTTGGCCAGCTGAATTTCACTGGTGAAATCTTGGGGACACGGAGAGGGGTTTCTTCTAGAGCAGATGGCCCTCGGAGTCTGTGGCACTCTGAGATCTGGCTCTGCCACTTCCAAACCATGTGCTGGCTCCCTCCGATACTCTGTTTGCTCATCTGCAAAATGGAACAATGGTCTCCACCCTGGGTTAGGGTGACAATGACCTTGGAGAATGTCTAGCACCGTGCCTGGCACATCGCTATTTGTGCTGACTGTGTCCCGTTTCTGGGGGAAAGAAGGAATCAGACTCTCTGAATGCAGTTCGTCCAGCAGGGAAGATGCCACCTGAAATCAGGACCCACAGAAAGGGGCTCAGGCCTGTGGAGCACCCTGTAAGAAAAGCAGCCAGGTGCAGCCAAGGGACTCATCTGGAGTGCAGCTGTGCAAATGGAAAACCAGGCTGATTTCTGCAACATCCTTGATTCCTCTCATCAGCCACAGTGCCCAGTGGGAGGCAGGGAAACGCTCTTTGTTAATACCCTAATAAGCACCTATCACCTTCCATGTGCTCTCCATGCGCTGTCTCAGGTAATATTTCCTCCTCATAATGATGCTATTTTCCTCTCTGCTGACATATGTTGGTTTTACCAGCCTGGTTTTCAATCCTCCTTCTTTTCGCTAAAGATACATTGATTTTCTCCTGGAGAAAAATCCTCATGTGCTTTGGACAGGGCTGTTCTCTGCCTGCTCTGGAAGAGCTGGGGTCTGCCCATGACTTGGGCCTGACCGATAGTGTATTCCATTCCTCTGGCCTCTGTCATTCATGGGGATGGGCATGTGATATATGCCAGAATCGAGACTCAACTGTGGGATATTAGCTGTAATTACTGGGAATTGTTAAACTAGGAAGATATAGGCTTGGAGCTATTGGCATCGTTTTTGTCACAATGAGGTAAGGTCTTCCCTAAAAATAAAACAACACAAAGAAATCAGAGTGGAGATTAGACAGAGTCCTGAGAGCATTTTTTGATGAATACCTAGATCCAGCCATGCCTGAAGTTAACATCCTTGGACTTTACAGTTATGTGAACTCACATTCTCCTTATTTCTCAAGCGATTTGGGCTGGGTTTCTGTCACTGGACCTGAAAATATCCTGATGTACCCCATTTTTATATTGAGAGTGCATCCCTGAGGGAAGCTAGGAACATAAATCTTCCCACGGCCACAATGCTATTTAGGTGGAGGAATCAGCATCAACCCAAAGTTTCCTGAATCCTGACTCCATGTTCTCAATCACTGGGCCATTCTGCTGTTGATTAGCTTTAGAGAGGTGTAAATGCCTTACCTGAAGATTTAGGGTGGGGTAGCAATTGCTCACACAGAGGGACATGGGCTGGCCATCGTGTCTGCTGTGATTATTGTAGTGTATGCCAGTCGCGGGTGCCTCTGGCTCCAGGGGTGACGGCTGCCAGTCATGGCCTTATGGACATGTCAGCGGGGGCAGGTGGCCCTGTCTCACAGTTCAGAATAGCCCTCACCTGCCTCTTCACCACCTCTGGGGCTGTCTGGGCACAGATTTTGTAGAATATTTTTCATTTTTATGTTTTTAATACTGTTTTATTTTAACATAGTTTACAGTTCACCAGGAGTTGCAAAAATAGGAATGAGGGATCCTGTATACCCTTCACCCAGTTTGCCCCAACGACGCTGCCTTATGTAACCATAATAACCTATCAAAACCAGGAAACTGACATTAGTTCAATACTACTAACTTGAACATGACCTAGTTTGGATTTCGTTAGCTTAGTGTGAACTTTTGGGCTAGGGAGACGAGTGGTGTGGTTCTAGGAAACCTTATGACATGTGTAGATTTTAGTAATTGTCACCCTGAGCAAAATGCTGCACTTTCTCGCGACCACAGAGGAACTGCCTAGTGCAACCCCTGAATAGTCACACCCACCCCAGTCCTGAAGCCCGGTGACCCCCAACCATAACTGTCACAGCGCCACTGGGAGAACATTCACTGTAATGTCTTCTCCTTCATCCTCGAACATTCGCGTCTTAGAGGTGAACCAGACAGCACGTAACCTTTCAAGAGTAGCTTTATTTTTTTCTTTTTTTTAAGCAGAATCCCCTTGAGGTCCACCCACGGTGTTGCTTGCAGCAACGATTTGCTCCTTTTCATCGCTGCGGAGTATTTCACCGACTGGGTCTATTGCCGTGTGTGGTGAACCATTCAAACACTGAAAGACATGTTTTTGGTTTTTTTTTTTTCCTATTTGAGGCTATTATGAGTAAAGATGCTACGAGTATCCCTGTACTGGTTTTAATGTGAAGGTGAATTTCCATTTCTTAGTAAACACCCACGATTTAGTTTGCCAGATCATATGGTAAGTGTATTTTAGCTTTACAAGAAACCTCTGTACCGTTTTCCAGAAGTCTGTCCCAGCAGTGGATTGTGGGGCCTATGACCCTCTTGCCCATCTTGTCCTGATAAACAACCCCACGTTCGGAGACTGTCCCCAGACCACAGAAAACACGCATTCCCCCACTTCAGTGAGTGTGCAAAAGAGCAAATGTGAACTGAGAGCCAAACGCGCATTCAGAAACCACTTTACCTTTTCCGCCGGAAACACAATGCTGGGTCAAGGCAAACACCTCTAGCAAATCCAGCAAAGGGTACAGAAGGAACAAAACCCTCCCACAACCTCATGCCCTTTGCATTTCAGCGTGGGAGTTCAGGGTTAGCTCTGCTGTCTTCTTTAAGCGCCACAAATTGCCCTCGGCGGATGCCACTTTGTATCTTTCCTTTAATAGGAAGGGAACACTAAACAAAACAAAACAAAAATTTGAACGTCGGAGGGGAAAGTCTGCCCTGGGCCTTGACTGCTTCTCTCTTATCGGCCTGCTCTCCACCGAGCAGGAGTTCCCTCTCACAGCACTCAAGAATAGACACGTTTCTCGTCTATTCCTGTCACGCGCCTCAAGGCTGCACAGCCTGTTCTTATCAGCACAAGGCACCTGGTGCATTGTGGGAGAGCCGGCTGGGTGGGAGCCCTTTCCAGAGAGGTTCCCCATGACTGGGCCCCTGGCCAGCCGCCCTGCTGACCTGGACGTGGTTTATGCTTCTCCCGGCAGCCTTTCCCTCCCTCCCACCTTCCCTTGCTTAAAGGAGGCTCTGGGCTGAATAGAAATGACCTGCCAGGGCACTGAGCTCTGGAGAGACACCCTGTGAGATTGTCCCCAGATCTCCGCAGAAGGCGCTGGGCCGGGGGAGACCTTGGGGAGAAAGTTGAGGTCATCGGCTGGAGGGAGCTCGGACTGTAGGGGAAATGAGAGCAGGCCGTGCCCTCCGAGGCCCGGCAGTAGGGACTTCAAATCTGGAAGTACGTAACGGTGGCCTCAGCTTTCTGAGACTACGATTTTCATTACATATTTTTTTCCATAACTGCAGACTTTGGTCCAAGTTCATGGTGATAATTCTAATCTGTTGGTGTTTTAGCATTTTTAAAAGCTCAGGCTTGGTCGCTGTCAGGTTTAATTGCCACAATGACACTTAGCGAAGGTTGCTGTTCTTTTTCCAGTTTTCTAGACTAGAAAGTGAAGGTAGGCACAGAGAGCCAAGGGGACTGGCTCACAGTCGCACAGCCAGGAAGTGGCAGATCCAGGGGTCTGACCCGGGCGGGCCTGCCTCTGGCTTCTTGCTGTTTGCAACACCTCCCCTTCCACCTGGTCTCAGTTTCCCCATCTGCACAGAAGGAAGTTCAATCTACATCCTCCCGGTGGTTCCTTCTCATCCAAAGTTTTGATGACCTGGTTTCAGGATCAAATCTATGCACAATCCAGTCAATAAGGGGCCCTGACTTCTGGAACTGAAAACGGGGACATAATTAAGTGTGAACTTGTCCGAATGGGAGAGATTGGCCCAGACCCAGTCCATCATCACACACTGGGGGAGGGTGGCAGGGGACTGTGGCACCTGGTGGAAAGCTTCGGCAATCAAACAGGGGAGAAGGGACGAGGTGGGAGCCAGGGCAGAGCGTTCACCATCAATTCATTGCTTTGGGTAAAAAAAAAAAAAAAAATCACAATAAACATAAAAAAAAGGCCAGGAGAATGGAAGCTTATAAGTAAAAGTCAGCAGCAAACCGACTGCCTGAGAAGGCCACTGTTAACAACTGGCTGAAATGGTTCTAAGCCCCTCTCGGCACGTTGCCGTTTCTAGATGCAGATCCACGGTTCGCACATGCGGCATTACCCTCACTCCTGCTCATGGCTAATCCACGGCAAGCTGGACTCTCTTTCCATGTCAAGAATTGACCATCCATGCGTTCATGCGTTCAGAATATTCCAGTATTTGAGTATACCGCCGTTCGCTGACTAGTGCCTCAGTAGGTCTGTAAGTGGTTTCCGAGTGTTTACTGTGGCGGCAGCCCAAGGCCGCAACGAGACCCAGGTGCAAGGTGTTACTGACAGGTCCAGATGGAGAGACAGGTGTGGGTGTAGGTGTAGCGATAGGCACTGCTGTGCATAGGGAGAGAGAATTTAACCACTGGTATCAGAGTTTACCTTACAACAAGGACTTGCCTTTAGGGGGGTGGTAAATATCTTAATAACGAGGATTTGCTTTTTCTGGATGAAGGGACTAATACCTCAATAGCTGATCAACTTTGAGGTGGGAGGTAGAGCCTGAATCTCTCTCTTCTTCTCATACGGCAACATGGGCCAAGTGGCGGACACATAGTAGGTTCTCCATAATCATCCTTCTTGCCTGCTTTCCTACGCAAACCTCACTTAGGAGACAACAAAGAGGCAGCACGCACTGAATAATTCATTCAGAAATCCAAACGAGGACTTCACACCTCCCAAGTGCCAGATTCTATGCTAGGCATTTGGGATGCAGCCATGGGGAAGGCAGGGACCTAACTCTCCAGGGGCTCCCCGCGAGGGAGAGATGCCCCAGTGGACCGGGCAGTGTGAGGAGCTCATGCAAAGAGGCATGGGCAAGGTCAAGGGTGATTAGTGTCCTTCGGAGTAGATGTGGGTGGGTGTGGTCAGTGAACACTTTCTGGGAAAGGGGGCACCAAAACTGGGCTGGGGAGAGGGTGGGGATGTTCGGGTGGGGGGTGCACATCAGAGAGTTGAAGGAGGTGGACAACACAGTGGCCTGAGGCAAACCTAAACTTACCGGTGCATGGCGATTTCCTCACCAGTGGTGGGGGAAGGCGGCCGCTCGGACTCACTGCATTCCGTAATGGGCCAAGAACAGGAGCTGGGCCAAGAACAGGAGATGCCACTCTGTCCCTAGGCCCTGCCGGTCTTGGGCACCAGGGGACAGTGTCCTCTGCGGGTGTTAAGTTGCATGGACAGCTCATAGCACTTTTCAGAAGGAGGTGAAAATTGTGTCTTTGACATGAACCCCTTTTGATTGTTAAATGTCAGCAAGGGATTCAACATAAAAACCAAATGAAATTTCAACCATTATAAAAACAACCCCCCTCAAAAAACACGACTCCCCCAAACGCCTTGTAGACTAAACAGAAGTGCTCCCGTGACCGAAATCTTGCCCAATGGCTGTTCCATGGAGCAGCTCATTATGTGACACCTTCCCAGGGATCTGTGACCTTAAAAGACACCCTCCAAATACGTGCTTCGGAAAGATAACCTCCTTCGGTGATGCTGGGTTTATTCTTAAAGCGAGGTTGCCTTGCCTGTGTTCAACTCGATGGGTGGAGAAAATAATTAGAATTGATTTCTCTGCACCCACTAAGGAATAGAATGAGAGGCAACGTGGGTCTCTGTACACAGGAGAAAAATGGGAAGGAAAAAAAAAAAAGAAACTTCCTCCAATCCGTGTCTAATTCCATGGATAGTCTTCTCACTTTTGGGGCTGTTCTCGTGGTGTCTTTTGATTACAACGTTGGTTTGAAGAGACACTAATTGTACCCTGCTTACAATGCTTGTAATTATGCGTATTACATTTTGATTCATTTCCATATGTCAACACCACGACGAGATGGGGGGGTGGGGTGGCTGAGAACCGCTTCTATAGTCGGTTATTGTCTATGAAAAAAAAATCCGCACCGAGCATGAGTGAAGTGTTCTTTGTTGAAATTGGAAATAAGATTATACATAAAAGTCGTCCTCTGACACCCGGAAAATGGACAGTTTAAAATAAATTGCCACCGCTGATCAACAAGATTGCTAGCTCCCTTCTTCCCTTTTACACTAATGAGCCAAATACTTTCCAAGTCTCGGATAACAATATGTTCAAGTGCGTCATTTCAATAGCTTCCTTCTTAATAAAAGATGACCCCAATATACCCCCCTTCGCTGAAGACATTGTCCTCCCCTGACGGATTTGTGATTCTAGGCTCCTTGTGGAAAAGAAAAGAGAGAAAGAAAAAGAGAGGGTATTGGGTTGCAGGGGGAGGGGGGGTAGTGTCTCCCAAGCTTACGAAAACCGAGCGGCATGTCGGCAAGCAGAATCGGAGCCCCTCTGGTCTGAAAGGAGATGACTCTGAACCAAATAATAAATAAGTAACCAAAACAACAGCTTCAAAGGACCTGTGTGTGGAGGTCCGCTTCCTCCTGAAGACCTTTTCTTGAGTGCGAACCCCTTCCGTGCATGAGATGAAAGGCCTTAAGCTACTCGGCTGACATCTCCATGCAGAGGCCAAAGGAGGTTACTGCCTGTGACTCTGGAGGCTGGAAGACGCTGAAGGTCAACTCCTCCACAGAGCACGTCTAGAGGGTTTGGGTGAGCTGAGCCGTCTGTGTTTTGGAGCGGGATTTGCAAAAGGCTGAGGGTGTGGGCAGAGCTGCAGATAAAGGACCCCAGCCTGGGGCATCCTGTAATCTCACCACTTACATGCTAGGTGTATACACAGACTCGTGTCCCCATCCCCAAAGTTTACATGTGGATGCTCGCACCTCATAACCTCAGAATGAGACTACATTTGGAGATACAGCCTTTAAAGGGGTACGTAAGTTCCAATGAGGCAATTAGGGTGGGCCCTAACCCACTGTGACTTGTGTCCTTATCAGAAGAGACGATATAGACACAGAGGCATGAAGAAATCATGTGCACAGAGGAAAGGCCACGTCAGGACACAGCCAGAAGCTGCCCACCTGCAAGCCAGGGTGAGAGGCCCCAGGAGGAACCCTGCCAGCCCCTTGCGGTTGAGCTCTCAGCTTCTAGAACTGGGTGAAAGCAAATGTCTGGTGCTTCTGCCACCCAGTCCGTGGGGTTTTGTGACGGCAGCCTTAGCACACTCACACGCTGGGTGACCTCGGGCAGCTCACGTTGCCTCTGCGTGGCTTGGTTGCCCTGTCTGTAAACAGAGGAGATAAAGCCACCTTGCCCTTAGAATCACACCAGGTGCAAAGACAGTGGGTCACCGAGCTCCAGGGTGGGAGTTTCTGGCCACAGCCCATAAAGGTGCTCAGCAACAGTAGTGAGAGGACCGACCACTCATGGAGCCTGCTGCTGGCGCTGGGACAAGGACCTCCTCCTCAGTTAACCCCTGCACCAGCCCCACGAACTGGGCTGTTCTTGTCTGTACTTGAGGTGGGAAAGTCCTAAGTGGCTGAGTAGGATTTACACCTGTTGGAACTGACACTGTCTCCTTGTGGCCTCACATGATCACGGGTGTGCAAACTGTCCAGACCCATCGTTTGGGAAAATGTCAAGGGCCAGAGAAACGCCTCTTCCAGATGTGTTTCTCCACCCTTCGCCCCACCTTCAGCCTCCACGGCTGGGCTGTCTTCCTTTGCAGGCCACCATCATGGGGATCAGACAGCTTGCCCGGGCTGGAGGTCAGGTTCCGGGTTCTGAGCAGAGATTCCTTTCTGCTTTGTCCTAGTCCTGAGAGTCCCATTGCGGACCCCAATGCTGAGTCCTTAGGATCATTGGAGCACGTCACCCTCCCTAGCAGCCAACGGAAAGAGGCAAGGACCCATGTTTTTCAGAGGGGGAGACGGAGGTCCAGAGAGGCACAGCACAGCAGCACGCTGGAGGTTGCCCGGGGATAGTGGTGGAGCAAAGCCATGAGTCAAACGCGAGGTGTGTCTGACTCTACACCCCATGTGCCAGACTGCTGGGCTGCACTGGCTGCCCCCACTGCCCTGCCCAGGCCCCCGGCCAACCGCACTCAGGTAGGGGCCTCCTGTTCTTTTGGTCTCACTTGGTTGTGAATTGTCCATCACTTTCCCATCTACGCCAAGGTCATTTCTCAAGTGTCTGTTCTCTTTCTCAGTATCTGCGCCTTGACTGGTCCTGGCATCTGCTTGTGCTGTCTCTGCCTCCGTGACCTCATGGGATGTGACGTCCCTGGGCTGCGGGGCCCTTTCAGACCCACAGCCCATGAGGGGCCTGAGAGAATTCAGCACCGTCCTCCCCTTATTTCTTTGCCTCGGTGTCATCTTCATGTTTTTACAGCGTGTGGACCTGCGTGTTTTGTTTTGTGTGTAGCTTTTACATTAATGCTTAGTTGTTGGATCCTGCTGCCACCGTCTCTCCCACCATAGCCGTTCCAGGATGTGGGAACCCCACACATGCAGGGGGCCCATCTCTCCTATTCACCCCGAGTCTCCCTGTCCTACACAGGGCCTGGCTTACCCTTGGCGTTCAACAAAAGGCAGCTAAGCTCACACGATTACTGTTCATTCATTCCTACCACAGGGATTTATTGGGCACCTACTGTGTGCCTGGCACTGTGTTAGACACTATGGATACAACAGTGACCCAAAGAGACCGAAGTCCCTGCATTTTTGGAACTTACGTTTTAGTGCAAGCATTGCAATGAGGAGAAGGGAGGGGAAGGAGGGGAGAGGAGGAAGCAGGAGGCATGGAGAGAGAGAGAGAAGGAAAGGCCGGAGAATTTGTTCATAGAAATGTCTCAGAATATCAAAAATGACAAAATAGGAGTAGAGGTTTCCTTTTTCTTGAGCTATTTCCCTCTTTTTTCACTATATTGTCTTTTTTTTTTCCTTTTCAACACGGAGCCCATACAACTTGTTTAATGTTTTTTTTTAATAAAGGCTTTTTGGACTTGAAAGATGGGAGATCATGGTCTGGTCCAACCTGTTCATCTAACCGATAGGGTCACTGAGACCCAGAGAGGGTGGGTGGCCTGCCCAAGATTGCAGTGTGAGGGGGGCAGAGCTGAGACTGGGACTCTGCGTAGCCTGCTTTCCCCATAAATACATCCTCAGAGAGGAGACCCCCATAGGAACATTGCGGGGCCAGTCAATGCCCCCTAAGCAGTGGCTCTTAGGGTCTCTGTCACAGCCCTTAGCTCACCTCGGGAGGCAGCCCGGCTTTCTGGATGGTTCCAGGCAACTTAGAATCAGGCCACAGCACCCACGTCAGACACAAGGGGAGAGTCTTTTGGCTTTGTGCTGGGGACAGCCATCTGGACCATGGTGCGTGCATCACCTGAGGTCGACCCCAGCAGTGATTATTGGAGCTGAGACTCTGCTCCTTGGACCAAAAATTCCGAGAGGTCCCAGGGGAATTGGTCACCCTCAAGTTGGCCCTCCTTTGTCCCCAACTGGCTGAACAGATGTGAAATAAGTAGGTACTGTTTAAATAAGTAACATGCATAGTATGCCAGGCGATACTACCAGCGAAGGGTAAAATGAAGCAGAGTGTAGGGAGGCGGACAGTGATGGGAACTGCTATTTTGGAGAGGATGTCCAGGGAAGACCGCTGATGAGAAGGCACTTGAACGGAGGCCTGAGAGGAGGGAGGGAAGGACCTCCGAGGTTATCTGGAGGAATAAGGTTCTAAGCCAAAGGGGAAACACCTGCAAACACCCCTAAGTGGGAGGATGTCTGAGCTATGAGGAAAAGAGCCGTGCAGTCAGCGTGGCTGCAGGGGGATGAGCAAGGGGCAGAGAGATGGGAGAGGTGAGGAAATCTAGTGTCCAAGAGGTGAGTTAATTTCACCAAGGTCACACAGCAGTCCAGGCTTTGAAACTTGATCTTCCTGAATTATTCTGCTACATCACACCAAGCACAGTCCTCAAAAAATGTTGAATGGGAAACAGAAGAAAGGAGAGAGGGGAGGAATGGAGAAAAGCAGTCAGGTAGTCAGGCAAGACGGATGAATGGATATCTGACTAGAGGAATGGATGCATGCATATAAGGCTGCATGATGAATAGACGGATGGATACGTGGAAGGGCTGGAAGAAATAACGAAGAAAAAGGGAAAGGTGATGAATGGATGGTAGGAAGAAAGGTAAGATGGATAGATAGGTAGCAAGAAGAAAAGAAGAGAATAAAGGAATGAAAGAAGGAAGGAAGGAAGGAAGGAAGGAAAGAAAGAAGGAAGGAGTAAGGAAGAATGCATATATGAATGGATGAATGAATATAGGAAAGGGTGGCCAGAAATAAAAACGGAAAGAGGTGAGGTCATGGATAAGTGGATGGGTAGATAGTAGAAGGAGAAGAAGAAAGAGAAGAAGGAAGGAAAGAAGGAAGGAAGGAAGAAAGGAAGGGAGAAAGGAAGGAAGGAAGGAAGGAAGGAAGGGAAGAAAGAAAGAAAGAAAGAAAGAAAGAAAGAAAGAAAGAAAGAAAGAAAGAAAGAAAGAAAGAAAGAAAGAAAAGATGTATACATAGATTGATGGATGAGTGGACAAATAGATGGGTGAATGGATAGATGGATGAATGAACAGAAGGAAGGAAAAAGAAAGAGGAAAGAATGAGTGAAGAAAGGAAGGATTTTTTAATGTAGTTTTAACCTCCATGGTTCCAGTGCTGATTTCGGCCGGCTGCTGCCTGTGCCCCACCCCTCCCTCTGCACTCCTCCCTCACAGCCCCCTTGCTGTTGAGCTCACCAAGCCCTCGCCCCAGAAAGGTAATTCTGCCCTCTAATTACAGCACTTGTAAAAGTAAGAGAGGGGCTCATTCTTCAGGAATAAATCAATACAAGTTAAAAGGCCATCCTGTTTGTTTCTGTAACAATGCTCTTTAGAAAATTGGGTGCTGTTCCATTTGCTGACGGGTACCCCATCCGTCATCGGCAGCCAGAGTCACATCACATTATGTTGCCAAACATAATACAGCATGATCGGGATGATGCATCAAATTGGAGATTGGCAGGGAAGTGAATTTTAGCGGAGAGATTTCACTTGAGAAAATATATAAAGCCAAGAAACAGGAAAAGCTTAGAGGGAGTTTTCATAATCAGAGATGGGATTTAGAAAGCTCCATAGTGCCCAGGAAAATCACAGCAGTAACAGGATATAATCATACAAAGAAGTAAACACATTAATAATTAGAAGAAAGGGAGGACAAAACTGTCACAAGTGTTCCCTCTGTGGAGACACAAACAAGGAAACTGAGGCTCCGAGAGGTTAGATGAGCTTTCTGAAGCCCCATGGCCATTACACAGCAGAGTCAGGATTTGAAGTCAGATCTGCTAATGTTGGGACCAGGAGCACCATGGTATGTGGACAAGTTGAGGACAATTTCCTAAGTAGGTATAAAAAATGCGCTCAGCTTTCTGAAGGACCTGGGAAGCTTACCTGAAGCATCAGACCACGCAGATGTCACATGCTTGCCAGGAGGGATGTCTGGTCTGAATGTGCCTTCCAGCCTTATGGTTCTCTGGGTCAGTAAATATGGTACCTGGGCTGTGCTGGTTCAAGGCAGGGCAGTTGCCCTCATTCTGGGAAGCCTGAGGATCCTATCTGTAGCTGTTATTTCTATGGGCGCTGAGTAGGGGTCTCCACCAAGGGCAGGGTTCAAGGCTAGCAAGCCCTTCCCTGCTTCTTTTCCCAGCTGGGACCCCAGCTCTGCTCAAACACGGAAGCTTGGAGGAAGACAGAGGTGGTTGTCAATCACAGGGCTCTGCTCTGCCTTGCCCGGCGCTTCCTCTGTCGTGTCTAACTGGCTTCCGGCTCCTTTCTCCTGGTCACATGGCCTGTTTTTCCTGGCTGATTCAAGCGGCTGAGATGGGCATGTGAATTCCAGTTCCTCCAACCTACTCTGTCAAGGGGAATCAGGCTCAGTCCCTGCACTAGGGATTATACGTGCACGAGGGGAGAATACACGTAACCAGAGAAGTAGAATACGCTTTCATTTATTTGTAAACGTACTCTAACATCTCAAGTGCTGAACACAGTACCAGACTCATACCGGGATTCAATAATTGTGAGCTCAGATTATTGCTTCTAGGTGGAACATTCAACTATAGAAGCACAAAGGCGAGAGTAAGTAACTGAAAGGAAGCAGTGAGTTGGGTTTTGAGGCATGTGCAGGTGTTTGGGGGCAGGCAAACCTACGAGAGATAAAGACACTCCAGGAAGAGAGGTTAATGGGCACAAAAGCAGGGAGAAACGGCGTGTTGGGAAGGGCACGTTCCCTGGCTTGTCAGCTGGAGCTGGAGGAAAGATGAGCGATGTGTTATCAAATCCTCTCAGGTCACGGACAAAGCCAAGTCCACCCGTGGGTGACATTGAAGACAGAGTCCAGAAGCCATGAGACAAAGACTGCATTTTCTAAACCTGGGGCTAATTCACTGAGATGCAGATGCATGGGGGACTGAGATGATTATTTTCTTCCCTGTCAGAACCTCCTTTGCTCCCAATGTGGAGAACGTTTGTACCCGTCAGTGGGCGTCTGAATTCCCTGGGCGCTGTGGAAAGAAATGCCAATTTCCAGCCCCAGCCCCGAGGTTCGGACCCTGGGCATCCTCGGACGACACCTGGAGGAACGCCACCCCCCACAGAACTTGAGCAAGGGCCCCAGGGAGTCAGAATTCTTTATGCCGCAGCTGCCACACCAGGGATTTGAAGCCACTAATAGACATTCCCCAAAGGAGGCACAGTTGTTTCAAGCGGGGAGAAGAGAGTAGGGGGTGGGGGGCGGCTCTAGAATTCACAGCAAGTGCTTTGTGAAATCACACTGGTGTGCTTTGCTGTAGAACCACAGCAGCACCTTATTAAAAAAAGATCAGTGGGGCCCTTGGAATTGATCATAAACTATTTCTGTCAATGTCACACACAGCCGTGGAGGGGGAGTGCGCAGGCACATCTGCTAAATTGAAAGGCTCTGGGGTTTGAAAACAAACAAACAAACACACAATAAATGAATATATAATACAATGAAGAGGGGGAAAATCACACTGAGTTGGAAGATAAGAAACGTAAGAGAAAGAAGCACAGGGGATCCACGTTGTGGCTGTGCCTGGTACCCAGCGTACAAGAGTATTCAGTGAGTGATGACTGAGTGAATGACTGACTGAACGATCGAGTGAATGACGGATAACATATTTCAAGGACAGTCTGAAGGCAGCTGTCCTAGCGCAGGAGCTTGGAAAGGACTCCACTTCCGGTTCCCAGTGTTGGTTTCAGTACTGGGATATTCGCATTGTTAAGATTAGTTGCTGCTGGAGAAGTGGAAGTGAAGGAAAGAATTCTTCCTGGCAGAGCAAGAGGGGCCTTTGGAGGGCATCCCTGTACAGGTGGGCAAAGTAAGACCCAGAGAAGAGAAACGATCAGTGGAGATGACGCCATCACAGGCAGCAGGACCAGGACGGTGGTCCGAGTCACGGCACAGAGAGGGTTACAGAGCTCACACCATTGCCCAGCATCTTCTAATGCCATGTCCTGGCCTCTCCTGAAATGTAGCCCATGGGATGTGGCCCGGGGGCAACACAGACCTCAGTTTAAGAGACCAGGCCCTCCTTATTCCCTTCTAGGGGGAGGGGTGGCATGCAGAAGAGGGAGAGGGAGCCATGGGATGAGTGGGAAGGGAGTAAGTAGATTCTTTTCCCGAAACAATTGCTACCATTTTGCAAATAGGGAAACTGAGGCTCAGAGCAGTTACATTAGCTTCCCAGTCACATACGGAGGGGTTGATAGAGCCAGAAATCAACCCCATAGCTGTCTGATTGCAGGTCTGAACTCTTTGGGAGAAGCCGCACTGTAGGGTTCAGGGGCTGGGAGGCAGTGGTTAACACCATGAAGGATGAGGCCCTGAGCAGAATCACACATGCGGGGGTTGCATGGAGTCCCACCGGCTGCTCCTCCTGCTCTAGTCTCCAGGTTTCCAGGGCCATATGGCCTTCCAGACAGTTCCAGGCCCCTGGCCTCTGGAATCCTTGACCTCCTCATCTCCAGGACCTGTGCTCTCTCTAGCAGATATGGACTCACATCTTCCCCCAGCCGACGGGGTCCTGCCAGGCCTGGCCCCGCTGCCCTCCCCGGCACCAAATCACACCACAGGGCCTCCTGTTCACTAGTGCCAGGTGCAGCCCCTGAGTGGTTCTGGGAGAAAGCTGTCTTCCTCCCCTCACTCAGCCTGTGTCCCACCAAGTGGGAGGTTCTTTCCTTTACACTTTTCTATCTACTGAGCTCCTATGCATCCCTCTGATCTTTCTGCAGATGCCACTCCCCTGACTTCACCTTCGTCAGGCCTCCTTTCCTATTCTCTCACCACGTTGCCTCCTCTCCGCCACATCACTCCTCTCTGTTGTGGTGCTGTACTCATTGGCGGGGTTACCTGGTCAATGTGTCTTCTTCACCACACTGAGCGCACCTGGCGAGCCGAGGCCAAGTCTGTGTTTGCGGCGCAGTGACCCGCCCACGACAGGACTTCAAAAATCCTTGTTGGATGGGCGTGAAGGTAGATAATGAATGAATTGTAGGAGTGGTGAATGAATAAATGAAGGGATGGATGAATGGAGTTTAGGAGAGGTGATGGATGGGTGAGTGGGCGGATGGATGGGTGGATGGATGGCAGGGTAGGTGATTGAATGGGTGCATGGATGGATCGGTAAATTATGTTGCCTCCCTGGGTTTCCTCAAAACAAAGTGCATTGGACATTGCTCTGATGGTTTACCCTCTTCTAAATTGTGTCAAATGGCCTCACATGAGTTTTACATTGGCCCAAATAGGGCTATTTATAGAATCCAGCATTTTATACATTTGACTCAACACTCTGAGGAGTGATACAGACTTTTGGCGTAGCAATTAAGATGACAGCAGGTTCTCCAGCAGGTTCTCCACTGGGTTCATTGCTTCCCTTCTCCCTCATCGACCCAGTGCATCCTACCATTCAACGCAGAATGTAGGATCACTGGTTTCAACTCTTGATTTCTCGTAGTAGTGTTATATGTTCATACCTTTGCCAGGGCTCACAGGGGAGAAGAGTATTCCTCAACCCTTGACTCTAGAGTCGACCATTTGATTTGCTTCTTCCCATGGGACATGAGCACAGCGCCCCCTGCCTTTTGCCATGAGCAGTTGCTGGGTCTGAAAGGACGGGAGACGTGTGGAGCGGAGCTGGGGCAGAGCCTCATCAAGGGCAGCCTAGGTTACCACAACCAACCTTTAGATGCACGAGTGAGAAATCAACCCTTGTTGTTTGCCCGTGGTTGTTTGTTATGTAGCATCATTACGGCCATAGCTGACTGACACACCCAGTGTGTGACCTTTGCAAGTTACATAAGCCTCTTAAGTCTCAGTGTTCTCATTAGTAAAATAGAAAAAAACATACTCTCTACTATGATCAATCTTCCAGAGCTCTTGCAAAAATTGTGTGTAGTAACACAAGTAAAAAAAATTAGAACAGTGCCTCACATTCAGTAAGTTCAATAACTTTGGGAAAATCAACATCATCATCATCATCATCGTCGTCGTCGTCATCCTATGGATGCCGTGAAAACTGGTGCTTACACGGGAAGGGGAATTTTGGGTAGATTTCAGTCGTGATCAAAGTCTAATAATACACCGGTTGACGGGGATGAGTTTTCTCTATTTTTTCAAATACAATAGTAATTGCATGTGCTGAGTTTATTCCCGTGTCAAGCCATGAGCCAAAGACTATATGAGTATTATCCTGCTGACGCCTCAGAAATGGTCCGTAAAGTAGGCACCACTGCTGGTCCCACTTACAGAAAAACAGACTGAGGTTCAGAGAGCTAATGTACCTAGCTAGGAAGGGATGGAGCTGGGACTAAATGCGATGAAAACTCCAGATGCCACATCCATAAACTCCATGCTCCACAGCTAATGACTTCCACATACTTTATAGATGAGAAAACTAAGGTTTAGAGAGGGGAGGTGCCTGAGGTCCCACAGCTGGTAAACGGCAGAATCAGCCTCCATGTGATATCATCAGCTCCGTGAGTTGATAGGAAATCTCAGGGGGTGACCGAAGACAGAGGGAGGGTCTCTATTTTTCATCCTCATTCTGGATGCCCAAGGATCTATTTTTGAGGGTGGCTTCTCCCCTGGCATCAGAGAGTCAGTCCAGTGAAGGACCAGTGTGTGCTGAGGCTACCTAGACATACATTCCTGGACCAACTGCAGGGAAATGTGCAAACGCAGACATATTTCCCTTGCAGAGCTGGGTGGTGTGCAGACGGGAGGTATGCAGCTGTGGAGTCCTGCAGGGCTCAGCAGCTGTGACTCCCTCCCTCCGCAAAGCTGGCTTGGTCATTTCGGGTGGGGATCAGGAGTGAACAGGGCTGAGTTTGATGTTTCTGCCTCCCAAAGGGCCCATTGGGTCTGCCACCCAAATACCCCCTCCTTCACTCCATCTTCCCTCCAACTGAGTTTTCAGAAACGGATAAAACAGGGTCCTGGAAGGAATAATGGCAGAACAAGGAGAGAGGAACATCGACAGAGCGCCCACCGCACACCACGCCTTGGCTGAGTAGTTCACCCATTATAAACTCTTCCTGCTCAAAGGCTGGTCCCAGAAGCATGGGCATCCCTGCAGAGATGGTTTGCAAATGCAGAATTTCAGGTCCTCTCATAGGCTTGCTGAATCAGAATCTTCATTTCAGCGATTGCTGAAATCAGCCCCTGGCGATCTCTGGGCCCATCGGCGTTGTTAAAAATCCTCATTGGTTCCTTTCTGATGTCAATCTGCCAAACCCCGTTTTGCAGAAGGAAACTGAGGCTCAGGACTGGAAGACTTCCCAAAGGTCTCCCCGGGAGGAAGAGCCTGTACTGCCCTGTGCACCTGGCTCGGCCTGACCTCAGAACCTGTGTTCTGTGTGGGTTACCTCACTGGCAAAATGGCTCAGAATTCTGTGGTTTCAGGACCATACGGAAAAGGAGCCGTATAAATAGCTTTATGAGTGTCAGCAATTTAAGTCTCTACCATCCACTTGCCTAGATGTCTCCCTAGGACTCAGTTTCCCCATCCATGACATGGGAACAGGGAAGCATCCCTTTTGGCTGGGCAGTTCCGATTCTAGGACTCCAAAAGTTGGCACCGGGGGCCTCTCCCATCACAACACAGGGTTGAGCCACACCCATTCTCCAACCTCAAGCAACCTTCCAGGGGACCCTCCCACGACCCTCCCACACCCCACAGAGGCCCAGACGCAGCCATCCCTCAGTCAGAGAACTGCCCAGCAGCCTCAAACACCACACAAAACCGCAGGCAACGGGGCAGAAAACCCAATTATTCTCAGCTGTTACACTGCTTAATTTAATATTTCCAACGAGTTCCTCGAGCTGCTCCGCAAGAATGAAATGCGTACGTATTTGGGCTCTGTCACAAAACATTACATTTTGTCAAGGCAATCCATTTTGCCGCGGTAATTTGTAAGTGCCCGTCGGCCCCCGCGAGGTCCGGGGGCTTTGGCTGCATCTTCTGGGAAGAGAGGCCGGGAAATGGGGATCTCTGTAGTGTCAGGTGGCAATGGCAGGACCTGGTGTGACGTCTGTCTTTCTGAAGCTCTGGGAAGAAAGAGTTTGGGGAGCACCAACAGACCGGGGGCTGCCCATGCTGCCAGGAACAGGACCGAAGACGGCATTGCTGGTGAGGATGGTTCTGTGTTCAACTTTTAAAAAAGATTGCACAAACCATCATTCTTAGCCTCTAAAAAAGTTTAGATAAAGATAATTATAAGAAAAAAAATCACCCGCAACCTGTCACCTAGAGATGAAGATGAATGCTGTGAAAATCTTACGTATCCTTTTAATGTGCTTTATAAACACCGCGCACACAAACAACCAAACAGGATCCCACTCTACATGCTGTGTTCAATTTTGGTTTGTTACGAGGTGACTTTAGACTCACAGGATGTTGCAAGAGCCTTGTAGAGAGTTCGATGCACGTCCCCTCCCACCCCATGATGACATTTATATAACCACAGTACATTATCACAGCCAGGAAACTGGCATGCTGCACGCTGTTTTACTACCTGCCTTTCCAATGAATACTTTCCCATCAGGAATAAGGACTTCGGTTTCACTTTAGCGGTATAATCCCGATTCCGCAGACTCTTTCCTGCTTGTGGCATCTTGATCTAGAGACATGGGTTTCCAATCTGTAGAACGGATTGATAAATTGAGCACTCACCTTGTGAAAATGAACTGATACAACACACAACGTGTGACCCATAGGGAATGCTTGGAAGATACCACCTGCCCCTGTGTCATTTTATCTTACTATTGTCCTTTTGTGCCCCAGAGATCTGGGATGGTGCCTGAGGCATGCTAGGTGCTGGGGGTAGGGAGGGGCTAAGAAAGTAGGATCTTTGTTTCTCTAACTTTCCATAATCAAAGCCGTTGTGTTTTTCAAAATCTACTCAATGAACTTTATACATAAAGTTTGGTTTGAAGAAAAGGAAGGATTCCAGGGTTTTTGAAAAGGAGGAGTTCCCCAGGTTTTCCTCAGATGGGTGTATAGAACACCAATGGGCGTATAGAATTCTGTTGCATGAATTCTTTACTTAGTCAGTCCCCTAGTGTTGGACATCTAGGTTGCTTTTTAATGAATATAAACAACTCTACAATGAACGTATTTGTGTGTCTATTCTTGTGTACCTGTCTAAATAGTTTCTTACGTTCTTGAGGAAGTTTAAGCAAGTCAGGAAAACCTGATTAAGAGGGAACCAGGTATTTTCTTCCATGAAGCAGGGCACAGGGGCCCCCTCTTGCACACCCTTGGGTAGGTGTCGCAGAGATGTCTATTTACACGCTTAGCACTTAAATAGCTTATTGTACTGAATTCTCCAATGGCTGGGTATGGTGGGAATTTTTCTTCCCATTTTGCTGATGCGAACACTGAGGTTCCCAAAGGTGGGCCATATGGTTAATAAGGATGTGGAGTGTGCAACCCAGGCTCTTTCTGGGATGTGTCAGAATACTCTTCCCAGCCCCCCCCCCCCCCGCCTCGCCCTCGCCCCCCCCCCACACTCCATTCAGGAACCAGGTTCTGGGTTGACCACAATCTCTTGGTGCCTCAGTTTCCTCGAATGTCAAATGGTAAATATACATGAGATTATATATTTCATGGATATTTTAATTCACAGGAAATTTAAGCTTTTCTTTATAACTTTTTATAATCTTCATTACAATAATACATATTGTGGATCTCTAAGAAGGGGATTTTCTGAGCTCCTAAACATTTTTTACCTGGGAGTCCTTTTACCAGAAAGCATCTCACGAGGCTGCTATTTCATGGAATTAATGGAAGAGCCACTTTAACTAGCTGGGTACCTAGGCCCGTACATAACTATCCCCAACATTAATTGAACTCTTAGCATGTGCCAGGCATTGTGCTAAACACTTTAGAAATGTAGCATGTTGTTTAATCCTGTGATCATCTCTGAACCCATGAGTGATTGTATCGTGGAGGAGTGAGGGGTGGGCATCATTCAGGGTCCCAGCAGAGAACACAGGGCTCATTCAAAGGGCCTGGGATGGTGGAAAGAGTTAAAACTAACAACAGGGCGTGATGAGTCACTTCAGGACTTAGAAGGAGTGGTTGCCACCCTAGGTCTGACCAGGGGGACAAGGACAAGATCAGGGGGCTATTTCAGGGAATCAGGGGGAGTAAGCTGTCAGAGAGGGCAGTGACCTTGGTGGAGGGACAGTGCCAGCCTGCAGTCCAACACAGAGGAAGCCAAGAAGTTCATACTCCAACCCCTTTCTCTTTCTCCCTCCCGTTTCTCACCACCACCTGCCATTGGCTGGACCTCCCTGCAGGCAGGAGGGCACAGGACAGGGGCTCCTTGGTGCCGCCCAGCCTCCCTGGGCACAGAGCAGGGAGTGAGAGCGGAGGTGCCGATGGGAGACGTCTCACACTGTGGAGTGAGCTAGTGAAAGACACAAATGATTGAGAGAAAGTGGTGCCAGAAAGCAGCTGTCTCCCTGTGATCCAGCCCCCTCCCTCCCTAAAAGCCATCCCCCCTGCTCCAAGTACCACCCAAGACCCAGTCTGAGGGTCAAACCCTCCTTAGCTCCCCTCATTATCCCATCAGATCAGATTGGGGCTGTCATTAGCCCCCAGCGCTGAACAAAGGGCCCTCGCCCAAGCGGCCACATCCACGGGGCTAATTAATTGGATTAATGGTAGAGCAGCCCACATTGGGTCTGGCTCAGATAATTTCAATGAACGCTGAACACCAATCCCCAAAGTCATTGGAATATGGATGAGGCAAATTGAGTTAAAATTGAGGAGATTGCTGCATTCATTAGCCCGCCCACCCTCTGAAGTGGCTGGTTAATATGCAAACTATTAATATGCAAATCAGTGCAAATGAAAAAAAAAGAAGTGTGACCCCCCCCACCCCCCGTTTTTTTTTTTTTGGAAACTCAGCTACACTTAGGCAGCTGCTTCCTGTAAAAGGGAGAGGCAAGGCTTGCCAGTCTCTAAGGGCAGGAGAGGGGCTGGGAGCTTTCACATCAGAAATTAATTAAGAGCAGTGGCGGGGACCCCACACACCTTTGTCAGCCTGTAAACACGTGGTAGAGTACGCGGGACTGGACTCCCTGGGCAAGCTTTGCTGTTCACCTGGAGCAGGTCCCTGGTAGCCTCCAGATCTGTGTGGGTGAGGCTAGTTCAAATTTTTGTTTGTGGGTGCTTAAGTTTTATTTCAGTATATATATATTTGGACATTTATATATATATATATGCAATGGCTTATATAAATACATGCGTGTATATATATTTACTACATAAGCAATATGTGTTCATTATAGACAATTTAGGAAGCAGAGTACCAGCTTAGCTTGCTAAGTTTAGAACCAGATTAGAACTCGAAGTTAAGTCAAATGCAAAAGTCAATTAAAACAAGAAATCATGTGTTTAAGCGATGTGATCATACAGTAAACATTTGATTTGTCTTAAATTCATTCATTCTTTCATCAGGGACACAGTCACATGTGCCAAAATTCTAATGGTTGAAAAAACAAAACAAAAGGAGAAAGTCACCCGTTTGGCGTCACCCCTCCTCGGTGTCCAGCACCCGGCTGACTTCCCAGAGCCAACAATGCCGACGGCTCCTAGAATTCTTCCTTATAGATGCTACGCGCATATGAGCGAAGAGCGAAGATATTTATGTATGTCTGTCCCTCTCGCAAACTGAGATCACGGGGTACACAGTGCATCTTGCTTTGTTCACTTAACAGAGCATCACAAGGTTGTCCGTGAAGACCTCCCTCTTCCCCCTGGCACTCGTGAAAGGGCCATTCTGTCTCCCCCCCCCCCCCCCCCCCCCCGGCCCCGTGCCCTACTGGTGGGCATTTAGGTTGCTTTGTGTTTGTTTGGCTATTCCAACCAATACCACATGAAAACCCCTGCCCTTGTGACATTCTGAATGTGTGGGCAACTCCTGGAGGCGGAGCTGCTGGGTTTGGTGAAGGCCCACACGTAGCTCTGATGACTCTGCAGCAAGGTCACACCAGTTGCTGTCCCTGTTGGGTACTGGGCATGCCCACTTGCCCACAGCCTCGCCACCACAGCCGGCTATGGAATTTTTGAATCTTCGCCAATCCAGTAGTGAAAAAAAGGTGTCTTGTGGAGGTTCCATTCTCATTTCTTTTCTCAGAAGGGAAGCTGAGCCTTTTTTTTTTTTTTTTCATGTGATTCAAAGCTATTTGTATCTTCTGTCTGTTAACTCCGTTCATTCCTTTTCCTATTTTTCCATTAAGTTATTAGTTTTTCTCTTTGATTGATTAGCAGAGCACTTTAAAGACTATGCTACTAGCTTTCTGTGTATGATATGAAGCAATAGTACTGTTGCCCAGTTTTCTGTTTGTATTTGGGATTTTATGGTCATGGGCAAAAAATACATTATATTTTTACTTAAAGCGTATAAATGTCCACTTATCCACCAAACTTTTGATGCTGGGCCAAGGCTGTACCTTTGAATTTCGCTTCTCTGCTTGGAGGTCACGTTCGACCTCTTTCTTGACTAAGCCCACAGTCGTAATGTATCATCTCTCATTACAATGTCTGGATTTGATTTCTTTTCAGTGAAGCAAGAATTTAAAACATTTAAAAAGCCACCTGAGTGTAGGATTTTTATCAACCTTTCATGGTTCTCCTCTTCTATCTCTTATAGTTTCCTTGCTTCCATTATACACACATAGAGATAGACATACGAGGTCTGTCCAGAAAAAGTCCAGCCATTGTTAATATAACGAGGATGGTTTGCACGACATCGATGTAACCTGGCAGCCGAGGAGAGTGGACTGGAATGCGCATGCGTGAACAGTGACGACTTCACTGTACTAGTCAGTGGGGGCGGTAGATACCATTGAGTGAGCATGTGTATGGTGTGGCCATAGAATTCAAAATGACTGAGTGAGTAAAGCAATGAACGTGTGTCAGATTTTGTGTTAAACTGCAACATTCCTCCACAGAAACTATTCAGATGATTTGGAAGGTTTTCAGGGACGATGCAATGAGTGCAGCGCGAATAAGAGTGTGGCACAAACACTTCAAAGAGGGGTGAGAACCTGCTGAAAGTGACCCACATCCTGCAAGGCCTGCAACAAGTAGAGCACCTGAGAATGTTGCACGTGTGCGGGCTGCAATCAACGAAGATCGACGACCCAGGTGACTCAGCCCCCCTACAGCCCAGATGGGGCACCCTGCGATTTCTGGCTTTTCCCCAAACTAAAATCACCTTTGAAAGGGAGGAGATTTCAGACCATCGATGAGATTCAGGAAAATATGACGGGGCAGCTGATGGCGACTGGGAGAACTGTGTGAGGTCCCAAGGTGCCTACTCTGAAGGGGACTGAGGTATCATTACCCTATGTACAATGTTTCTTGTATCTTCTTCAATAAATGTCTCTATTTTTCATGTTACATGGCTGGATCCTTTCTGGACAGACCTCGTACATATAGCTAGATAAAGAAATAAGTTCTCTGAGTCCATATCTATGGTTATGACCCCCTTTTTACAGATAAGAAAACAGGGAGCAGCTGTTGCCTCTCCCTGGAATGCTCCTCCTCCTTCACTGCCCCTCCAGGTCCTAGTGCACCCACCTGCTTCATCCTTATACTTGCTGGAGTTTCTGTCTCCAAGAAGAAACTTGGACCCCTCAGCTGGGCTGGAGGATTCTTCTCCCTGTGTCCCCTCCCCCAGCATCACTTGTATGACACTCTTATTAGAATTGTCCTCTAAGCAGAAAATAATGCCATGGTCACTATTGTAAGCGCTAGCACTTCCACAGTGCCTCACGCACAGTAGGTGCACAGTAACCACTAATTCAGCATGTAGACAAAATAGTGAGAGTAGGTCAAATGTGCACTGAATTGCCTTCCACTTAATTAATTCATTTATGGGTCAACAGTTCTACCCTCTTTAATGATACGCAGAATGAGAACACGGACTTTGGAATCAAAAAGAACAAGGCCTGCATTCTGATTCCACAATTTAGTAGCTGTAGCCCTTTGGCTAGTTGTTTCCCATCTGAGTCCCGGGGCTGCGATCTGTGAAATGAGGCTAATAAGAACACCTACCCCCTAGGGTTGCGTCGGGACTAACTAACCACACAGAGGGTTTAACACGTGCCTGGTGCGTTTCCTCTTCTCCTCTCCTCTCCTTCACAAACTGTAAGTACCTTCTTATATAAGAAAAGTATCTATTTTACATCTGCACTCCTTTCTCATGGCCGGCTGCCAGTATAAGTGCAACACCTGGCATACAGTAGGGGATTGGTGAGTACTTGGACAATGAACAAATGAATGGATGAAAGTTAGATGGTTAGGAAGATCACTATGTGGGATTTGGGATGTAAAGATAGATGAGTGGGTGGGTAGATGAAAGGATGGATGGAAGGATGGACGGAAGGATGGATGGATGGATGGATGGATGGATAGGAAGATAGATGACTTGATGGAAAGATGAATGGATGAGTCGATGAATTGATCAACTAATGGATGATTGTACTGATGGATATGTGGTTGGATCAATGGGTGATTGGGAGGATTCTATCTTTTTGTTTATTTATTTTAGCATTACAAATCAATATTTTTCAATAATGCTAACAAAATTGATAACAGAGTTAAAATAATATGCTGAGCTCTCAGATCTAAAACTCCTGTGCCCCCTTTCATCCATATTTCCTCCTCCCCATTCATTGCTGGGGAATGGCAATATCATTTTAAATGCTCTGATAAGTCCTGCAATGAAGAAATATTTGACTTCCTTTTACCCAGAGTTCACCACTTACAGTCAATGACAGATTTTATTTTTCCTAAGCACCAGTCAACATAACCTGGATCTGCTCCTCCGTGGTACCCTCTGATGAGTAAAAGTATAAAACACCTTCACATTTTTTTACTTGGTGATCCCTTACTTGAAGTGCTTCTAGCATTGGGAAGTCACTCTGCGTGCATATGTGTACTCTGATGGTGCAGATTTAAAAACACTACCCTAGACGTTGCGTCCCTGCCTTGCTAGTGATGGGACTTGCCATGTGACCACGGTGATTCATTCCATCTTTGCCTCCCATCTAGCATGAGTTAAAGGAAGAACATGATGGACTTGGCCTCTAAGTTCCCTTCCAGTTCCAACCTGGCTCTACGCTGTGATTCTGCCTGCTTCCCAAGGGGTGTGTCCATGAATGGCTCACCTACTGGGTGCCCTTGCTGGGTTTCCGTCCCTCTCAAGATGCCTAACTACTTCATTCGTCTAAGGGACAGGCAAGACATGAAAGGGCAAATTACCCACATTTACTTCAAATATTTAGATACCGTGATGCAGTGACTTAATTTTCCATGCTTGCCCCAGGTCCTGGCAGGGTGGGGGAGCATGTATTTTCCTACCATGGCCCAGCCTTGCCAGGGACAAGCAGCCCCCTGCACCGCTGCTCTGCTCTCGGCTCGGTGCCCACCCAGAACAAACTAACCCATCCCTGTGTTTTGACTGATGCACTTGCTCCTCCTGCTCTGCCTCCTCCGCCTCTCCAGACTCAGCAGCGGTGGCTGAGCCAGCAAAATAGTTCCACCCCAGCTGTTCCAAAAACCCACAGCAGCAGCATTAGGATCGCCATTACTCTGCCCCAGTGAGGACTGCTGGGGGGGTTCAGCTGAGTCTCTCTGGGTCTAGACGACACAGGAAGGGTGTGCGAGATGAGACTGAGGGCCTGGCCCCTGGACGGAGGCTCAAAGACCCCCCTTCGATGCGGGCTCCTGAGAGACTGGAGATAGACATTAATGCCCCCACCATCACGCCTCAGCGTGGGATGTCTGCAACAACCGTGACATGAACAGAGCTTGCGGATGGAACAGAACCAAACACAGCTACCCAAGATCCATCTCCGCATGACTCCCCCAAGGATCCGCCTGGGGCCTCCTCCCTGGGTAAGGAGGGCAAGCGGGAAGAGTGCTCAGTGTAGGTCTTGCACATACTAGGTGCTCAGTAAACACCGTATTTTCTTCCACCAAACAGGCCATCACTTGCAATGCGCACCATTGGTTTGCATACGGCCAACAACAAAACAGCGAAAAACAGTCAAAGTGTAGCGTACCATCGACTGTAAGATGACTCTCTATTTTAAAGCCATTAGAATGTAAACAAGCCCATCCTGAAACTGACTCTAGCTGGTACCTATTAACTAAGAGAACCCATGGGCACATGGTGGAAGGCTTATGTTTATTGTTTTGGTTTTGTTTTTGTATTGACAGTTGGTGCAGCCACCGACTTGCTTTGTAACCTTGGGAAAATCACTTTCCGCCCCTGGGCCTCGGGTGCCTCATCGCAACGCGGGGCTGGCCCTCCTCACCAGCTCCCCATTAGGGCTCCTGTGGAAATGAAACAGGATCAGGGCAATAACAAATCTCTGCAAGCTGCGAAGACGTTTAAATAGGAACCCTAGGTGGTTGGACAACAGTGAAACTTTTGTCCAATGGACGGAAGGTCGGTGCATTTGCTGTGTGTCGCTGGACAAGTTGCTCCACCCTCCTGAGCCTCAGTGTTCCCTTCTCCTCCACAGAGACAAAGCTACAGGGCTGCTGGGAGTAGTAGTGGAGGCAAGGTTCTGTATGAGACTTAGCATTATGCCTGCCCTGTGGTAACTCAGGCCCATGAATCCTACCTGCCGCGAGTGTTTGAATGATCGGAGTGGTAAGAAACGTGTCGTTGGTGGCCTTCCTCTCTTGTTTCTTTACAGCACCATCATACCCCTGGTGCTTTGCAGAGAGCTTGCTCATTGAACGATCTGGTGGATGGATGAATGAATGAATGCATGCATGCATGCATATATATTCTAGGGTGTGCAAAGGAGACTGAGATCCACAAGCATAAGCTTTTTGAACCCCTCGGAGGCAAAATGAGAAACAAAGGGCTGTGGAGGTCATGCAGCTCCACTTCCATTCCGCAGTGGCTGGAGCTGAGCTTCCTGGATTCTCAGAAAGGTGCCCCAGGCCACGGTGCTCACCAGTAGACTCCAGCCCGAGGCCCTGGAGACCATCTGTGATGTTTCCCCTTCAGGCTTATACCTGAGGCCAACGTCCAGGCTCCCTGACCAGTGACCAGGGCAGGCTGCTGCCAGGTGGAACACCACACTGTTTTTCCCAAAGCAATTGCATTCACAGGAGCGAGAGCCTAGGCCCTCGAGGCCTCAGACCCGGCCCCATTATTATTCCTCTCGGTGTAATAAATACATTTTAAGAGAAACAGATGCTGGAACAGTTGGGCAGGAAGGGCCAGGCATGTGAAGAGGAATCTGGGTTGTGAAAAATTTGTCTATTTGCCAGACGGGGAGCAATATGGTGCCGGCAGCCAGGTCTGAGTCTGGCTGCCAGGCCGGCTGATCCGGCCTCCCTGCCGTGCCCTGCTTGTCCTCACCGGCCACCGTCCTCAGGGGCCCAAATGGGCAGCCAGCTATTTTCCCGGCCAAAAAGCAGGCCTGCGATGCCAATGGCCACTCCCTAATAACTTCAGACTCTGCAGTGGGCTGGCCACCCTGGTCTTGGGAGCCGCAGCAGGCTGTGTAGCAAGCAGAGCTGGAGGAAACATCTTCTGGCCCAGACCCAGATGCTTGCAGTGCGTGGCTTTTCTTGTCCTGGTACTGGCCTCACTCTCTGATGGTGCTTGTTACCTGCAAGCAGCTGCCTTGCTCCCTGACCCTGTGAAACTGTGGTGGGAAAGGGTGTCCTTGCTACCTTTCCTGCCCATTGAGAATCGGTGCCCGTCTGTCTCCCTGCACCGCTCTGAAGAGAGAAAACAAATGCTGGCTTATTTTCAAAAAAAAAAAAAAAAAAAAAAAAAAAAGGCTTGGCTGCTGCAGGTGCAGGTCCAGCCTCGGTGTGGCAGAGATGCCCAGAGCAGACTTTTGTCCTCCAGGATCGACACCCCCACAACCCTTCCCTTGACCTGAGCTCACAAATTCTGCTGATTTGGGCCAGAAAAATGTGGCCCATGGGCAGAGGCAGAAAAAGAACACACTCAACGGATGCTCTCATAGCCGACTCAGCAGGGAAGAAGGGGTCGCCCCCATTTGGAGGATGAGAAGGTGGAGGGCCAGGAGGGGGCATGACCTGCTCAGGCCTGGAAGCTTGGAGGAACCGGCATTGGGTTGCTTGCCTCTAATTTCTCTCCTCTTTCTGCCCACCCACCTGGCTTCCTAGGGATAGACTAACGAGTCTCCTCCATTCTCCCAAAACACCGTGTGGAGATGAGACACCTCACTCTTTCCCTCTCCTTCTCTGTGGTCAGAAACAAAGTGGGGTGTCCATCTGTTGCCAGAAAACGAGTTGCAAGAACCTGCCTTTCTTTCCCTGCTATGTGGTCCCCCTCCCTGAACCAAGCAACAGAGAGTGATTATTAACCATGTGAAAGGCCTGCAGACAGACCTGACTCCAAGTAATTTTTTCAGTGTCTCCCAAAAGGTTAAAAAAAAAAAAAAAAAAGAAGTCCTGGTAGTTCAAAAGATTTGTATGATTTTTTTTGGGTGGGGGAGGTATTTCTTTCTAAAACAGTAATGCAAAAGGTCTCCCTTCCTGCCCGTTAGTGAGGACTGAGGGTATTCCAGGTTCTACTCTAAGCCTTGTACGCATGCCCTTGTTAACCCTCTGAGGGCCTCTGTGAGCTGGCTGCCTACGTTACCAGGTCATAGTAACAATAAGGGACACATTTAGAAAGTGGCAGAGGTGGGATTCAGCCCCAGGTTTCTTGATTATGTACTGGGTTTTCTGGGTGGCTTCAGTGAATTTCCATTGTACTCCTTCAGCTTGGAGAGGCAGGAAAGCCAAGAATGGTCTTTCTGGACTCCCTTGCAGCTAAAGCTCTGGATGCAGATCCATCCCTGCCAGTGGGAGGCACTAATGGGGGATTTGGGAAGCTGATGTGAAGCCACACACTGATGACTTGTAGTTGCTGCTGTTGTCAAGTATAATCATGTAAACTTGAGACTTTTCTGCAGCAGAGACTTTACTTCATATTCCTGTACCCTAAGTCTTCAGAGGCAGTAGTGTTGAACAGGGGGTGGCTTCTTGCTTCCAGCATAATTCTAGCAGTAGCTGTCCAGGGTTCTCTTTTCAGTAATGTTTGGGAGTTATTCAAAGAGGCTCAGCCTAGAACGTGTTCCTTCTGTCCATCACATGGTTCTGCATGCACCTAAGTCCCTGTATTAAACCCTATCCTGCTTAAAATACCTAGACTGGGTTTTGCTTCCTGCAAAGAACCCAAAGGGGTATGCTGCATGACATCGGGGACGCCTAGTCTGGGTTTCAGGCCTCCTGTTCCTCATCTGCAAATTTACAGAGTCACAGAAGGACTGTAAGGAAGAAGTGGAAGCACAAGGACTTTCTCATTAAAAAATGTTCTACAGAGATTATAGTTTAATTAAAATGTACTCTCGCTTATAGAGAGAGAATGTGGGGCATGACTTTTCCAGTAAATAACACACACAAACACACACACACACACACACACCCCTTTTACTCTCAAACCCATTACAGAACCAGGTGCCTGGTCAGGTTGCCGAGGACTTGGAGGGCACGTGAGGTAGGAAACTGGGGGAGGGGGTGTGGTTGGCCTATAGCTCATTTCTGCTTGTGAACTCCCTCGCCTATAATTACACACCTGGGCCGTCTCACCTGACAGTGCAGGAGAAGCTGCTGGCACAGCTGCACCGTCCTGTCTTTCTGTCTCATGGCAGGTCCACGACAAGAGGCTCTAGGAACAAGTTTCACCCTCATTGTTTTGCAATGGTGCAGCCCCTAGAGTTGACACTATTGAGCAGGGCCCTTGGGAATTTTACTTGCTTATTTCCGCCACCCCAAAAAGAACCCCTTTACCTGTTAGCAGTCCTTCCCCATTCCCTCCTACCCCAGCCCCTAGAAACCGCCAACCTCCTTTCTGGTTCTAGGAGTTGGCCTGTTGCAGACATTTCACGTAGATGGGATCACGTGATGTTTTGTGAATGATTTCTTTCGCTAGCACGATGTTTCCAAAAAAATCACCCATGTTATACCATGAACCAATATGTCACTCCTTTTTTAATAAATGTGGTAAAACACATAATCTAAAATTTACAATCATCACAATAACATTTTTTATATTGATTCTAGAGAGACAGAAAGGAAGGGAGAAAGAGAGGGAGAGAAACATTGATGTGAGAAATGTTGATGGGTTGCCTTTCACACAAACCCTGACTGGGGACTGAACCTGCGATCCAGGCATGCGCCCTGACCGAGAATTGAACCGGTGACTTTTTGGTTTGCAGGACGACACCCAACTGACTGAGCCACACAGGCCAGGGCACAATCGTAACAATTTTTAAAAATAATTCTCTCTGCCACAATGAAGATAACTGGCAAGCTTTCTAACCCTCACACTGCTGGCAATGAAAAGTCATTTGAATAATACCTTGGTGATAAGAACATATAATGTATAAAAACTATAATGTAACCATAGCCAGCTCTTCAGATACAGTGATTAGTCTATAGAATGGTCCCATGACTGGCACAGGCCAATCAGAGGCCTCCTTTGGAACTTTCTAAGTTGAAGGTAGAAAAAGAACATTTTGCTCTTATAAATCTCAGGCTTTAAGCTCATAGATGAAAGAGTACTGGGTGTCATGAGTCCTTCAGGAAAAGAATACTCTACTCCAGGAGTTTTATATGGACCATCCCATCTAAACCTCACAGCACCCCCACAAGAGGAGGACTTTTCTTTCCCTGTCTTACAGGTGAGCAGAATGAAGGTCAGAGAGGCTAAATCAGTTTCCTAAGGGAACATAGCCAAAAGGTGAAGGTTCAAAACCAAGTTTAGTGACCATAAGGTATGCCTAGGGGTTCCACAGGGGATTGATGAGGTCCGTATAGCTCGAAAGGCTCCCTCCCTCCCACCTGGCATTGCACTGGTCAGAGCTGGGTACCTGCCCCAACCTGGGACCCCTGACTCACACTGTCAAGCAACTGCTTTTCTCCCGGTAGCCAGGGCATTCCAGCCAGAGACCTGAAGGAGCCGCCCTGTTCTCAGGTCCTAGACAACCCTGTCTTCATTGTTTCTGCACAGACCCCCTCCCCGTAAAAACACAACGCAGAGCCCAGGTCTGGCCTTGGCTGTGGGAAAGGAAGGAATGAGTTTTCTGGCCATTGAGCTTCTCCATTCTGGGGGCATTTTTTCTTCCCCCTATGGCAGCCTCTCAGATGTCCATCAATCACAGTGAACTGAAAGCAAGAAAAAAAAAAAAAGACAGTAACAATAACAGGGATTGGCTTGGGGACTGGACTCCTAGATTCCAACCTAAGCTAGAGAGGGCCAGTTCATCTCATTTCATCTTTAGAGGTAGATAATAGGAGTCCCATTTTACAGGTGAATAAAATGAGGGCAGAAAGACTATTTAAAGCAGTGTTTACAAAATCTTCATGCAGATACTTGCCACAACAGCCGTCATTCCTATCAGACAGATGACAAAACTGAGGTTTAGAGAAGGAAGTGGATCAGTTAGGAGGCGGCAGAGCCAGGATTTGAACCTGCAACTCTGGAGCCTGCGCAGCTGATGCCATGCTGACCTTTCCAAGGGCATCTCTGCTGGTTCAGGTGAAGGAACAGATTGTGGCTGAGAACCGCTGTGCATGAAATCGACTCTGTTATAGACACCTTAAAATCCAAGATTTCTTCTTCTTTTTTTTACTAAAAGGCTTAGAAGCTCTGTGCTGCTTTCAGAAAACAGAAACGACAGGGGGTGAGGTCTCTCTCCCCCTGCCCACCCCTGTCCTAACACACCTGTTAGAAATTCCATCGATGAGCCTGGAGACCTGAGCCCGGGTCTGCCGGCGTCTACGACAGCAAAGATGTGGCCATGGCAGGCCAGGTGGTGCTGATGCCATTACAGAGCTCACAGGGGAGGGGAAAGAGGGCAGGCAGGAGGAAAAAGCAACTTTCGCCAACTCTCCAAACGGTGGTTCCGCCCACTAAGTCTGACCGTGTAGAAGGTGCCAGATCAGATTAGAGCCACCAGTTGCCACATTATCCTGCCTTACTTCACGAAGGCTCATTAAGCTCTGAAAATCCCTTTTACGGTGTTTAGGACACCTCCAGAGGAGTTTGCTATGTAAATATTATTCCAGCACTAAATCCTGCAGCAAGGCCACCATCAACAAGTGGGATTCTCAACGGTGCCGCCAAGGGGGGCGCCACGGGCGTCTGTGATGTGCGGCCAAGGGGCTCCGCCAAGAAGCCAGCTCCAGCGATAAAGCCCCTCCTTTGCCCACCGAGGCCCCCTGCCACTCAGGTCTGCTTAATGGAACCAGCCGCTGGGGCACGATTTGGGCTAAGGATCAAACACGCCGTCGGGAGCCACTTGGAGTGAGGGCGTGCCTTGGACAGCTGGCATTCACGCGAAGCCCACTTAATCTGGAGTGGGGGTTTTGGGGGCCGCAGCCAGCTTGGCTGAGGCTGGGGCCGGCCCTCCACTCCGTCTCTCCAGCCTCCGCAGATACGGGCAGCCCTCTCAGCCAGGCGACTTTTCCCTGCCGGAGGCACCTCTACCTTGGCTGTCCTTTTGCAGGTAGCCCAGACCCTTTCTTTATTAATTTATGTATCTGGACGGAGGAGATCGCTCAATGAGGAGCCATCGATTATTGTGGATGGATGACCTATCTGACTCAGCAGATGCTGCGGCTGGTGCTGCCAGCGCCAAGGTCGCTGCTTTTGGCTCTTCTTTTGCTGTCTGCTTTTTTTTTTTTTTTTTTTTTTTTACAAATTAATTTATTTTTAAGCTGATTTGCAGGTTGAACTCCTGGGATATGGGGATAGGAGATGGAGAACTTAAATATGGAAACTCAAGACACAGCCCCTGGCCCGGGTGGGTAGATACTCATTGTGTGCCACGTGGTGTCTGGATGCCCTACTCTGTGCTAGGTGCTGCTCTGGGTGCTGGGGACTCAGCAGTTAGCAACACAGGCGCGCTCCCTGCCTGGCAGGGTTCACAGTCGGGTGCTCCGGCCCCTGTGGAATCCAAGCTCTGGGCCTCCTGGGCTGTGGCCATAGGGCCCGGCAGGTACTGACCCACAGGGGTGCTCAGTAATTCAGGTGTGAGGCAATGTATCAGAGCCCCTATGCTGCTTCTGGCATGTAGTAATGGCTCAGCCAAAGCTAACTCTCTCTTATTCTCTCTTCAGCGGCTCGAGCCCCAGCTTAGTCATTGCTGTGGCTGTGTGACGTTGAAATAACCCCTTGCCCTCTCTGGGCCTCAGATGCCACGTCTGTCAAGTGAGGCCTGCAGTGACATCTGCGGCATGGAGCAGAAAGACTGTTCACCCACACGCTGGCTTGGAGGATGTACAGTTGTTGAGTGCCTATTGTGGGCTGGGTCTGAGGGTCTGTTGATAACGAGGCCCAGTGCCCCCCTCAAATGCTCCTGGTTCCCTGGGGAGTGAAGAGTGAATGCGATGGCCCGTGGCCAGTGCTGTGACTGGGAGCCTCGATGAAGGGCACGTAATGCAGCCTGGCTGGGGGGGTGGCAGGGGACAAAAAATCCCCAAATCAGCGGTCAGCAAACTCCAGCCCACGAACCAAATCTGGCCCACTGCCTGTTTTTGTGTGGTTACCAAGCCAAACATGGTTTTTATATTTTTTTAATGATTTCTAAGTCAAAATAATATTTCATGCCATTGGAACATTGTGTGAAATTCAAACTTCCATGTCCATAGATAAAGCCTTGTAGATAAAGCCTGTGGCCACTTTAACGCTGTGATGTCAGAGCTGACTTGCAGCAACAGAGATACCACGTGTCCCCCAAAACCTAAAATATTGACTGTTTGTTTCTTTACAGAATAAATTTGCCAACCACTGTCCCGGGGTGACATGGGAGCCAAGCTGGCAGGACGGGCAGAACCGTTCAGCTGGGAGTGGTTGAAAGGGGCAAGGAGAGGTTTGTTTTGCAGGTTGGACAAAAACCCTGGCACCTCCAAGGATGACGCAAGTACCATGTGGTCCTGTGCAAAGCCCCATACCAACCCTAGTATTTGGCACAAGGGCGGACGGGCCGTCAGCGATCTGGTTAGGGAAAGTACATAGAGGGGTAATAACGCTAGCAGATCTCATTTACTAACCACCTATTAGCTCCCCCAACAATCTCACACTCAGTCAGCACATGGATCTGAAAGATCAGCTCATTAACCCACATCACAGAGGGGGGATCAGGAGCCCAGAGAGGGAAGACACCTGATTAATGTCACACAGCAAAACACAGGTCGCAACCCCAGGCTGCCACACTCTCAAATCCACGCTCTAAACCCACACTAGCAAGCCCAGGCATTTGACTGTCCATATCCCACAATGTTATAAAGCTAAGCATTGATAAGAAGGAAGAAAAATACTAAAAATGAAACTAGGCTAGAATACCAAGTGGGGTTTTTGCCACTCCTCCCACGCCCCACGCCCCCTGCCCCTACCTGGAAGTTGTTTTATCCAGTGCCTTCTCCCATCCCAGGCTCCTCTGAGATCCAGCCACCACTGGGAAGGAAAAAGGGGGAGGAAAGCTAGGCTTCCCAGAAAAAGTCACAGAGGGGAACTCTCTGAAATGGTGGGGAGCCAGGCAGTGCTGGCAGCTCTGGCCCAGCAGCTGTGGGCTGCGCTCACATGGAACAAACACATCAGGTGGATGGGACTGGGCTGGGAAGCCACCAGGTCTCCTGGGAGTCTTCAGGTGAAAGTGAGACACACTGGGCGGCAGGTCTGCCTGCTGACGGAAGTGACTGGGGTGCGGGGTTTGCAGCTTGTGCTCTTGGCGGCTTGGCACGACACTGGGCGGCGGCTGGGGAGGTGGTGAGTCTGGCTATGCGCTTCCTGTCCATGCACCTTTAGCTGAGAATTGTCACCCATCTGAGTCTCGGCGTTATCAGCCCTAAGTGGAGATAAGGGTACCTACCTTTGGGGACAGTTGTGTGGTAAACTCCATGGGGTGCTGCCCACATACCCCTTCAAGAAAGTATCCTCGTTCCAGTGGCTGGGAGTGTTGTCACCAGCAGACGTTTGCAGCCATCAGCCCCTTCAGGGATGTCCCCGGTCCAGAAACCCATTCCCCCAGGGTGACATCCAGAGACTTGTCACTGCAGGATAAAAAGGCCAGGATGACTCTGAAGGGCCAGCCTAATTCCATCGTCCTGCCTGCATCCAGGTCCAACTCCTTCCTCTGCCTGTTTCCCTCTTTCTTCCCGGACACACGTGTCTTCTCAGAGACTCTCGCTGATAAGAGAGGCGCGTGCTAAACTTCATCCATCTCCGCACCCCAGGCAGCTGACTTAGGACTTCGTGTTTGAGGTAGATTTGGAAAGCACCCATGGTACGCAGGGACTCGGCACATGCAAACAAGCCAAGGGAAGATGGGAACTACAGAAAGGACCTGCTTCAATGTATCCAAGTTCCTTTTGATTTCAAAGACAAAGAACAAAGTAACTCAACAGAATGCATGTCCCCTTGAATGGCACCATCGTCGCCAGGGACACCTGCTCTACTCTTTGCCATCACGCACTGCAGCCCGATATGCACTGGGCCCGCACCACCAGCCAAAGCGATCATCATTCCCCCCTTTCACAGACGGGAAGACCAAGGTGGAGAGAAACCAAGTACCGTATCTACGATGGGACAGAGTGCCCTGTGAGATCATTTATTTGTCCGATCAGGAAATGAGTTCTGGGCTCTGGGGTCCCACTCAAAGTGCAGAGCAGAGGAGGGAGACCCGCAATGAGCCAAGCAATGGTAGTGACGAATGTCTGAGATGGGTGGCGATCGAGGAGAGCAGGGTGTGACGTGAGGGCTGTACTGAGGGATCCCAAGGCAGCAGGGGTGCACCGCGGAGCAGGATCGAAACTCAGGTCTTCACCTTTGTACCAGCAGCTGCCTGACTAACCTTTTCAGGGGTGTCGAACTCGTTTCACCAGGGACCACATCAGCCTCGGGGTTGCCTTCAAAGGGCCGAATGTGATTTTAGGACTGTATAAACGCCACTACTCCTTAACAGTTAAGCGAGAGCTCTGCGCTGCTGCTGGGTAGAAACAAGGTGCTGGGCCGGATAAAACAAGGGGGAGGGCCGATGGCCCATGGGCCTTGTGTTTGCCACCTGCGCTTTATGTCAAGGGAGCTAAATTGGAGAAGCTGGGTTCTCAGCTGCTCCCTGGTTTCTCCCCAACTCTGTGCTTGTGATCTGGCCAGTAGGCCCCCATCCCCCCACCCTCTCTGTAACCAAGGAGCCTGAATCCTTTCCCCCTCTTTCTCCTCCAGGCATCCAAGGCTGAGCAAACCAAGGAGCAAGATGACCAAGTTTGGAAGAGACTGTCAGTCCCCTCTTCCCTCCGCGTGTCTCCTGGTGCGCGGTCAGCTTCTCTTCCCGGGAGTCAGAGCCAACGTCCTATTTCTCAGCCGTCCTCCTCACTCTCGTAGGCTGAAGCATCACAGATGCTGTGTCCTCTGCTCAGACACCCTACCCAGATCTTTTTCTCTGGCAGCTCCAATGAGCTTTCCCAGCCTGGGGAAGAGTCTGTGAGGGTCACAGCTCAGTGGCAGCTGTGGATTCCTGGAAAAGGGTTTGGTGGTGGAGTTGGGGGGAACCAGAGAGAGGACCTTCAGAGCCACCCATGTGCAGTGGCGAGTACAGGGGAAAGAGGGGCCCCACCTCCAAAGCCACACCTGCCTTGCACAAACTCCTGAAGGCCTGGCCCCTGCCTAGCCCTGCAGCAGTTGAGCCCACCTCTCCCACCACTCCCACCACTCCACGTAGGCATCCTAGCCTGCTGCCAAGTCCCTCCCCACTGTTTCTTCTGTCTGAAAGGCTGCTCCTCCCCTGGGCTGGCACCAACTCATTCTCCTGGTCTTAGTGCAAATGGCTTTTCCTCCAAGAACCATTTCCAGGGTCTTGGTGCCCCTCCTGTAGACCTTTCTTTATCTCAGAGAGCATGTCACAAGGAATTATAGTTGTGGGTAGAGCTGTCTTCCTCCCTCACCAGCCTTTGCGCTATTTGAAAGCAGGGACCATCAGGTTTTACTTGTCCTGGAATCAGCAACAGTTAGCTTGGAGCCTGGAACTTAGTGGATGCTTCAGCGTTGCCCGATTCCCTGAGGGCTGACCCATCTCTCTCCATCTCTTGGCTTCATTCTTCAAACAGGCCCCACACAGTGGCTAGGGTGCCCATCAGCCTCCCTCAACTCTCATCACCTATGCCTAGCAACCCACAGGGGGAAAAGTCCTGGGGAAGATTCTCATTGGTCCAGATTGGACGATGTGCTTCCTGCAACATCACATGGCCTGGGGAAAGGATGGCTGTAATTGGCCAGGCCTAGGTTAGCTGTGGTTCCTGTGGCTGGAAGTGGCGTCAGCCACATCAGGACAGTGGGCGATGGGTTTCCCACAGGAGGGAGGGGTTCTGTGACTAGTTCCAGCAGGGGTTTGAGACCAAGAAGGATAACAGATCTCTACCGTGAGCCATGTGGCTCAACCCTGGGGAAAATGTTTGTTTAACCAAACCACCTCATTGTTTTGTGGGGTAGCTGGTGGTATTCCCTAGAGGAGAGATTCTGAAAGTTCGTACAGTCAGAACTCATCTTGGGCTATGAATGCACCTAATGGGCAGTCAGTCAACAAATATTTCAGCCTGAGGCTGGAGGGGTCGACAAGGGTGGAGTATGAAAGGCCTTGAATGATACAATAAGAGGCTTGATCCCATAACTCAACACAAACTACAACCCTCAGGCTGGCCATGTGTGTTTGTAAATAAAGTTTTATTGTAACCTGGCCACACACACATTGCTTATGGTTGATTTTACACAACACCTGCAGAGCTGAGTCGCTGGAAGAGCAGCCATATGGCCCACAGAGGCAGAAATAGTTAATCTCCGGCCCGTTACAGCAAAACTGTGCTGGCCCCTGTGGGCGAGAGAGAATTGGAGGTTGATGCACAGGTATGTCACGATGAGACGCTCTGTGTTTTAGCAAGGTGGATTCTGTGTTCCAGGAGCTGTGGGAGTCACGGACAGGTAGAGTCCGTGGGCCCTTCTAGGTCGTCTGGATGTGTGTGGGTCGGTACATGGTCTCGGTTTCTGGCAGGGCTCCCTAGGAGCCGACCCTGAGATGGGGAATCCGTGCAAGGCGTTTATTTGGGGAATGATTTTAGGAAGTACCGTGAGGGAAGAGAGGAAGTGAGGCAAGGAAGGGAGGTGGCCTTAAAAAGGGGCATTATGAGCAGGTTACCACTGTGGGTGTTTGGAGCTTCTGCTTACGGTGGGCCTCCGGGAGCGGCATGGATGGCGCACCTGTGAGGGGGTAGGGAGCCGGGGTGTCTGTACTCCGGGGAGCACCTGGCTTTGGTTGAGTGCTGTTCCCAAGGCAGAGTCGTTCTCCAGAACTGCCATCCCTCCCCTTGAGGGAGAAGAGCAGGCCCACAGCCCGAGGAAACCAGTAAGATGCCGACCCCGTCAGGTGTGTCCTGTGCCCCACACCTGGGACAAGGAACCTGCCCACAGACTTTGGTCCTGGAGGCTGGTTTTCTCCGACATCTGATGGCCCTGCCTTAGAGAACAGCTTTGGGAGACTGTTTGGGGGGAGGAGGGAAAGGCGGTTACTTTGCCCTCCTGGATCCCACAGGTGTTTGTGAAACAACTACAGAATCCTGAGCAATTGCTCAGAGCACCCGAAGGAAGCAGGGCTCCTCCTCCACTAGGTACTGACTGTGGGACCTGAGACCCAGTCCCACACATTTCTAAGCCTCAGTTTCTTCTTCTTCTATGAAAAGAAGCAACAGTGCCTTCCTCTCTTGGGGATTCAACAGGACACTTAGATGGTTATTACAAATTGGATGCCACAAAGCCATCACCCATGTCCCTAGATCCTCCTCTGCCCCCCAAACCATGCCCCTGGATGGAGCTCCATTGGGTGGATTTGGAAGAAATGCGGGCTAAAGCCACAGAACAAACATGCCCTGTGTCACTGGAGGAAGCCACCCCACCCCTCTGGCCTTGGTTTCCTCATCGGCTAAGGCAGGACTTGAGGATCTGGTCTGTCCTGCCCATGACACTGGCAGGTGTAAGGACTGAGCGAGGTGATGTGTGTTCAGCTATAAGGCTGTGGGATTTGCTTTTTGTTCCCATGGGATTTCCTCCGCAAGGTAGTGCGCTCTTATATCCCGAGTGCCCGGTACTTGCCCCATTGTGGGTCTTCTGTAAGTGCCTGTTTAATAAACAGTTACACCAGGTAGATGAGGAGGGAGCGTGAATACACGTTCACTAAATCAGTGGATGGATGGATGAGCAAATGAAAGGCATCATCGGTGAGTCAGTGGGAGTGTAGAGAGAGTCAGCTAAGATCGAGTGAGAACTAGGGTTCCTGAGTGTGAGCCTTTGCTCTGCCTGCTTCCAGCTGGGGGGCTTCAGCAAGTCCCTTTTCCTCGTTGGGCCTCAGTTTCCTCATCTGTACGATAGAAAGGCTGTAGGAGTCTCTCCAGTTCTGATAATTGAGGACTTGCTGGCCTCTTCCCAGTTGGTGCTGGGCTGATTCTGATGACATCCGCGTGTCTTGTGCGCCCTCTGGGACCTGGCTGGATGATGTTATTTTTTCTCTCATGATACAAAGTGTTTTCTGACACACCTTATCTGGAATTTTCTCCCTTTCATTTGTTAGTATTAACCCAGTGGACTGGAGTGTTTCTAAGTCTGGCTCTGTATCAGCAATAACCTGGTTGTTGGTTAAATGCAGAGTCCTCACCTGAAGACCAACTGAGCGAGCATCTCCTGGCAGGAAGGCCCTGGCATCTGCACTGTAGTGAGTTCTCCCGATGGGAACCCAGTGGTGGTTACGTAGCGCAATGGCTCAGCTTGTCGTGCTGTGTGGCTTGGGGGAAATCGGCTACTCTCTCTGATCCCTGTCTGTCTCTATCATAAAAACAGTACTAACTGTTTTCAGAGACCCCACCTTGTGGCAGGGTGAGGCTTACATGAATAAAGCCATCAGCAAGCTCCAGCTACTCTCGCCATCCTTGCCCGAGTCCTGCCCAACAGCTCAGGAGTCCTCAAGATGTCACAGCTGTTTATTTCCTATAAACCAATTTGATGTCTATTTCCAGACGCCATCCCATTGGTCAGGAGAAAAGCATCACCTTGGATAGCTATTCTGAAAGCTCGGTCCCCGCCGGTCCCCCAGGGTCTCAGCCGAGATCTTAGTTTTGGAACACTGTTCGGCCTTGCGTTGCCTTTACCCACCCCAAGTGACAGCACCAGATCTGGCAGCGTGTTTGAATGGGATGGGGGGACAGGAAAGAGGAGATGCTCGCCGTAAAGAACACACACGTCTACACCCGACCATTTAGACCCCGAATGATCCCGACACAGTCCCCCCGCTCCCCCATCTCACATTGCCTATATTATCTGACCTTTTCTTAACCACCGCATAGGAGGGGTTCCTTGGGCAGACGCAGTTACAGGATTATTTCTACGGAAAGGTGAAATCACGATGCTAGTGCAGTTACTGTACAAAATGAACGTGTCAAAGACGGCGTGTAGCTCATTCATTAATGAGAAGGCCAGAAAGATGGCATGACTGCTTCCAAAGAGATTTCAGACAACACACACCCATGCAGGCAATCAGAAATGCCGGGGCTCATTTACAAGTAGATGTGAAATTGTTCAATAACTTTAGGGCAATAATCGATTGCATTCCAGTGGACAAAATTCATTTGCATTTCTATGGCATGAATCATTTGTATTACTATCCGGTTTTTCTTTTTTTAATCTTAGAGTTATAAAGTAGGTCAAAGACAATGAAAGGCACAGTACCCCAGAGGAATGCACTAAACGGAACATCCAGCAGTCTCTTATTTACTGCTTTTTCGCCTGCATCACATCCTCAGAGTTCACACTTCTTTTCCGACAGTGCGGTACTGCCACCCCCAACCCAGAAAAGAGGGGAGAGGCTGTGGTGTGTGTGCTGAGCCTCAGTTTCTCAGTCTGCAAAACGGGTGCAGTAAGAGCCCTGACAGCCCAGGGACAGGAGGCCCCACGGTGACAGGTGCTACAGGAGCGAAGCTTGTCAAATTCAGGTCATGTGTGCGTCCCTCCTTCCCGAATTTGCTCATGTCTTCTCTTAAAAGAATTACTATTTCTTTTACAACCATTTCGCTTTGATAATACCCACGAAATCACAGACTGAGGTGCTGGTTCTATACAAGTTTTTGCTAATACATATGAAAATAGACATAGAGCCACTGAGCTAGAAAAGTTAAGTTCATCCTTGTACTGATTAATCCAGAGCTCTGTGGGAAGCCCTGGATTAGGAAGGGATTGACGAGGAAATCAAATGATAGCCGGAATCCATGCACCCACTCTTGCCTGCACACACGTCCCCACCAGCAACTTAACTTTGCAAATCAATTTAGAGTTGGCAAACCTCTCGATGTAAGAGGGAGGGCCATTGAGACCCTATCCAAGGGGGCACTTGGACACACAGGCCAAAGACCACATGGGGCAGATCCCTGTGTCTGCCTGCACCCCTCCTCCTGGCCCCCCAGCCCTTCAACCCACCCCACCAATTCCTCCCTCCCCTTGCTCTGTTCCAGCGGAGGCCCAGACAGGGGGCCCCTCTGGTGACTCATCCGGCTGGAATGTAGGAGTTCTCACATCACTCTTGCTAAAGCCTTTTAATTCGCTTCCCCTCCATGATGAATGGGCGAGGCCTTCAAATGAAACGCCCAGACTCTGCGACCAAGCCGAGCCGCTGTCCGCCCCCCACCACTCCGCTCGCGTAATTATTTCTGTTCAGAACATGTCAAGTGCCCCGCTCCCTGGGAACTGGTTTCACATGCAAACACTTGGTGATTAAGCGAGGCTTACTTAATTAAGCACTTTGTAATGACTCTTAAACCAAAGAAGAGTGGATTAGGAGTCCGGTTCGTGCCGGTGGTGTGAAAGGCGCCTTTATAACAGGAGACACAGATGATGATCCAGACCAGGGATCAGAGCGGGGACGCTGGCAGCTGTGATGGAATCATTCATTCATTCACACGTTCAGTGTATTCATGGAGCACGTCTGGGAGCCAGGGTCTAGGGGGAATAATATCAGTAATAACAGGGCCAGGCACGGTGCTAACAAGTCTGGTGAAGAACATTACAGTAAAGAGGATCGGGTAACTAGTAGGCACTAAGGTGCTGCAGCAAATAATAATAATATTAATACCAATCATCATCATCATCATAACAGTAAACCCTTGCATAGCACCTGCTGTGTGCCAGTCCTGACTCCAAAATGCTTCACATGTGAGGGACTCATTCGGTTCTGGCCACGGCCTTCTGACGTGCTACAGCTGGGCACTGTTCCCGTTTTACAGAGGGGGCCACGGAGGCACACCCATGTTCTGTAGGCTGGCTAGGGAGTAGTCGAGCTGGGGTGGGCTGCCGATGGTGAGCTCTCACCCCACTGCTGTACTGCCCAAGGGCTTAGGTCGTGTTGGCTCATTGAATCCTTGCCACCACCCCATGGGGAGACAGTGTCACTGTGGCTGGGTGCATGATGCATGAGGGGAAGGGGACCTGGGAGGTGAGCTTGCCCAAGGTCACACAGCACAAAGAGCTCATTTATTTGCCTCTTAGCCCTTACCACTGTCTACATCCTGTAAATCTTCAGCGATATCTAGTCCATGGTCACATGCCCCTATTGTGACAGACAGTGAGTTCCACAGTGACTCCTGGTTGTCGCCTGCCTGATTTTGTCCTGGTCCTTCACGCCCTGGAACTCTGCCGGATTTATGTCCATTGCTTTGGCCTTCAGAAATGTCCCCCTCTTTGTCCCTGTCTTCTTGCTCAGTGGTTTCTCACCCCCCAGTGACTACTTATCCCCTCTGTGTAATGGGGAGTGTTGTCTAGATTGCCTCTCAGTCCCCACCTGATGCTTGAGGATTTTTGGAGCCCAGAGTGTGTCCTCTGTTGTGGGGGGACACAAGAAAAACAGCAGCAATTAGAGGGCCCGGACTCTCAGGTGCAATGTCATAGGAGGCTCCAGAGCCCAGCCCTGCAAAGCTCTGAACTAGAGGAAGACTGAGTCTCAGCACTGTTGCTCATAAGCTGTGTGACCTTTACCAAGTGGCTTGCCCTCTCTGACACAAGCCTCCCTAACAAGGTAACTGTTCTACCTGGTTCGAGGGCTGCTGTGAGCTCTACCTAGGCTCATGGGCACCAGGGTCCTTTTAAAATTGTCTCTCTGGTGGCAGAAATGGCCGTTTCCCACACTTGGATCCACAAAAATACCCCCAAATACCCACTTCTGTACTTGTTTTTGTTTTCTAATCTCTACTGTGGCCTGGAAACACCACCTATAACCTGAGTGACCACCTTATAACTGCAGGTTTCTCGTGACTCCGTGTCTGGGTTGGCTAAGAGCTTTCATAGTTGCGAGCGTGCCGAGTCAAGAGCAAACAGCCTTGCAGTGCTGTTCCAGTGAACATTTTGCAGGCGGTCGAAGAGCAGGATATAGTGGAGGAGTTAACTCATCACATGGCCCACAAAAGCACCAGGATCTCGGGGGACTCAGGGTGCGGATGGGGGCGGTAAGCCCCACAGCATCCGCTCCAGACTCACAAGTGAGTGGACATGTCACTATACCCTGGTTCTTCACAGGCTGACGTGCAGTTAGTTATTCATGGGCTCGAGGGTGATGAGAAATATGCAGTGGAGACCTTTCCTGTTCCTGATGCCAGCTGCAATTCCACTAGGTGTTCATTTAGTGATGATTTCAAAGTCTGCTTTATGCAAAGTAGACCACCTTCTTGCATACTCAGGGGATGCATCACTGAGTTCAGCAGATTTAGTTAAATAGGAGGGCTGATTATCCCAAGCTAACGGGCTAAATCTTGCCGTTGCACAGGCCATTTTGAACAACTCCTCTACCTTAAAATGCACTCTCTGCTTCAGGACCACGTGAGTTAGGAAACAGATCTATGGTGTGGCAGCCAGCTCTACTCTTCTACCCACGGTCCATTCTCTCTTTCTTCCATAGTGACAGGCCCCTTATTTTATTTGAAGTGCTGATATGCCCAGCTAAAAGGTTTTATTTCCTCCTCAGCTCACATATAGAGTTGCCATTACAATGAAAGCTGAGGTTAGGATTGCTGAGCAGGTTCTTTAAAAGGAGGAGAGATGCCTGGGAAGCATGCTTTCTCCCTTCCGTTCTATTCTTGCAGAGAGCACAGATGCAATAGCTGGAGCTACAGCAGCCGCATTGTGACCGTGAGGCATCTTGCTCTTTGTGGCTACATGCTAATGATGTTAACACAGAAAAAAACTGGGTTCTGTGTTAACTGATTTATTTGATTAAGAGAAAAATAAAACCTTAATTTATTTAAACCATTGTCATTCTGGGTATCTTTTATTAGTCCTCATGGTCATTTCTAATGGTTATAGAGTTTACTCATAGAAATGGATCTAGAATACCATCTTTCTATATTAAACCTCAATGGGTCCTTTAGAGTCAAACAACATTTTCTGTCAGATTAAATAATGTTGATAATTTAAATTTTATAATTTCATAGTTAAGTTTAATTATAATTATCAGGTGATGGGGCTTCTTACAAAACTAAAATATAAGGAGGTTATGTGTTGACTTGCATTTGTACAAATTTAAAGCAGTTGCCTTTGTATAAACTTAAAGTATTGCATTTGTACAAATTTTAAAATAAACAGATTTAAGGAAATATTCATGTCTCTTTATTGTTGCTTCTGAGAAGAGGCCCATTTGTGATTTGAGTTTAAGAAAGGGTGGGCCTGGGCCTGAGCCTTGTGTGCAGCTGTGGCCAGGACTCCTCCCCCACACCCTCAGTTGCTGAAGAGAAGAAGGAAAGTGGGAGAAGCAGGAATTCTCATTAGCAGGTGAGAAGAACCCAAGCTGAGCAGCCTGGGCTTTGGCCTGGAGCAAGGGTGGAGAATAAAAGAAATGCTTTCTTGAGGTTTGAAAAACTTTCCCGGTAAAGACAAGGCCCAACAGCATTTGTCTTCTCAGCATTTCCTGGCCCGGAGGGAGGCCAGGAAGCAGAAACTCTGAAACACCTCGTGAGAGATGTTTTTACAGTGTTCCCTGCAAGTGCCGGGCCTGGGAGAGGCAGGGGCTCCCGGGGAAACCTGCCTGATGAGGTTTCCAGCATGGGGCAGGTGGAGCTGCTGTGTCCAGAACAAATTTGTCACCCATCGGCTAGGACTTGGGTTCCTTCTACCCCTGGCCAAGTCACGTTCCTCAGTGGGCCAGTCTCTTCATCTGTGAAATGGGACTGTGGGGACAGCAAAGCATCAAAGGGCTGTCTGTGGATTGAAACCCACGTTCATAGAATCTAATTAGGGTGAGAGGTCATATTAGAGTTCACTTAGTTTAAGGTACTTCTCTCCCTTGCAAAGGGATATTTATTTCAACCTTTTGGTTGCAAATGACATTTCCAGGCCTGACATACCTGGGACCCCAGCGCATTCAATGACTCAGAGCAAAGTCTGGTAATAGCAGGTGCCTGAGTGCAGATAAATTTGGGGACCAAGCCTGAGCCCTTAAACCAGCACAGAGGTGAAGGAGGCTCGGGCCAGTGGAATCGTGAGAAATAGGATCCCGAAGAAATCTCTTCCACTAATCCTCAAGGTAAAGGCATAGGGTGCTTGTTCTGGATGGGTTATGAATGTACAGAACTGGAGCTGAGTCTAAGAAGGTCAAGCTGAAGAGGAATAGGCCCAAAATTGTCCTACTGGGTCCAAAATGCCAATGATACAAATTGTAGTAATGCCATTTATGTTGTTGTTGTTATTATTATTACTACTACTACTGCTACTACTACTGCTACTACTACTACTACACTGGGCATGGCCTACATGCCAGCCACAGTGCCGAGACTCTCCATGCATTATTTCACTCCAAGGAGGCAGTGGATTCTCCAGCCAGAGGCTGAGTCCAGCCAGCTGAAGCACCAGGGGTCCTGGGGAATTCTGGTTGAAGACCGAACCCCCTGTAACACTGGTTAGAGACCTGGATGCACGTGGAGTCGCTTGTTTATGCTCCGTCTCCCCTGCTAGACTCTGAGCCCCATGGGGGCAGGGGCTGTCTCTGGCTGAGACACCCCGAATCCTCATTTAGCACAGCACCGGGCACGTGACCTTCTGAGTTCATCCTTGCTGCCTGGACAAATGCAAGGATGAACGAATGCCAGCATCTCAGCAGACACTCAGAGCTCAAGTGGCATGCTAACCTCTGCCGCCCCCAGACCAACCTTGGATCACACAGTTTGTGCCATTCACGACAGCCCTGTCATCCGAGATGGCACATGGGCTAAGAGTGTGGCTCTGGAGTCACGCTTCAGCTGGTGTTAAGTCTCTGTCTACCAGTCTACTGGCTGGAAGACCTTGGGCACAGAAACCGAGCCTCAGTTTCCTCCTCTGCAAATGGGGATGATACTTAAACATCAGGGAAGCGGGGAATTGTGAGAGTTGAATATGCACGCAAAGCCCTTAGAACAGTTTCTGGCATAGCATGTGGCATCTTAAGTTACTATTACAGGTACTATTGTTCGCGGAGTTGAAATTTTGGACCCAGCCCCACGACTTTCATAGTTCTCTGCTAAATTTCACCGTGCCAGATGTGGCTCATTCTCCAACCGCTGGAGATCCTTGAAGGTCCTGAGGCCGTAGCCGGTCGTGAGTCCATCATTTAGACATTTGATCCCAGGTGTCTGATGTCCCCTTCTACACCATCAAAAAAAAAAAAAAAAAAAAAACCTGTTCAGAAGTCCATGTACAAGGCAGAACCACGTGGGTCCCTCCAATGAAGTAGCGACATTTCCACAAAGGCAAAAGCTGTGGGGAACAAGTATGACGAAATGTAACTGGCTTCACTTACCAGGCAGAAAAGGGGAACAGATTTGATCCAAAAAGCCCCAGAAAGGCTTGAATACTGGTCACCGCTGATCACATCCGTCTGCATGTCACAGTAGGGAGTTCACATGCTTTATCTTATGTAATCCTCATGAGGACCACTGAGAGGACTCGTGTTATCACCCCCACTATAAGGACAAGATCCTGAGGCTTCACGGAGCCCAAAGTCACACAAGAGGCGGCGAAGTGGGGTCCGAATACAGTTCTGTTTAACTGAAGCTTTTCACCCAAGACCTAGCTCACGTCTGACTGAAAGGCTTTTTTATTAGATGTTGGCTACCGTCCGTGGGTGTGTGGGAGTCAAGGAATCCGGGGCTTGAAGGGTGGCATGAGGAGGCGTGTAGAACCCCCCACCTCAGAACTCACCCACAGCCACTCCCCAGGGCTCTCCCTGCACTGCAAGCTGCCTGGGGAAGCCCTGGCTTCCCGGCCGTGCAACCCCCCGGCTTCAATCACAAGCCTCTTGTGTGGATGAAATGACACTCCCCACCAGGGGCCGGCCCAGCAATTTGTTCTGGCTGCATTCGAAGCCAAGCTCAGTGGTGAGGGCTCGATTTCCCACCCTGGACTAACTCAGAGCATCGGAGATGGGATAGAAGTCTTTGAAGGAGAGGAGATGGAGCCCCGCCTCCGTTCAGAGGTGCAGTGCTGGGATGTTCATCGCCGCCCTGTTTCTTAAAGGTGAGAAACAGGAGCCAGCCCACGGGCTTGACAATGAGGAAGTGTTTTCATATCAGCCACTATTTTGCACTTATTGAAAAATAGTTGCATTTATTTATTTTATCTTCTGTTCACTCATTTCTTCAGCAAATATTTACTCACCCCCTGGTCCTGGGACTGGGGGTGGGGTCAGTGGGCAAGATCCTGGTGGTGAAGCAGGAAACAGCGGGGGTGGGCGGGGGCAGGGTCCCTGGCCCGGGGGAGTGGCCAGTGCATCAGTCCAGTCCGGCGATGGGTGGGCAACCCCACCCTGCCACCCAGGGTTAGGGAAAGGACAGGTGACTGTGCGTCCTAGCACAGCTACAGGGGAAATTTAATGACCTGGGAAAATCCGTGCGCTAAAATGTTAAGTGGAAACGCAGGCTACACAATTTCTCACGGAGCATAATTCCAACTTTATTATAAAAATATATGTGGAGGTGAATCAGGAAAAAGACTCATAAGGAAAAGCATAAAAATGTCAACAGTGGTTATCGCTGAGTTGTGAGAATTAAACATTCTTCCTTTTACCTTCATGCAAGGCTCTGGTTCCCAACCACAAGTAGGTATTCATTTCACTTTATAGGTTTATATACATTTTAATTATAAAGTAATTTATACTCATTGGAAAACTCGAAAGTCCCTAACTCCCTCTCCCGACTCGAAGCCCCATTATTTTACTGCGTGACACGCACCCTGCAGGTCACGTGTGTACACACACACACACACACACACACCGCTCTTAAAATACCACTTTTGTTTCTGTTTTGATTTGTTTTCTATTTATAATATGGTTTATTTCTTGATTAAAGAACACATATTTACGTAAATATGTGTGGAGAGATATGTATATAATTTCTGCAACTTTCCCCTAACAATACATTTTGATCACTGTTTCATAATAGTACAGGTAGATCTACCCCTGTTCTTGGTAACAGCAGAGAGGTTACAAAGTGTGGCTGTAGCACGAGGTAGTTAATCAACCTCCTAGTTAATCAACACCTTCACCAAATGCCTGTGTGTGCCTGTACAAACATATTAGAGGACAAATTTCTGCAAACAGCCCTCCTGGCTGGGTCAGTGGGTGTGGTCTACATTTAATCAGATATTCAATTAATCCTGAAATAGTCACGTGGTCTGTGTGAGCTGTAGAACAGAGCTAAACACTCACGCTACTACTTCTAGGTCCCATTTTACAGGTGGAGGAAGTGAGGCCCAGGGAGGGCTGCTCCTGGCCAGGCCACGTGGAGAACGAGTGCCACAGCCAAGTGCAGAAGCCAGGATGAGCTCCCACTGGGGCTCCTTTCTCCCCCACTCCCAGCCCTCTATGCACCTGGGCCCAGACACCAGAGATCGTTCCTGTCCCTCCCTCCGGGCCGCTTGTCTTTGGCCCCTGCCAGATTATTGACAGCACTTTCAATGTGTGGCCTTGTGGGTGGAATTATCGGCTCTTAATTGAATTGGAAACAAAAGGAGATTGAGTTTTATGAGGGGTGGGAGGCCATTGGAGGGAGGAAATCAAATGCAGAACACGCAGGAAAGCTTCTCGGAAGATCGGCCGCAGGTGGGAGAGTGGGTTTCCTCGGCTGCTTATGACGCCGCCGCACTGAAGGTCAGTCCTTCGCCCAGGCCCTGTGCGCGCAGCTCCCCGTGCTCCAGCCTGACTCAGTCCTCTCCCAGGGCACACGCTGCAGACACTGTGAAGCACCTGGACCCTGCGCAGCCAGCTACAATGGGCTCTGGCTCCTGATGGCTCTGGGGGCCTGGGTCTTGCTGCCCCCCGGTGAGTGAGGAGGCCAGTCCTCGGTTAGGAGCCTGATCCGGGGAGAATAAATGTCTGTGTTATCAATCATCTCCACACCTCTTCTCTCTCTTCTTTGCAAGAAGGCAGGGCAGAAGGTGGGAAACCATTCCACACAAGTCCTACCACCAGAGAAAACCTCCTGTGGACTGAGTTGTGTACCGCCCAAATTCATACCTCGAAACTTTAACCCTCAGTGAGATTCTGTTTGGAGATAAGGCCTATAAGGCGGTGGTTAAGGTCAAATGAGGTCATAAGGGTGGGGCCCCAATCAGACAGGGTTAGTGTCCTTGTAAGAAGAGACACCGAAGATCTCTCTTCTTCTCTCTCCCTCCCTGCGCACTCTCAGTGAAGAAAGGCCACTGAGCACAGAGTCAGAAGGTGACCATCTGCAAGCCAGGACTAAAGTCCACACCAGAAACCGAATCCACTGAAGCCTTGATTTCAGACTTCTCACCTCCAGAACTGTGGGAAAATAAATTTCTGCTGTTTAAGACACCCAGCCTACGGCATTTTGTTAAAGCAGTCTGAGCAGACTAAAATACGGCCCATCTGGGACTCAGACTCAGGGTTCCGAATAGCGAAGCCCAGTGCTTCTCCCTCCCCATTTTCACCTGCTCATCCCTCTGTGTGGCTTGTGCTTGTGTGTCTGCGGACTGACTTGCTCAAAGGCTGAGCTCGGAGGTTATAGATTATTTATTTCTGCTTCTTAGGGCTCAGCTCCATGCCTGGCAAGGCTCTGGTCCTCAGGGAGCTTTGCTTAATGAATAGATGCATGTTTATAGAAGTAGATGAATATTCATGGAGCTGAGAACGTTGCAGGGTGGAGGAGTATGGGGGTATAACAGGCTCTCCAAGGAGGTACTCACTAACAGAAAAGAGAGGTGTGAGCCACAGCCAACATGGTGGGCAGTGAGGGAGAGGCATTCCAGGCAGAGGGACAGTGCGAGCAGAACCAAGGTAGCTGTTCCAGGGAAAGTAGCAATGGCTTTTGAATGGCCAGAAAAGGTGGCAAGAGATGAAAACCAGGGGGAAGCAGAGGTCATATGGGGGAGCCCCTAGATACCAAACCAAGGCGTTGACTTTGACTCTGTAGGGTTTGATCCTCAAGCATGCCCTGCAGGACCTCAAGGGACATGTGCCATATTCTCTGGGACCGTAAAACCACTGGATAAATGCGGTGTCTCTCCCTGGAGTGTTAATTAACTTTTGAGGATAAATTATTTTTAACTACATGATTTTCAGTCTTGCAGATGGTTAGGTCCAAAGTCTCTGGAGCTACCGATACCAAATCTTGATTCAAATTACTGGCTGTGTGACCTGGGCAAGTCATTGCACTTCTCACACCTCAGTTACCTCAGCTGTTAAGTATAAGTAGTCCCATAAAAACCTGTGCACGGGCCCTGTCTGGTGTGGCTCAGTGGATTAAGAGCAGGCTGTGAACCAAAGGGTTGCTGGTTCAATTCCCAGTCAAGGCATGTGCCTGGGTTGCAGGCCAGTGAGGGGCATGCAAGAGGCAACCACACATTGATGTTTCTCTCCCTCTCTTTCTCCTTCCCTTCCCCTCTCTCTAAAATTAAATAAATAAAGTCTTAAAAAAAAAAAAAGAACTGTCCACGTGCATTTGTAGCTCTTTATTCACAGCAATCCCAAACTGGCAGGAAGTCAGATGCCCTGCAATGGGTGAACGGATACACTCGGTATGTCCATACAGTGGAATACCACTCAGCAACAGAGGAAAGAAAGGCTGACGCACACAGCAGCTGGGATGAGTTCAAAGGCATTTTACCGAATGGAAAAGGTTACATGCTGTATGATTCACTGATATAACATGTTTAAAGTGACAAAGTTACAGTGAGGGAGGATAGATCAGTGGCTTCCGGGGGCTGGGGTCAAGGGGAGCATGCAGCTATCACAGGGTAGCCCAAGGTGGTTTCTTTGTAGGACGGAACCATTTTGTACTCCTAGTGTGATGGCTGCTCTTCACCTGCATCCGGGATAAAATGTCGTGGGGCTGTGTGTGCATGCATATATCAAGGGTGCATGGACACACTGATAATACCCACATATGCTGTGTGGCATTGTACCAAAGTCAAGTTCCTGGTTTTGACATTGTACTAAAGCTATATGAGATGTTATCATCATGGCGGGGGATGCTGGAGGAGGGAGTCATGGGAACTCTCTGCACCAGGGGTGTCCAACTTTTGGCATCTCTGGGCCACATTGGAAGAAGAAGCGTTGTCTCAGGCCACATATTAAATACACAAACACTAACGAAAACTGATGAGCAAAAAAAAGGTTTTAAGTAAATTTACGATTTTGCGTTGGGCCGCATTCATAGTCATTCTGGGACGCATGCGGAACCCTATGGAGTCTACACGATTCTGTCAGTTTCTTGGGAGTCTTAACCTATCTCAAGCCAAAAAGATATTTTAATAATGCAGATAATCACCGTCCCTACCTTGCACTGTGGATGACGAGATGATTTATAAAAAGCACTTGACACCCAGTAAATATTCTATACACGTTCGCCAGTGTTGCTACTCATCTTCAGAAAGGGGGCAAGATAGGAACAGGATTCTGGGAGCTTCTCTGAAGCTGACAGAATTTTCTGATGGAAACTCTTAAGGCTGAAAGACAATTCAGATTTAATCCCTCAAGGAAAAAAAAAAAAGAAAGAAAGAAAGCAGCAGCTCTGGTTTGTATATGAGCCTGCACTTCTCTGTCAAGTTACACCTCCAAATGCTTTGCAAGTTTCTTGCGCAACATCTGTTAATCCTGTGATGTCAGGGCCCGAAATTACTGAGCCTGGGAAATCGCTGCTGTGTTTTACTGACTTCCCCACAGTTGGCAGTTTCCCTCGGAATCGCCGTGTTAATCAGAAACACGCTGTCCATATTGTCAACACTTTGTTTAACCACTTCTATAAATTCAGCATTAGTGTTGGAGCCGTCCCGAGTTGATGGATGAAATCGGCGGCGGCCCCAGACAGCCCAGCCCCATAAAACAAAGTCCAGGGCAAGAGGCTCTAAAGTGGGAGACACTTGATATTCACTGGGACACATGACATGGTGATGACTCACCTCTGGGCTGGAAAGAATGGCGGGTCCCACGAGGAAACGGCTCCAGGAGCAAGGGAGAGGTGAGAACACGCTGGCTGCTGGTGGGGTCCTGGCGGGGAGTTTATCCGAGAAGTCTCTGCCCTGCGGACTCACGGGGTGCCTGGAATGAAGCCAGCGGGCACCAGGGAAGAGAGGAAGCTTGGGGGAGGAAAGCGCCCGTGAGATAGACCAACCGGTCCCCATTGGCCAGGTAAAGCCCTTCCTTCGAAAGCACGTGGATTTGACTGGTGACCGCCAATAACGATCATGGCGTGGGATGCAATTTTTTTCCAGGAGTGCAGCTTTCCACAGAACCCTAAGAAGAAGATATGGAAGCAGGCATCTTCATCCGTCCATCAGTCTGTCTGGTATCTGTCTGGTTCATGGACTGATCACAAGCCTGGGGGCTGGCAGACCAAGTCTGGGCTCTGGCTCTACCCTTGGGCCAGGGCCCACACTGCTGAAAGCTTCACTTGGGAGATGTTCCCATTTGCTCTTTGAGCACCTACTGTGTGTCTGGCACCTACTGTGTGTCAGGCTGGGTGCCAAAGAAACCACCGTGAACAAGATGAATATGGTTCAGCTCCTCCTGGCCTCAGAGTAGTGAGGGAGATGCATGTTGACCAAGTAATTAATGCAGAATGTTAGAACAACGCATAACAGAGGTCCCTGACTCAGTGTGGGAGACCGAGGAAGGCTCCTCCAGGAGTGATATTTAAGTGACACTCACAGGGTGGGAGAGGACTGAAAGGATGGAGCCCGGTGCATGAGGAAGGGAGTGGCGTGAGGGTAAATGAGGGGGGCAGGCCCGGGAGGGACACATAAATGCTCAAGGCTCTTGATTCTAATGGGGAAACTGAGGCCCCCAGCGAGCCAGTGATGTCTAGGCAGCACCCCAATGCCTCAGACCAGGCCTTGCAAAGCTGACCAAGATGGCGGCCTGGGTCAACTCTCCTCTCCTCTCCTATCATCTCAGCTCCCGGAGGGAAAGCCTGGCTGGACTGGATGAGGCGTATTCCTCAAGCAGGAGGCAACAGAGACCTCAACCAATTCTTCTCTTCCAGCAGCCTCCTTCCTTGGCCTCTGGAATGGGGGCCAGGATCTTAAGTCCCAGCTCAAGAAGAGGCTGCACAGGGGCACCAGCCCTGACCCTCCCTGCCTCCCCCACCCCCGCCCCCCAAGGCCAGCAGCACCCCACTCCACATCCTGTCTGCCTCCTCCAACTCTTTCCAAGCGCCTGTTTTTCCAGAAACACAAGTTGAGCAAAACAGTCTTCCCTCCCTGAACTTGAGTCTGAAATAATAACCTCAAGAAACACACGCTTTCTTGGAAAACCCTTCAGAGCCTCCCGCTGCCTTTGGACACGTCAAAGCTGGGTTTGTTAAAATAATAATCTTTAGGAACTCGAGTCTCTCGGCCACCAAACGCCTTGCATAAGAGTATCATGCACCCCCATCCCTGACCCAGAAAACGGGGCCATGAGCTAACGTGGCTCGAGGTCCAGAATGAAATCACTGAGTTTCATTCTTTCTTTGTTTTTTTTAAAGGTACAGATGGCTTCCTGAATGTTACAAGGTCTGAGCAGCTGGGTGATGTGTTCCTGGAGACAGGCTGTTCTAAACAGGGCTGCAGTTGTGCTGGGGGTGAAGGGGACTGACCAGGCCAGAGGCTCTGGGAATTGTGTGGCCCCTGGATCTGAGGTCCACTGAGATGCTGTTGTCCAGCAGGACAACAAGGAGCATGCAGTCCAGCTGATTAACTGTGCCCAGAGTCTCCTTGATGCCTGCTTGGTAGGGCCCTGAGGTCCCCACCTGCCCAGGGCAACATGGCCGCCTTCAGCGATTTCAATGGACGTTTGCAGAAAGACATTCACATATTTCAGCTTAAGTGGTGGTGGGTAGAGTCTTGGACTCTGGGATTGTGTGTATTTCTGGCTCTGGTGCTTACTAGCTGTGTGACTAGGGCAAGAGGTCGTGTCTCTGAGTCTTAGTTTGCTCTTCTGTAAAATGGCAAAGCTAAGAGGATCTCGATCAGGCGTTTAGTTACAATTCTGAAGGGTGAGGTGTGTACAGTGCTTAGACTGGAACCTGCAGGCTGCACGGTGAGAGCCCCCTGCATGACATGCTGCCGGGGCAGCTGTCTGCCACCCTGCTCTGGGCTCATCTCCAGATTTCTTCCGTGGCCTCGGGAGGAAGAGGCTCTGAAGGGCAGTGGTGGAGAGGGCGTGGGGGTTTGCAGGCAGGCTCAGCTGCCTCCCACATCTGATCTGCATACTGCCTGGGCTTCCACCACTGGTAGCTCTTTCATTTCCACCTCCAAGAGCCCCCAGCAAAGTGTAAATTCCCCCAAGAGGGGTGGAATATTTGCGGAGCATCAATGACGTACTCTAGAGATTTGACGTCATTCAAGCCTCACAACACCCTGGGAAAGCACGTAGAATTTGTGTCCTCTCTTTAGAGATAAGGAAACTGAGTCCCAGAGAATAGTCACCGCTGGAGGAAAATGACGCAGCTAGTGCAAACCAGGGGCTCCGGAAACGAAGCTGGTAATCTGATTCCAGAGGCCTCAGGCTGACCAGTGAACTTCCCTGCCCCCCAGCGTGTTCCAAAACAAATCATATTCCTCCAGCCTGTGTTGGGATAGGGCTGCTCGTTGCCCAGCACAGGCTCTGGACTCAGCGATGGGTCCCCATCCCAGCTCTGATGATTCCTTGCTGTGTGGCCTTGAGCAACTTGCTTTCTCTTCCTGTGCCTTCACTCCATCTTCTTGAAAATGACAATAAAATAATATTTATTTTTAAGTGGTTGGGGGAGACACAATGAGATGGTCTCTATAAAGTGCCATATACCCAGGAGGTGCTGTGTATAGTAATTTAAATAGTAATTCTCTCCTTTTCCAGGGTGAGTGATACCCTCATGGCCCAGCCACTTAGCATGGGTATTTCTGTCCAACCCCATGGCGTCGCCTCCTCCCCTTTTTTCTTTTCAACCTTTGCTCAGATGCTAAATCAAAGCTGAGTGCTGGTCCCTGACAGGCCCTGCCTTCCACCAGCCGCCAGCAGCCGCCCAGAGTGCTTTATGGGCCCTCTGCCTCTGCAATTAGTGCCTGGGCCTCAGAGGGATGTTCAGGCCTGAAGGACAGGGCGGTGTCCTTTTCTCTCAGTGGCACCAGCTCCTGGAAGCCAGACAGCCACCCCACATCCTCCTCGGAGCAGAGAGAGGTCTGGGGTGCTTCTCTGGACAGCTGGGCACTCCGTTGTCAGCTGGGTGTCCCATAGGAGGGTCAGATCGTGTCCCTGAGTTTAAGCCTGAGTTATTATTATTGCTGTTGCCATCATTGTTACTGTTTTAGCAGAAGGATGCTTTTGAATTTAAATTAAATTAAATCTTCCAGGGATGCTGTATAAATGTGGTCAGTGCCCCGCCCATGCCTGCCTGTCACTCACTATTCCCAAGGCCACTGACCCCATAGTTGGCTACTGCCTTCGCCCAAAAGTTCTCTTGGGCCCACAGGCTGCGGTGGGCCTGGGCAGTGGGTCAGGCCAGGGATGCCGGGAAGCTCATTTCCACGGGAGCAACAATGACGGACAGAGTAACCTGGCAACCTTGCCCAGAGTAGGACAGCTCTGACGTGTGACCCACACCGTGTCCCAGCGGGCCCCAGAGGGGAGGTAGGAGGGGGTGCTTGGACTCCACCCGCTGATCCCTACCTCTGCCCTCTGAGTTACCCCAGGTCCCTACAACGCTCACCTCTGGGACTCTGTGAACATTTGTCCCGTCAGTGACTCATTATGGACAGCAAGGGACGTCTAAGGCTCCATCTGCAACAGGAACGACGAGCCTTGGCTCACGGGATGATGGGAGAGTCCAGTGAAATGCAGACGACCTACCTGGTGTGCTGGGTGCCTCTATCTGGCAGCCCTGAGTACCACCCTCTGGGGACACTTCCCCTGTACTCTCATTCTGTGCGTCTGTAAGGCTGAGGAAGCAGCCCAGGGTCAGGATGGAGCCAGACCTCCTGGATCTGATGCTTCGTTTAGCTGCTGATGAGCTGGGGCACCTTGGGCAAGTCTTAGGTCTCCGTTTCCCTCTTTGCAAAATAGAGACACAATACTATCCACTCACAGGTTTGGCGAGGGCATTCTGGGAAGTGACCTCCGCAAGCTGTTCAGAACAACACTCCGCCTATTAACCATCTAGGTCACAGCTTTGGTCGTGTTTCCTCTTGCTGAGTCCTGGAATTCACAGCGTGAGATGGGGAGAGTGATGTCCCTTGCCACACTGAGCGCTGTGATGAAAATGAAATAATCACCCCAAGGACGTGCCTGGGATATAGTAGCTACTCAGTAAAGGGTGTGTCTTCACTTTAGTATTAACTAACATTAATACTAATTAACATCAGTTAATTACTATAACTTCATATTAGTATTTAATATGTAGCATTCCTGGTCTGGCTCTACTAGAAATAGCTTCCCAGCTCTGGTCCGCTCCTGTGAAGTTAGATGCGCGATGAACCGCGTGTACACATCATTTCACTTTATTGTTACAACAGCTGGGGTTGCCAGATACGATTCAGGATGCCCCATTAAATTTAAATTCCAGAGAAACAAAGAATAAATTTCTAGTATAAGTATGTTCCAAACATAGCATGGGATATACTTATGCTAAAAAAAAAAACGCTTTTCCCTGAAATTCCAATCTAACCGGGTATCCTGTGTTTTTGTTTGTGACGACATCCAATCATTTGAGACGACATGCGGCAAGCGCGGAACCCCCGTTTCACAGATGATGCAGGACCAGAGACGGGAAGAGCTGAAACGGCTTGCCCAGGCCTGGAAGAGGCAGACCTGCCCAGCTCTCCTAGGTCCGGGGCCTCTGGGTTCATCCCCTTCCCTGTGTGCACCTGGTGCGCAGAAGATGGGGTCTTTCAGAGTAAGTTGCTCTTTTCATCAACTGAACTCCTCTCCGTTAGGACCTAAGGAGGTAGGGTCCGTTGGTGTGTTCTCATTTAGGACCGGCTCTCATTTTCTCCCTTCCCCCCGCAGACCCCGGGGATGCCCTGGCACATCGTCGGCCAGAGGGGTTGCTGTCTCTGCACACACCCTGGGTTGAGCTCCCGGAGCCCCGGCTGCAGAGGGAACAGGACCCAGTTCAAGGCTGGCTGGTGTCAAGCAACCCTGCAAGAAACAAACAAATGCAAGTGGAAAAGGGGGAAAAACCGACCGATTACTTAATGCTTCCCTGGTGTCCAAATGTCTCGCCTGGTCTGAACTGAGCCTTGGCTGGGAAGCGAGATGGAGCAGAGGCCGGGAGCTGTGTTCAACGCAAATCTGGAGGGATGAAATCGCACTTCCACATCCAGCGAGGTGGAAGGGGCATTCCCTCATCGGGAAACATGTTGCGGTCAACTCCAAGGTCAAGGAGAGGAATCAGGCCCACCTGCAGAGGCAGGGCTCCCTCTGGGCTGCTGGCCCTCCCTGCCCCAGCTTCAGCCTCCATTTCTTGCTGCTGGCGCTCCAGCCTGATTTCCTTCCTGCAGCCCAATTTCCCTCCTGTTCTCCTACCCCATCTGGGTTCAGCTCCCCTGCCTTCGCCAGAATGTGTGCCCCCTCCCCTGTACAGGCTTCCCTCCCCTGTGAAGGTGACCCTGAGCTTCCACAGGGACCCGGACGCTCAGACCAGGGTATCTGGATGCAAATCCCACTTCACAGATATGTTAACTGAGGCCCAGAGAGAAGCAGGGGGTTTCTCTCCGGTCCTGTAGGGATCTGTGAGCAGGTCTCTGGGCTCTTCCACAGTCCTCTTCCTTGCTAAACGCTGGCTGTTTGACAGCATAATGGCACAGAAGCTGTGTCCCACCTCTCACCTGCCAGGTCCCTCAGGTGCTGTATGCTGATGGTGCTATAAAAACTCAATGGCTGGAGAGGCAAGTGAGACTCAAATTTTTCTGCCAAAATTCCTTCTTTCTCTCTTCGCTGCTCCCTCCTCCCCCTGCCTTCTGCCTCCCCTCCCCCTCTCCCTTTTTCCTTCTCCTTTGTCTCTCTCTCTCTCTCTCTCCCTCTTAAATGCCTCTGAATATGTCTCTTTGCTATTGTTAGCCTAGAGTCAAAAGACGGGAGAGAATGGGCCCACACCAAGTCTCTCAGTACCTCCCAGGCCAGGGGGAGGGGCAAATAAGAAAACAGACACAGACAGCTCTGTGTCTAAGACAGACCCAGAGGACTCTTGGTGGGGGTTCCGGTGGGCTGTGGGACTAGACAATAGAAATGCCCCCCTCCCTCCAGCCCGAGATGCGTCTTTCCCAGAATGACATCTGGGATGGAGACCTGAGAGATGAATAAGGTTTTTTTGGGTACGAAGTGAGGGGAAGGGAATTTTAGGATTAAGGAACAGCCTGTGCAAAGGACAGCAGGGCTCCTCCAGGGATGGGCCTGCGGTTCAGGGTGGCCTTGAGAATGGAGAGAGAGGTGAGGGAGGGGTGGAACAGGTGAGGGGGGCTGATCCTGCAGGCTCTTGAGCACCTGCCAGTCTTCTCGAGCTCCACCCAGGGGGCTCTGGGGCCCCAGCTTCACCCCCAGCTTCTCCACCTGGCTTTGCTGAGTCTCTGCTCTTCCGAAGTGACGTGGACCAGACTAGAGTCACCGGCCTGCACGTCTCCAGTCTGAGACCCTGGACTAGACCAACTCTAAGAGCCTGCTGCTTTAATGCTAAGGCTCCAGTGGAGAAAGGGGTGCAGGGACACCCCCATGCACCCACACAGAGTAAGGATTAAATGAGGTGAAGCCCAGAGCCTGCTTTATAACCTGCAAAACTGAGTGGAAAGAGCGTTGTACAGGTGTTGGTTGTGAGGAAGAATCCCCTGTCTCCTCCCAAATCAGTGGGGCTTGTGACGTAATAAGTTGAAAAGAGAAACCACATGTGATTTCCCCCCACTGGTTCCAGGCAGAGTCCCAGGGTTCCTTCCCCAGAGGACTCACACACAGGCTCACATCATCCCCTGGAACGAGAGCCATCACCCTTACCAGGCACCCACACTGCTCAGGTGATGCTCCCAGCAACGGTCTTTGCAAGTATTGCTAAGCTCCACCTCTGAGGAGAGGAAGTGGACATTCAGAGAAGTGGAATAACCTGCCTGGAGTCACACAGCAGACAAAGAGCTCAGTAGGGATGAGAAGCTGGCCTGCCTTACTCCAGGCCACTAACATCCCCTGAGCCACGGCGGTCCTTGGATAGTGAACTTGGAAAACGCACCCAACTCTGGGAATCTGAAGTTTGGGAGGGTGGAGGTATTTAAAGGCATTTAAATAATTCCCCTGATGAAACTGAGACAAGAATGATCTCCTTTCCAAGAAGGAAGGACTTTGGCTCTTAATGGACCAGTAGAGTCCTAAGGAGCATCCTCAGAACGCCAGAGGCAGGAAGCCAGTGACTGCTGTCCCAGCAGAAGGCCAGAGATGGCCCCAGGCTGCAGGGAAAGCTGGCCCCCTGTGGGGTTGGTGGGTGGGTAATAGGAAACCCCAAAGATACTCTGCACACACACACACACACACACACACACACACTCCCAACTGCAACACACTCTAGAGTTTATAAAGGCACCGCCTTACTGCATTCTCAAGTTCACGTAAAGGCCATGCATGATGGGTACCTACATGGTCCCCACTTCCCAGAAAAGGAATTGAGGCTCAGCGTTGTTAAGGATTCAGAGGTGGAACCAGCAGCAGGTCCCATGACCCGGCGCCCTGTTCACCCTGCTAGGGCCCCATCATATCATGAGTCCTTGGAGAGCTGGGATATTGTCTTCACCTCAGGAACCCCCGCGGCCAGCAACTCACCTGAATCCGAGGAAATTACATAGGTGGACCATCCATGAGTAAGGACCAGGTCTGTCAGGTGCACTTCGTAATTCCAGAGTCTGACGTAGCACCTGGCACAGAGGAGGCTCTAAATTCTTGGGGTGTGGGGGTGCGGTGTGGTGGACTGAATTGGAAGCTTAGTGAATTAGCAAATGAATTAATGAATGAAAAATATAATAAATAGACACATGGTTAGGTGAATAGACTCATTCATTAGCATAAGGGCACTGGGATGTTTGGATGAGATTAAAAATATATGGATGAATAATAGACGGATGCAGGATTAGTGGATGATGAATGCCCAGGTAAATGAATAAATTCATTAATCAGTATGAAGGTGTAGGATGGATGAATGAATGAATGTAGATATAAATAGACACGCAAATAATCCACAGAGAGTGAACCAATAGCTGACCTGGTGGAAGGATAGATCACGTGTGCGGAGAGATCAGAGGGGTGCACCTTTCAGGCTGCCCAGAAACAGCACAGCTAGCGCCTTCCTCGGCCACCCCGCACCAGCCTCCACCTCTATCAGAATCCTGCAGGCAGGCTATTTTTGTCCCCACTGCAAAGGGGAGCTTTTTTTTTTTTTTCTGGCCATGTCTTGTTAGAGGAGAAAACACGCAGAGACCTTCCTCCCATGGGTGCCTCTTCAACTGTGCAAACTCCCCCACCCTCATCAGGCATCCAGGAATAAAACCAAGCAGAAAGCCACAGAAAGTTCAAGAAACCAAATGCAGAAAAACTGAAAGGGGAATTGGGCAAGCTTTCCTGCCTTCTCTAGGGAGATAGGAATCCACAGTGGGGGGAGTTTCTTGGGCCAGGCGTGAGATCGCAGACCTCCGTTCCCTCGCGCCAGTGTAACTAGTGGGCTCCAGGGCCCAGGCCCGCCTGGGGCGCCCAGCAGTGACTTACGCAGACACAGCTGCTGCCCTCGTGGAACTTACCACCTTGGGGGGCAGAGAGACAAAAATCAGTCAACAAAAATGTGGCATGGCATCAGAGTAATGAAATTGAGATTGTATTAACTGTGTATTACTGCATCATTAAGGAACTACCTAACATGTGGTGGCAGCATTTCTGTGCCACTGTGTGACTCGGACGCAGGGTCTCCAGCGAGGATTCAGCCGAGACACCAGCGGGGCTGCGGTTTGGTCTGAAGGCTCAACCAGGCCTGAAAGGTTCCCTTCCAAGGTGGCTCACAAACACGCCTGGCCCGTTGGGGGTCAGCAGGAGGCCTCAGTTCCTCCCCACACACACAGCCCTGGAGGGCTGCTTGAGCACCTGACAACGTGGTGCTGGCTCCACTCTGGTGAGCGATCCAAGAGAAAGAGGAGGGAAGCTTCCACGCCTCTAATGAAAGGTGTGCCGAGGTTGGAGCACAGGAAGGAAGCGGGCATCCAAGCAGGTGCCAGTCTGATCCCTGGTACGTACAATCGAAGCTACACAATTTGGATCCCAACCCACTGGCTATGTGATCGAGTGCTTCCCTGTGCTACTTTGTTCATTACTCAGAAGCATCATGCTGGAGGCCCTTTTTTTATTCCCGGTGCAGAAGCAGTGAGAATGCTGAGGGACAGAGAAGCTAAGGAAGGTCACACACCCACTTGTGAGTCCGGAGCAAAGGTTTGCAGCCAGGCAGGCTGGCCCCGAAGACAACAGTTCTGATATGTCCTGGAGAGGTTATGTTGTATTTACCGTAAAGAGAAATCAGAGTGAACTGTCCCCGTAGAGAAAGAGACCAAGACATCCAGACATGCAATGACAGAGAAAGACAGCAAGGGAGATAGAGGAGTATTAAGAATGAGAAATTTTTAGGCAGACAAGCACAAGGAGGTGGAGAGAAAAATGAAGCAAGAGACAGAGGGAGGTGGAGGGACCCAGGAGAAGAGCCAGCATGCATGTGGTGTCCCTGTGTGTGTGCAGTGCATGTGTGTTAGGTGCATGTGTGTGCATGTGTGTGCACTGGGGGGGTACCCTGGCCCTGGCATCTCCGGCCATCCATCGCTCCCTTCTCCCAGGAGAGCTGGGGGAGGGAGAGGAAGCTGACAGGAGACAGTGCGATTCCAGTAATTCCAGATGAAATAACAGCCAGAACACTTGCCAGGAAGCCGGGGAGGGGTAGCCAAAGAGGGGGAGAGATTGTCCAAAGACAGTTGAGCAAATAGCTCTACGATTCCCTCCTCCCTACCCCCAGCTACCCTGGATGTGTGGGTGGGGTGCTGTTCCTGAGCTTGGGGCTCAGGTCAGGCCATCTAAGAGGGCAGCGGTGAGCCCTGAGGGAGAGGACATTGGTCTCCACCAGCCCATGCAAAACTGGTGGCTCCCAGAAGTGGGACCCTTGCTGGGACCATCGAGTGACAAAATGTGGCATCAAACATGGTATCCCACCTGCATGAAGGACAGTGGGATGCTGAGGGAGAAAGAGAAGGAGCTGACCTTCCCCAGGCACCTACTATGTGTATGGATGATGGATTTACTTCCCCTTGGCCTGCCCCGAGCTCCACACACCACCTGGCACCTGTCTCATTCATACCCTCCACCCTCACCCCTAGAAATAAATACTAGGTACTCAGTAAGTCCTCACTGCAAGAGAGAAGGTGGAGTCCAGAGGGGCCGAGTTGCCAGGCCACTGGCACCCAACTGGTAAGGGGCGGTGAGTGTCCAAGCGGCCTTAAACCATCAGGCAGTGCTCCTGAAGCTGTCTTAATCGAGCCCGTAGATTCCAGTGATGGGGAGTGCGACAGCATTGCTCCTCAACATTTAAGTTCCACACATATTGAGCTCACAGAAAAAACAGACCAGTACTTGTTTACCCTTTTGCTGTTTGCTCTCTCTTTCTTCCTTCTCTCCCTCCCTCCCCAGCCCCATTTAAAAGTGAATTGCAGACATCCGGATAATCTACTAAATACTTCAATAGGTATCACCTAAGAATAAGGAACTTCTATAATCACAACAGCATTATCACACCCAGGAAATTTAACATTGGTACGATATTATCTAATGCAACGATTTTCAACCAGTGTGCCGCAAGAATTTTTAAAACGTTCGATACCTGCCTATTTAGTCAGGGGCACTGACCTCTGTTCCCTTACATTGTCAAATAAAAAAAAATGACAGCCAGCACAACAATAGCCATCCGGTGTGAATGAATTGAAACGATACTTTTTTTTTGTCAGATCGGCAAAAAATATGTTTTTGGTGTGCTGCAGAATTTCAGTAATTAGTTCAGGTGTGCCACAAGGTGGAGAAGGTTGGAAATCGCTGACCTAATGTATAGTTCCTTTTAGAGTGCACCCAATTGGCCGAACACGTCTTCTAAGCTATTTCGTTTTACATCTGGGAGTGTGCTTGGGGTTTGGTTTCCCTTCCTCTTTCGTCTCCTTGTATCTAGAAAGGTCCCTTACCTTTTTTTCTTTCTTTGTGAAAACATCAGCATTTTTTGAGAGGCCAGAGCGATCGTGCTGCAGACTGTCCCACGCTCTGGGTGTGTCCCGTTGTGCCCTCGCCATCAGTTTCAGAGCAAAGCTTTCGGGGAGGCATGTTGCCTGCATGCCTCCTATTCTGTCACCTCAGGGGACGCATAATGCCACTTGGTCCCATTATTGGGGGTGTTAAGTTGGTCACTTGGTTAAAGTGGGGGTCCACCAGGTCTACCATTTTCCTTTTATAAATAATGCATAATCTGTGGAACAACATTTAAGGACCATGTAAATGTCCTGTTCTCTGGGAAACTTCCACAAAGTAGTTTGGGAATTCCTTAATGATCCTTGCCAGAACGAAATATGGCAGGGGTGGTTGCAACATGGAGATTTTTTTGAAAATGTGTCATTTTTTATACTTGCTAGTTAATATTCTTTAGTAAAAAGAACTTTCCTGCTACCCTTTCTTTTTTTTTATTTTTATATGTGATCCCTTAGCGTTTTTTTTTTAACACTCACATTGCCCCAGATTTGGTCAGTGGAAGCTCCTTCAAGCAGGTCTGCACATCTTTTTCATGTCTCCCTCGCTCTTGGAGAACTTCCTCACTTTCTCATACAATAGAATGTTCAGGGCTCACTCTGTGTTTTCTCTGCTGCAACCCTGGGATTGGCCATTTCTCTAGACATCCAGTTCCTTTCAGTGGAGAGTGGTATTTAGAAACCAAAGTCTGCATCCAAGGTGTGCTCATGACTGCCAGAGCATCACTGTTTCTGGGAGCTTTCAGGGAAGAGAAGGTACACACGAGTTCATTCCAATGCCTCCAATTCACATCCACCATCACGCAGTTCTTCTTCATATCCTTCACCCCTCCTTCCTATGGCTCTGATTCCACTGGGAGGACCCCGATTCCCCAAATATCAAAATACTTGCTCATTTGTTCTGTCCTGCAAGCCACATGAAATCATTTCAGAATTACACCAATGCAGCTGTCTCACACAAAATATCCATTAAAGTTTGAGGTTTCTTTGACGTTCTTCAAAGAAGTTCTTCTAGAATATATTCAATTAAGAGGCTGCAATTACAGAACTCTGTTCAAAGTTTCCTTGAACTAATTCCCTTTCTCTGCAGTTATATTTCAGCATTATTTGTTGCTGCTTAACAAACTGCACAAAAATCAGTAGCTTAAAACGTTTATTATCTTTGGGTTTCCATGGTTGCAAGTGTGGCTTACCAGGGCTCCCTGATTCAGGGCCTCTCCCAGGCTTCAGTCAGGGTGTCAGCTGGAGCTGGGAACCTCTGGAGATTTGACTGGGCAGGTTTGACGCTAACTCATGTGGTTGTTGGCAAGATTCAGTTCCTCGAAGACACTGGGGTCTCTGGCTGTTGGCCAGATGCCACTTAGTCCTTTGCCAGGTGGCCTTTGCATCAAGGTAAGCACCTGAGAAGAGCCAGAAGTAGGGAGTTGCTAGCAAGACAGAAGTCACAGTCTTTTTCAACTTAACCTCAGAAGTGGCATCCCATAACCTTTGCCACATTCCATTCATTAGATGCAGGTCACCAGGTCCAGGCACATTCAAGGACAGGTGATTACACAAAGGCATGGGTACCAGAGCTCTCAGTTTGGTGCATAATTAGGTTTGTTTGTTTCTATTTGTGTTCCATTTTAGACTTTGCTGTCGTGTTCAATATTTTGGGTTGAATTTCATATTTGAATCTATAAAATATGTATATGGTTCAAAAGTATAAATTACATAAAAAGAAGTCCCAGGAGAAGTCCTACTCCCATCCCTGCTGTGCCCTGTTCCTGCACACTTCCTATATAACCATTTGCATTTGCTTCTAATTGGAAATGAATCCTACCAGTTTTCCTGTCATAAATTTCTATTCACCAATTTTCTTATCTCCTGATTTTTCTTTGGTAAAAAAGAGCACACTGTAGATACTATGTTGCACTTTGCTTTCCCGTCTACCAGTACAACCTAGAAATCAAATGGTTTCTCTTCATAGAAATTATCTTCGTTTTCTATAGCTGCATAGTACTCCATTGTGTGCAAGGGCCAGTGTATTCAGCCAGTCACACAGGAGTGGGTGCCTAAACATTTTGTGTCCCTAACATTTTGTTATTACAAACAGAGCCATAATGAGTAACTATGTACATCTGTTGTTCTAGGCTTGCAGAGTTGTATCTTCAGGGTAAATACCAAAGAGCGGGACCCAAGTGTTAAAAGATCAATGCATATGTGATATATGGTTTATCAGTATGCTATTGCTGTGTAACAAACCACCCCTAAGTTTAGTGGCTTTAAATGACAAGCATATTTTTAGTTCACGAGTCTGTGGCTCGGCAGGGTTTCTGCTGATCTGGCCTATGATCAGCTGCAGGACAGAAGGCCCGCTCTACTTCTAGGGGGTGGCAGGGGTGATGGGAGGGACATGGGCCATATGTCTCCCATCCTCCAGCAGCATCCCTCAGCTTGTTGTCATGGCAACAGCAGGGTTCCTCGGGAGAGGGAAACTGTGCAAGGCCTCTTGAGTTCTAGGCTTGGAAGTGACACAGCATCACTTCTGCCACATTCCGTTGATGGACTCAAGGGATGGAAAACCATCTTACCTCTTGATAGGAGGAGCCTGCAAAGTCCCATTGCCAAGGGTGTGGTAGAGAATCAGCATGTTGGAAAAGCAGTGCCTTTAACAAAAATCACCTGGCACATGTGATCACCTAACCAAGAGGCCCCACTGGAGAATTTGATATTCTTCTAAGTCAGGGCTCTGAAAACTTTTTCCATAAAGAGCCAGATGATAAATATTTCAGATTTTACGGATCATACGGTCTCTGTTGCAAGTCCTCGACTCTGCTGTTGTGGCGTGAAAGCCGCCGTGTAAAAACCGTAAACAAATGAGTGTGGCTGTGCTCCAACGAACGTTTATTTACAAAAACAGGCGGCTGGCTGGATTTGATCTGCAGGCTGTAATTTGCTGACCCCTTTTCTGAGTGCACTGGAAAGCCATTAAAAGGCTTCAGGCAGGGGAGTGCTAGAAGGAAATTTGAAAATTCCCTCAGGCTGAAGAAAGGATGGGGGTAGGAGGAGCAATGAGGGAAACCTGCAGACCCCTCAGGAGGATGCTCGGGTGTCCAGGGAAAGGATAACAGTGGTCCTGGACCTGATGGGGCGGCAGGTATGCAACGAAGTCCCACATAGAGGAGGAACCCACCCACGCTGCAGAAGGAGGGGTTGAGTGTGGACAGTGAGGTACGGTGCCAAAGAGGTGCCTCCAGGAATGGTGCGCAGGGCAATACTATTTGCAGAGATGAGCATGGGTGAGGGACCAGACGAGATGCTATTAAAGGGAGAGTCTCTGCCTCGAGGAGTTCATGTCTTAAGATGAGACTAAGAAGTCTACTTTATGTCAGAGAAAGAGGGCAACATGTAACAAAGATTTGCAGCTGGGGAAACTGAGGCCCAGGGTGTCCAGAAGATGTCTCTGAGGTCAGACAGTGATTGGCAGCAATTGGCAGTGAACCCTGACACTGGGACCCAGTCTCCAAAGCTCATTCCCCTAGAACATATCGTCTCTCCTCAGTTGCTATCTGTCGCCCAATTCCTTATAAGCCTCCTTGGTGGATTTACAAGCAAGTGTGATGACTTGAGCGATAATTCACCTCCACCAGGGCCGATGGGTATCTGGCTCAGCCCTGAACAGGGTCTTCACTAGAAGCTTAAAAGAAAAAAAGGATTTTGAGCTCTGGGACTTTCACATCACAAGGAAATAAAGTCCCTGGCAGAATTAGAGGATCAGATAAGTCGAGACAAAAATGGAATTGCGTAAAGTAGAAATATCTGTCTGGATTTGTCCCCCTCCCACCCCCCTCTGTAACGGCTCCCAACAAGAATCGCGGGCCATGCCAGTAAGCTCTAGCCTGATGAATGGTGTCTCCCGACCCATGCAGCCTCCCGAGGCTCTTATGGTAGAGAGGTGATTTGGGCTGCTAAAGAGGGAACTTCCAAGCACGGTTCCCTCTCCCCTGCCTCCAGAGGAGATGCTCTCTGCAAAGCATCCCCGGTTTCCTGCAGAGGGGACTCGGGGAGTAGAGCGTGGCTTATACATGCCCAACATGAGAGGAGTGGCTTTGGTCCTGGGTTGCCAACTCATTTACCGCATCCTGCAGTGCTGGGAGTGGAAGGCTGTCAGGTATGCAGGCTGCATCCTGGCCACCCTCCCCCAACCCCCATGCCTGTAAGGAGGCATGGGAAGTAGGCTCACACAGACTGGGTTGGAGTCCCACCTCTGTGTGACCTTGACCAAGTCTCTCTGTCTCTTAAAACATCTGTTTTCTCATCCGGTCCGTGGGGCTGATACGGGTGTGCACTTCTCATCTGGTCCATGGCGGGTGTGCTCCTCGGGTTGCTGTGAGAATCAAATAAAATGGCCTGTGCACCATGGTGCCAAATAAACAACTGTTTCTGTTCCAGCTATCCTCTTCCCAAGGTCTAATTGTTGGAAAGGAAGGAAATGGGAAGAATCGAAAAACAACACTTCCAAAGGTGCCAGACTTTTCAAAATTTTATTTCCTCTGAGAGGAGTGTAGCAATGCAGATAGATGAAGACCCCGAGACCCCCTCCAAAACAGAACAGACAAAACCAGCCCGTGCTCCGCGGCATCCAAACGCGGAACATCTCCTGGACCAGGTAGGTGTCCGCGAACCAAGGGCCAAATCCTTCCCGCTGCCTGTTTCGGCCCGTAAGTTTTTCCTAGCACGCAGCCACGACCGTTCACTTGCTTATCGTCTGTGGCGCTGGGGCTGCTACGATGGAGCTGAGGAGAGGCGACCAAGGCTGCCTAGCTGGAAGAGCTGGAAATACTCCCTATACCTGGCCCTTCGGCAGTAAGTTTGAGCTGTGATCTCAAGCTGTCCTCGTAAGGCCCCTGCCGGATGCAGCCTCCCGAGTGCCAGACGCAGTGTGCCGGGCTGAGCATGCACCACCAGCTTGAACGGTCCCCACTCTCCAGGGAAACAGGTACATTTAGTCACGCCGCACCCCCTGCCTTTGGGACATGAAAGCTGAAATTCAGGAAGAGAGTAGCCTGGGAATGGGAGGGGGGCACACAACGGCAAGATCTGAAACCGGGTCCAAATTGACTCCAGCGTCTCCCACCCAATTGTTTGCAGGAGGAAAAGCAGACGGAGGGTCCAGTCTCCTCGATCGCATTAAAAGGGCCAAGCTGTGATCTTCCCCCCCACCCCTGCCGCCACTGTTACAATCACCCAGGGACCTTTAAAAACGAAGACTCCCACCCCTTTTCACAACTAGAATCTAACTTAATTTTAGCAGGTCTGGGATGGGGATGGACGTTTGTTATATAGTTCGTCAGGCTGTTGTTATGTGCAGTCAAGCGTGAAGTCCACAGAGCTAAAAAAAAGGAAGGTGATCAGCGTCCCCCAAGCCCCAGAATGACGAAGAAACCCCGCCCCCGAGCTTGGTACTCTCCGGAGTCCATCACTGAGCCCCTTAACCCCTTAGCCCTCTGGTCATTGGCGCTTGCATGGGACTCCAGAAAGACGCACCAGCGCTGAAGCAGACCACCCCCATGCCTGTTATAAATAAGTGGTCTTGTGTGGAGTTAGTTAGTATAAAGCCACCCCTAAGGGACTGTGGGAAAAAAATCACTCTTTTAGCAGAATTCACCAATATGGTCTCCTGCAGGGATGGAGAAACTCCCTTCCCTTTGTAAACAAGGACGCGGATGGTGAAAGTGCCTCTTGGGCCAGTCGGGGGCTGTGCACTCTGCACCCTTTCCTACATCCTCAGAACAGCTCCAGGAGGGAGGTTCTGTTGTTAATTGGGTTACACAGGTGGAGAAACTGAGGCCGGTGGGGGGGGTGGAGAAAGGGATGAGGCAACCTGCCTGCATCACTCCCCCTCCTCCGCTCCGCACCCCCCCCCCATCAGGAGCACTGGAACAGGAACACGGTCTCACAGCCTCCGGCCCCGAGAACATTCTTCCAGGAGGGGCCTCCGTGAACCGCCACACACGACATCTCCTTGGCGGGGGAAGATCTTTGTTCTGGGAATGAGTGCTGGAAAATAATAGGCCGGGGCGTTTGGTTTCCCCCGCAACGGGGCCCTCGGCGCTCTCGAGAGAGAACTAAGCGATCAGGAGCTTATTGTGCAGCAGGGCCCCCTCGCTGCCACAGGTCTAATAAAACAAAACCCCAGCCAAATGAGGGGCATATTTCATCCAACAGGAGGAAATAGATGTGGCATTTCTGCCTGGTGGTTGACCTGCTGCATTTATGTGCAGAGAGAGAGGGGTCGATACATCACGGGGCAGTTATATGCTGCTTAAGGGGCCTCTCGGGCGGACGAGGCACCAGAAGAAAAATCTCAGGCCTGCGTCTTTGTCGTCTTGCACGTTCACTGCCCAGCTCTTGGGCCAGTGTTTCCAGGGAGTGTCACACAGGTTTGTTGCAGGGCACAGACCCTCCCCTGTCCCCTGGGAATCCTGGTCCCCACCCTGCCACTGACTGGCTGTGTGTCCCTGGGTAAACTATAGATACAGCTTCTCTCTGAGCCTCAACTTCTCCATCTGTGAAATGGAGGTGATGGGTGCCTTCAAAGCAGGCTTGGCAATGATCCGGAATTTGGGGGGTGAGGGCTGATTTCTAAGACCACCTGGGGGTGAAAACAGTGCCCTAGCAGGGAAGCCCGGGTCTACCAGCTCTCCTGCCACTAGGGTCCTGCCGCTGTGTCTGCATAATTCAAGGACGTTCAGACTACTTGAACTCGACCTCAAAAATACATACATATATACGCACACATATTTCAGCATGTATACATGATTAGAAATTATGGTCCCCTACTACTATTCACAGTTTATGTACGTTATAAAACAGACACACAATGGAAAGTTGAAAAAGAAAAGCTAAACTACGTAGAGAAGTTTTGTTAAAATTCTAGCAGTCCCACCTGCCCTGGAAGCCCAGTCTCTCTTGCCCTGAGCTACCTGCTTCTTTCCTACAGCCCTCACCGCCTTCAGACAGATTCCGTTGTTGGAGATTTATAACTTGTGCATTCTCCAGGGCCGTGAACTCAGACTGGAAGAAGGGAAGACACGGTATCGCACCAGCAGGCTTGGGGCTCCTCCCCCTCACCTGTGTGCTTCCCAGGAAGCTGGTTTCCAAATAACCAGGTTCTTATAAACCTGGGAAACAAATGCAAATGCATCAAGAGAAGGTATTTGAGGCATTTATGGAACAGTCTGGGGGCATTATCCCAGAAGTGGATTCTGTCCAAAGCTATGAATGGGTAATTGCGTTGATTCCATCAAACAAACTTTAGAGCTTGCGAGTGTGTGTCGAATGAAAGAGAGAAAATACGCCAGACCCTGTTAGGTGTGGTCACCTCCATTGCCTCCTTTAACCCTCATGGCTGCCAGAGGAGGTGGGTCTGATTAATGTTCCCGCTTAAGAGATGATGGAACTGAGGCAAGGCGCGCAGGCAGGCAGAGTCTGACTTCAAACCCGAGCCTGTCTGGCTGCATGCTGTTCCCTGGGTTGCGACATCCTGACGTGAGCCAGGCCAGATGCCCGGCCCCCCTGGCTGGCCTGCGAGGGTGCGTCCTGGGGCTGACTGTCCGTGAGTCTGGGAGAAGATATGTTGGAGCATGGACTTCTGGGCTGCGGTGTTGGCCGGGCTCCAGGCTCTGTGCCGACCGCAGCCGGAGGAGCAAGGAGCTCACTGATTTAGTGCCCATCTGGACGGACAGCCGACAGGAACCAGGCTGCTCCAGACGGCTCAGGGAGCTGATAAGCTCGGCCTCTGGGTGCCCCTGCATTCCTGGCCAGTGATGCTGCTGTGGGGGAAGCGGCTGTGCAGAGTGCCTTGGTAGGGCCCCCTCTCTCCCCACCCTCCCCTGCCTCCCATGGCCTCCTGCTGACCCCCCAAAATCAGCAGTGACCCGTTACTGTGGGGAGCTCTGATTCCTCCCCCGCTGGCTGCAAGGGCTAGGGGGCCTGGAGAGTGGGCTTGCAGCCTACTCATGGAAGACAACCTAAGCTTCAGGGCTATGACCCTCTGCCCAGGAATGTGAGGCTCCCCACCCCCCACTCTAGGAGATATTCGCAGATAACCTCCTGCTTGTCTTCTGAAAGTGAGGGCCACCGCCAACCCAAATGTGTTCTCCATGCTGCACAGTCTTTCTCTAGTCCTCATCTGACCATGTCCTTCCCGCAGCCTTGCATGGCTCCCCACTGCCCTCAAGTTAAGTCCAAGCCCTTCCCCTTTTCGGCTGGAAGATTTGGCCCCCGTTGACTCCTTCCTCCATACTCTCCCAGCCCCCATTCATCTCAGACACACACACCGATCCCTCTTTCCCTCCATCTTTTTGTTCTATAAAAACACAGTATGGTCCTCAAATGCGCTTGTGCCCTGCTGACCACAAGGCTTTGGCACGTGCTGACTTCTCTGCCTGCAACCCTCTCCCCACTTACCTTCTGGTCAAGTCCAGCTCACCCCCAGGTCTCTCCGGCAGGAAGCCTGTCCACGCCCCACGCTACCTGAAGCACAGGCCTCCTTGCGATCCCCCTCCACAGTCCCAATCACTGCGGTGACCAGTCTGTCCACTCCTTTGATCTCACAGGCTGGGGGCGGGGGTGGTGCCCCCTCGCCCACCAAGACCCTCAGCACCTGGCACAGGGCCTGGCGCAGAGTGGGGGCTCAGGAAGTATTTGTGGTGGGCAGCAGGTGGCAGAGAACTCATCCCGCTGGGGTCTGTGGTGGCAGCCAGGAGAGGAGTGCGCACCGAGAGCTGTGATGGGCTGGCTCTGCCCGAGGCACCTTACATGCAGCCGCTACTTCCATCCTCACCCGATGAGGCAGGTGCTGCTACCATTCCAGTGTACAGATGAGGAAGGTAAAGCCCAGAGAGCCTAAGTGACTCACTCGAGGTCACCCATCTGGAAGATGGAAAATCTGAGCAGGTGGGCCCTAGGTCTCCTGATAGCACCACTCACTGCGAGACCAGAGGGCCAGGACAAGCTCCCAGTGACCAGCAGACAAGAGTCCGGGGCCTGGTCGCCTGAGGAGTCAGACCATGAGCTTAACCCCATGCCCAGCCTCGGCAGTCACTGGACCGTCAGCCCGGGGTGTAAGTAGTGACCCCTAGAACTGCCCCAGGCTGTGAGCTCCCCAAGAGTCTCACCTGCCCTGCAGGTGCTCAGCTCAAGGCTCGGCTCTGCCCATGCTGGGGGGTGCTCGACCCCATCCTCCATGGGGAGGTCACACACGTAATACAGTGTAAACTCTGGGGTAAGTAACAAGTTTGCTACTCATTCACTGTGTGGCCTTGGGCAAGTTATCTAACCTCTCTGGGCTTCAGATTCTTCCATTGAAAACTGGGATAATAACAGTGCTGTGGTGAGGCTTGGGGGAGGATTAAATAAGTTAATGCATCTCAAATTCTTAGGACAATGCCTGACACAGAGTCAGCCTTATGTAAATGCTGGCAGCAGCCATGTTCCCCAATTTTTCTTTCCTGCCCTTACAAGAGCAAATCACATCATCTGTTCCAATTACTTCCTGTGTAGATGAAGTCACCTCCTCCCCAGGAGAGACAGGCCTAGGGCTGCAGAAGATCCTCTTAAAGTACAAACACACATGTACTTCAATCCCAGCCATGCCCCGTTTTACTGTGTGACCTTACCCAAATACCTTGCTGTCTCTGGACTGTAAATGTCCCATCTGTACAAGGGAACTGTTGCTCTCTGAGGGTCTTGCCAGCTCTAACCTGAACCCTTGACTTCCCCATCAGGACCCTGTGGTCCCCACGGCAATGAGGATAGGGTCTCTGGAGAGGGCACAAGTCTGGGCCCCGGGCAGGGTGAGGGAGGCCCCAGGAGCCAGGATTGGCAAGGCTGCCTTATCTGCCAAGGTTCTGGGGAACTTTTGGCCTCAGCAGGCATCTTGCAGGTCCAAGGGCAGGCAGCCGAGCATCTCCAGCTGCCTCCTACCCTCAGCCCTGTGCCCGGCTTTATGGGGCCTGACCAGCTCCCTCCAGGGCTCATTAGCTGGGCAGCCAGCTGGGGCCAAGACAGCTCTGTTCCTGCCAGGTCCTGGGAGAAGGTGAGCACTCAGCACCTTGTCCAGGTCAGGAGGGGCAGTGCTATTCCCTTAACCCTGTCCTACCCTGAGGGAGAGGGGACAGGACGGCCTGTGAGGGGCTCCGGGAGAGAGGACATGCTGCACTGGGAGCTTCTTCCCATTATCCTTGGGGTCCAACTCCTCTCATCTTCCCACCCCACTCCTTTGACCTCTAGCCCTCTCCCCTTTCACCTCTGCTTGCCTGGCAGCGGGAGCCCGAGCTCGGGGCTGCTCAGACCCAGGTTCATTCCCGCCTCTGCCACTTGCAAGCTGATGCACCTAAGCAAGTGTCTGCCCGTTTCCGAGCCTCAGCTTTGGCATCTGTAAAACGGGCATCATAACTTTCATCCTGCAGAGTTGAAAGAGATGATGGGGAGGCCCAGTTTGAACGGGGACAGGAGTGTCGGCTTCACTGGCCCCAAGTTCCTCCTGGTCTTTTCTCGTGGTCAGCTCCTCTTGTTGTCCCTGGTTTCTGCAGCCACCCACTTCTCTTTCTGAGAGGCTGCGGGGTCTGTGGCTGCCTTTCTGGGCCTGAAGAAGTCCCTGTTCACCTTCTGGGCTTTCACTCTTGCCTGCCTGGATCCCTGCCCCTGCCCATCAGTCACTCCTCCCTCTCCTCCCATCTCTTCCTCCTCGCCTGCCTTACCCTCGTGGTGATCTCCTAACAATCTTTCCAATGTCGTTTACACTTCTCTTACTTTGGTTAAGCATTTTGGTGGACTCAGAGCACCACTCCGGGAGTTTTTCTTCCTACTTAAGACACCTGTGCTCTCTCTCCCTCTCTCTCTCTCACATGCGCGCACGCACACACACACACACAAATGCACTTCACCTTGGGCCACATGACCATCAGGTGGAGAAGGGACAGGGACATTGCTTCCCACCAAAGCACACTTGCCCCTTGCTCCGAGGGTTGTGCGCCCTGCCTGCGGAGCATGATGTCATTTGCTCTTGTCCTCACCCCTCCCAGGGGAGGAGCCACAGTTGGATTCCTGGGAGGACATCACTCCTTATCTGTCAATGGAGTCACGTGTTACTAAGCCACGTCTGCACTTCCGAGGTGCCCACACCCAGGGAAGAGGGAGGCGAGCATGTAACACACAGTGTACCCCGCTGGCAGAGTGCCTGGGGAGGACAAGACTTGGGCACGTGGAGACGTGGCAGCTTTAGAGCCAGTAAAGTTGGTGGTGTCAGCAAAGGCTTCAGGGAAAGAAAGGCTTCAGTTGGGGCTCCAGGAGGGGCCATGCCAGGCAGCAGGTACTGTGCAGGTGAGTGCAAGGGGCAGGGTGTGTCCACAGAGGGCCACAGAGGGGGAGAGCCCTGGAAAGACAACTGGAGGCCACTCCGGGGAAGACCTAGAAATACAGACTGAGGTTGCCTCCTCGGGGAGAATTCTCCTGAATGCCCCTCCACCCCCAATCATTCAGACTCTCTCAGGAAAGATTCATCAGTTAACTCCCCAAAGCCCTGTGCAAGCTCTGGTGTTGACGATCCTTTGCTGAGACTCTGCAGAAAGTCCCTCCAGCTATGAAGCCTCAGTTTTCCTACCTGCAAAATGGGCACAGGATTTAATCTGAGCTTCCTCACCTGTTACATGTGGATAAGAAGGGCCTGTGAGACATTAACTAGGCCTGGCCCAGGGTGAGCACCAACTAACTTGCCGTCATCTTCCTCCTCCTTTGTGAGCCCACAGGTGACACTGCAGCACCAATGGGTGAGAGCTCTGGAAACAGGCGGAAGTCAGTCGCAACACCTGACCTGATGCTTGGTAGCTCTGTGACCTCGGACAAACTCCCTGACCTGAGCCTCAGTTCACCTGCAAGGTGGAGGAATCACAGCATCAACCTCAGACAAGGCACAGCCTTCGAGGTGGCCGGTATGCACTAGCGGCTCCAGAAACGGCCCCTTCCCTCATCCAGCATATTCCCAAAGGAGCTGAAGACACTAAAATAGGCAAATGCCATGGAGACAAGAATGTACCCAGAAGGTACTGGTTATCCCAAAGAAGAGAAATGTGTTCCCCATTCCCTTCTGTATGTCAGCGGTGGGCCGGGGTCAGTCCACGCCTGAGAGGGGTAGCCCGGACTGGTTAACACCTTCTGCTCTGGGCTCAGACAGATCTGCGTTCTAATTCCCTCTGGGAGAAACTGAGCAAATCACTCACCTCCTGAGACTCCGATTCCCCTTTCAGCTCTTTAGCCCTCATTTTATCCAATATCCTGTTAAATGCCTACTTGGTGCCAGGAAGCATCCCAGGCCCTGGAGGTGTAGCAGGGAACGAGATGGACAAAGTCTCTGCCCACTGAATGTGCGAGATGGACAACCAATAGGCAGATGAATAAATGCTGAGTGTCATATGATCAACGCTAAGAAAAAATGAGAGCAGAGTAAGGGGATTGAAAGGGAAATGATGTTGCTCTAGATTCGGGGGTCTGGGGAGGCCTGTTTGCAGAGGCGACTTAAGAAAAATAGGGATAATAGTAGTACTACCTTCGGGGTGTTGTTACACTTTAATCAGGTAACTAGATAAAGCTCTTACCATATTGCCGTGCACATAGTAGGTGCTCCATGCACGTGGGTCAGAGGGTGGATAGATTTGTAGGTGGATGGAGGGATGGACAGATGGATGGATGGATGGATGGGTGAATGCATGGATGCATGGAATATTAGTGAGTGGGAAACAAATGATATTCTCAAATGGCTTCACTGAAGAGGTGTTAATGAAGGGACTACGCACAGGGTTTGGGGAACCAAAAGAAATGCTGAGGCACCGGGGACTAGCAACAGAGTAAAGTATCCTTGTCTCAAGGGGCAGAGGGAGGGAGAATTGCCCCAGACCCTGCACTGTGGCCTGACACGGGCTGTGACTATAGCTGGGAGACCTTAGCCTCCACTGCAACAAGGGCCCGGGAGTGAAGAGGAGATAGTGATCGCTGACTCTGTCTCCCCTCCACTCTCGGATCTGCTGCTGGCACCTGCCATCGGCCCTGCTCCTCAGGAAGCCAGAGGCTAAGGGGGCCCAGGCCGTACAATCCGCAGAGGTCAACCCCTCAGGAACAGAGCAGAGCAAAGAGGGGAAGAGAAGGATCTGGACACAAGAGGAAAATGGCAACACTGATGGGTCCATGAGTAAATGAGCCAAGGTGTCCGAAAGTTGCTAAATCAGCAGAGAAGTCTCAGTGACAAGCAGGTGTTCCTGCTCAGGCCACAAGCCTCCTTGTAAATATTATTCTCTTTAATCAAGGGAAGTGAACGTAGTTGCAAATTTAAATAAAATTGAATCCTAGTAACAACCTAACGAACGTCTCTCTCTCAGGCATGTCATGGTCCAAGGCGAGTGGGCGGCTGGTCTGGCAAGTGGCGACACAAGGAACCAAGCCCTTGCTGTGACTCCACCGCCTTTAATAAGTGGGGGAAGCCAGAGAGCTGCCAGATGCACTTGGCTCTCAACGGCCTCAACAAGGAAGTGATCCATCACTTCCTCTCACATTCCATTGGCCAGAGCTGGTCACACGGCCCCAACCTAGCTACAAGTAGTCTGGAAAATGCAATCTCCATTTGTGCTCAGGAAGTTCAATCAGGTTTGGAGAGCAAACAGCCCATCTGTTCTATATTATCTCAGCACTCACAGCTGCCTGATACAAAGAAGGGAATCAGCCTGCTCTGAACTCAGGCGACAAGATTGAGGAGAGTGGATACAAGCCTGGAGTTTGGAGTCGCACAGACCGGGGTGGGACCCAGCCCATGGTGTAAGGCCGAACGAGCCACTCACATCTCCTGGCCTTCGTCTCAGTGTCTCTCAGGTGGAGGACAGTCGCGCATCAGCAGTTGTCTCGCACAGTGCCTGGCACCGAATCAGTGCCCCAAGGTTTGTTGAGTTCACAAGTGTAGGACTGGCGATGGTGAGTCAGGTGCAGCTTGTCACACCAGGAAGCACACATCAAGGCCCCTTCAGCTGTGTGAGTGTCGTCCCCTAAACCATTGTCTCCCTGCGTCCAGGGACCGCTGGCCCGCCGCGAGCAGCTGATACCAGCTCTGGAGGGAAGGAGGTGCGCCTACCGAGACTGCATTTTTATGGTAGAAAAATAAGGATGAGGGCTATTTCCCTGATTTGTGAATTTCTTTATGTGCAACATCTTCCATTGGTATAAAACTGACATTGCATTTAGTTATTCATTTCTCAAATGGCCTTTATGGCAAAGAATATGACTGCGGTGGCCTGGGGAAGCCAGACTCCGTGCACTGCTGCTGCAGACGGAGGCTCTGCCCCAGCTGCAAGCTCTGCCAAGGGGATCACGTTTTGGGGACACCCTGTGCTGGGGTCCCTGTCCCCAGATGAAGGTGTCGTGGGGTGGTCTAGTGTTCTCAGGAGGTGGTGGTTAAGGGCAAGTACCATGAAGTCTGAATGTCTGGGTTCTGACTCAGACCCCTATTCCCTTGGCTGTGTGGCCTTGGACATGTTGCTCAACCTCTCTGTGCTACAGTGTCTTCAACAGTACAACGGAGATCGTTGTGGAGCTGACCTCACTACTGCGTGGGGGACTGATCTTTGTGAATTCGTACACATGAAGGCTCGGGCACCAGATCTGGGGAATAAGAAGCTCTCAGGAAGGGTGTTTACCTTTAGAGGAGGGGAAGTCCTTGCGGTTTAACCTTCACTCAACAGACGTGAATGGAACATCTACTGGGTGCTGGTCACTGGGGTGAACAAGGCAGGCATGGTCTCTGTGGGCGCAATCTGGTCACAGGGAGGGACAATTCCACCGAGGCCTCTTTAATCGTGACTCCAGGGTGCAGTCTGATGTGGCTGGAGTTCCTGTGGGCCCCAGGTGACCTCCAGGGTCCCCAGACTTGTGAACCAAAGGCTCATTGTCCTAGGACCTCCAGGGTCACTTCTGGAGGTGGTGGCCCGACCCATGTGCTGCCATCAAGGCAGAGACCCCAGCCATCAAGGCAATGGTGCCACAAGCCAACAGGTGTGTGGCCAGGCAGCGGAGGCTGAGTTGGAAAGGTCTGCTCAGTCCCCACCAGTTCCAAACTGCAACCACATCCTCTGTTCATAGGCTCCTGCCCTGCTGCGGCCCCTCGGGGGTCTCCGCCTCCGCCTCTGGGATGCAGGAGAGGATGCTGCAGGCACATCCGAGTCTCCCCATCAGACAGAAGCTGGAGGCACAGTGGAGAGGGGCTACAGTGGGGAGTCAAACCACAGCTCAAGACCCAAATTCCTTGCTATGCGACCTTTGAGAAGTAATCTCTTTGTCTTCTGTTTCCCTAGGCAGACAATAGAAATGAAAATGCCACCTCCCAGAACCGCTGTGAGGATGGATGAAATGCACCATTTGAAGGGACTTTATCAAAGGCAGCAGAGGATGTCATCCAGGAGCAGGACCGGAGTCAGGAGTGACTCCAAACCCGGGGCTACTCGTGACGTGCCACACGCCCGTGGGCACATCACCTGATCAGACAGCTGTGGCCTCTGTTTCCCCATCTGTAAAAGAGGGCTAATGGAAACCGTACTTGAATCGTTGGTCTGCTGTGGGGTTGAAAGAAATACTAGCTCAAAATCGCATTGCCCGGTACCCAGCAAGGAACAAGGGCTCTCTAAGTGGTAGGTAACATGTGGCCAGCAGTCGACAAGTGCTTTTGGTCATTTACTAAATACTGGTCACCTTTCTAGGTACTTGTGATGGACCAAGAGACAGAACACCTGTTATGGAGCTTACAGTGAAATGGGAGAGAGAGGCACAGCTAAGGTGAAATGAACTGTGTAGTGAGTTAGATGAAGGCAAACGACTTTGGGAGAAAACCAGGCAGGCCGAAGGGACAGGGGGTGTTGAGGGGGTGGAACCTTGGCAGGGGGCAGGCAAGGCCTCAGTGAAAAGATGATGTCTGAGTACAGAGCCGAAAGCAACAAGGAAACGGGGCATGGCATTATCTGGGGTAAGAGTGATCCGGGCAGAGGTATGGCCAGTGCAAAGGTACTGGGGTGCATCTCAGGGGCTAAGGAAGGGGAGAGAAGTGGCGGGGGGTGGCGGGGTCAGGGAGGTGATGGGGCGGGTCAGACAGGGCCCTGTGGCCATCAGAAGGGCTTTGGCCTTCGCTCAAAGTGGGACGGGAGCCACGGGAGGGTCTTGAGCACGGCACGTACGTGATCTGACATGTTCTGAAAGAGCACTTTGATGTGTTGAGTGCACAAGAAAGGGGCACAGCTGGACACAGGGACATGGCTAGGAGGCCATGGTCCAGACAAGAGGTGATGGTGGTGGCTGTAGAGGGGGTAAGTATCGTCACTGCCTCACTTATCCAGTTAGCGCATGCCAGGCTCACAGAGTGGGCTTCCTCCCTGCCGTTTCCCTGAGCTCCCAGCCCGAGTTACCTCTTCTCAGACATTTGTCAGCCATCCCCCTGCTGCAGCCAGCCAAGCCGAGCTGTGCCAGAGCCTCTAATCTTCCCTGGGGCCAGGCTCTCCTTCCCCTTAATCATGGCAGCAGCTGACTTGCGCTGGCCCAGTTCAAACTCCTCTAAATCTGTGTGGGACTGAGGGGCCCAGAGAGAGCTCTCTGTGCTCCCCAGACAACCACAGCACTGTCCCAGCTGCAAGGAGCCTCAGAGGGCCCCAAGCCCCTTGCTCACTGGTTAGTGGCACTGCTGGTTAGTTGCAAAGCCACTGTTAGACCTCAATTCTGGATTCCAACTCCGTGTTCCCTAGCTCCTAGCGCCCTTTGAGGAACTGTTTGTCTCTCCCCCTGGAAGACTGAATCTCTCCGCTGTACATGCCAACGCCTTTCCCTTTGCAGACCTGAGTGGTGGTGCTGCCGGGGTCCACTCTGACCCCTTGATTTGCTCCTGTCAATGGGCTGCCGGGTGGCCAGAACTATCTTCATTCATCTCTGCCCTGCAGGGGGAAGGGGGCGTCGGAAAAGCAAGGTGGGACACAGGGAACTGGGCAAGAGCTGGCCCTGGGGGTGGGAGGGACCTTTGGGTGCTGCCCAGCACTTTTCGTGATTTCTCAGGGCACCCACTGCTCCAGGTGACTAAGGCTCGGCTCCCAGCACCCTCACCCACACGGTGACGTCACTCTGCTGGCCTTTGCTCAGAGAATGGGTGAAAATGGCGGTGCAGCTCGAATTTACATTTCTCCTTTTACACATGAGGTAGAGCATCTTTCTGCTTGTTTCAGAAACATTTTCTCCTCAGTCGGTGCTGCCTCTTTATGGAGTACAATTAACTAGACCTTTTTCTGTGATATACATTTTAAGTGTTTTCCCCCATTTTTTACTTTTGCATAGATTTTGCTGTGTGGGTTTTTTTTTATTTAGTTGAATTTATTGTTATTTTCTTTTATTGCTCCTGGATCATGGCTTTACTCCATAATATATCCATTTACTCACTCGCTAAAACTTCTGTATTGTGCACCTAGTGTTTGTCAGGCACTGGGAGTAGAGGATCAAACGGGACACGCCAGACCCCTAGCCCCCGTGAGGCACACACAGAGTCAGGTGACCTTTTCAGAGAGTGGTGAGTGTCGTGGTGAAAATAAAAAAGGGGACATGAACGAAGGGAAAGGCTGGAAGAGGACCTGTTTCAGATTTTATTCGTTATTTACTGCTGAGTAACGGATTAGCATTTAGCAGCGGAAAACAGTCGCGCTTATCACGCAACCGTCTCTGTAAGTCAAGAGTCAGTCCGGGTGAGACCCCACTGGGCGCTCTGCTCAGGGTCTCGCATGAGGCTGCATCCAGGTGTTGGATGCCGTGGGGGAACGGTTGCCGCCAAGTTAATTCAGGTTATTGACAGAACTCGGTTTCTATCGCTGTTTGGCTGGAGGTCTGAGTTTTCTGCTGGCTGTCAGCGGAAGACTGCACCCAAGTCTTAAGGTAGCAAGAAGAATCTTTGCCTCAGGAAAAGCTTGGTCCTGCTTTTAAGGGCTTTTACCTGATTAAGCCAGGCCCACCCAGCACACCCTCCCCTCTGTTCCATAGTAAACCCAATCCCGAGAGTGACATCTCATCCCCTTTGCCATGTTTGTGGGTCAGCAGCAAGCCGCAGGCTCCGCCCCCACTCAAGGGGAGGCAATTACACAAGGGTGTGAACACCAGCGGGCGATGCACATCGGAGCTGCCACTATGGAAAACACTACGGAAGTTCCTCAAAAAAATTAAAATGGAACTACCATATTATCCAGCAGTTCTGCTTCTGGGTATTTATCCACAGGAAGCAAAAGCACTTGCTTGAAAAGACATCTGCGTTCCCGTGTCTGTTGCAGCACTATTTACAACGGCCATGGCATGGAAGTAACCCAAGTGTCCATCGATGGTAAACGGAGCGAGAATGTGGAGTATCATTCAGCCATAAAAAGGGAGGAAATGTTGCCATTTGTAACAGGATGGACCTTGAGGGCGTTATGCTACATGAGCCAGAACAGAGAAGTCAAATGCCATATGATCTCACTTATCAATCTAAGGCAGACAAACACCTTCAAACTCTTTGATATAGAGAACAGATTGGTGGTTGCCCTGTGTGTGTGGGGGGGAAGTGGGCAAAATGGGGGCAGGGATCAAAAGGTACCAACCTCGGGTTATCAAATAAGCCCTGGGGATGCAGTGCGCACCACAGCGACTGCGGGGAACGAGACTGTATCGCGCGTTTGGAAGTCGCTAAGAGAGTAAACCTTCCAAGTTCTCATCTCGAGAAAAGAGTTGAAACTATGTGTGGTGACAGATACTAACTAGACTGACTCTGGTGATCGTTTCACAAAACACGCACATATCGAATCCTTAGGTTGTGCCTCTGAAGCTACTATGATGTTCTATGCCGATAATGTCTCAGTTTTATACCAAGAGTCATTGGGGGCCTCCCTAGGGTCTGTCACCATGGAGATTTGTCGAAGGGCTTTTAGAAGAGCTAACAGTTAAGCTAGAACCCGAGGAACCACAAGGAGACCACCACGCAAAGACACGAGGCAACAGCAAGGGCAGACACCCCAGGGTGGTTATGGGTTTGCAGAAAACTTTAGAAGTCGGGGTGACAGGGGCATGTCGAACAGAGAGGGGGTGGGATGATGCAAGGATCAAGCACAGTGCACAAGGCAATGTAATTAAATTAAATTAAGTCAGATGAGTAGAACTTAGAGCTAGAACCGCAGGACTAGAAATCAGGAGCCCCAGGTAACCCTGGCAGGGTTACCCTGTGCTGCTCCCTTTCTGCCGTGGCTGGGTCTGCCCCCCGCGAACTGAAGGGGCCCAATGTGATGAGCCCAGGGACCATTCTAGCTTGAGCAACCCCACAGTCTCTGATGGACCGAATGACACCTCCAGCTCATTAGCCAGTGACACCAAATTCATTAAGGCCTGGAAAAGTGATTATGTCTACTTCAGGCTTTCTCACGCTTCTCGGATGTCATTGCTGGAGCAAGGAGAGCAGGTAAGAGCAAAGAATGCAAGAACACCCAGGGGACAGGAATGGGGCCTTTCCCTCCCTGGAATCAATGCGCAGCGTTCTGGACCCTGGCTGGAGCACTGCGGGCCTGCACAAGTCATTAAGCCCCCTCAGTGGGCAGGAGGCTCCGGCGGGGCCCAGCCCTTCTTGCTGACGATCCACGCGGCATTCGCTCGGGCCCATGAAGCATGGAGATCGGGTTTCCCCGCTGGTCCTTGCCATGGAAAAGCACTCATGTGGTAGTGGTTGGGAGTTTGGGGTTTGGTGGGGATTTCAGTCGTAACTTTTTCTGTTGGTTCCAAAGGAAACATTGACTTTCAGCCGACCTGATGGAAAGACAGGGTGGGCTCCAGTCGAAGCAGGGATCCCTTCAGATTTCTTTGCCTCTTTTGCTGGGCAAACAGGCTATTTCCTGCTGGGACAAGGGTAGGACAGAGGGACGATGGATATTCCGGGCACTCGGTTCCATTGTGCGGTCACCTCCGTGGCACAGAGTTCAAACCAGAGCCTGAGTGAACGAGAGGTGTTGAGAGCGACGGCTCAGAATCCAAGTTCAGGGCGTTCCGCTGACTCGGTGTCCGGCCAGGGGGCCCAGGGCCCTGACAGCCCGCCCCTGGCAGGAGATGGGGAGTTTGGCAAAAAAACGTCCCAGGGTGGTGACGATTGATATTGTTTTTGGAAATAGCTTTACTGTTTTTGTAAAACTGACACTTTCCAGTTGTGTAAAAACAGGGGGCAAGGGAGGGAAGAAGAGAGGGAGAGGAAGAGATGAAGAGGGGGAGGAAGGACAGATATAGAAAAGTTGCAAGGAAGAAAGCCAGTCATCCGATGGTGGCTCTGGACTGGTCCCTCTAGACTGTAAGCTTGTTGGAGGTAGGGGGTCTGTGTCTGGTCTGAGCAGTACCCAGGTTCTCTATAATGGGGAAAGGAGCTCCTACAGAGACAAACACGGGACCTCAGGGATTCACCCAGGAGGACCATTCCTATCCAATTAGTTGAAAACCATGCCCAACATAGAGAGGGAGGCAGGACCCCACTGTGCCCATGTTCCTGCCTCTTCAGGATCTGGTGTTATGTCCGTGAAGGGGACAGGCTCTGCCAGTTGTGCACGAGTCCACTTTCTGTAGCCTTGGAAGGTGCCAGGGAGGGAGGGGACAGGCAGGGTGCGGTGTCCAGGATACACGGGAGAAACTTCAGGGAGAGTGGGCAGGGGGAGGGGATGAGGGCCCAGGGCTCTGATTTCCATTCATGCCCCGGGCAAGCTGGTGTCACTTGTTTTGGGTACATGAGAAGGAAAGTGGCATCTGGATGCCCAAATAGGGGATAATTTTCCCTCGCTGTTGTTGTCTCTGATGATAATCTCCTAATTAGAATCCGAGATGCTCAATTACACAGGGCGAGAGCATCCAACGGCAGAGAACCCCCCAGGCGTGCGTGACGCTCACCACAGGCTGCGTGTTTATCCTTCCCTGCTCTCAAAGCTGAGAAAACTGAGACTCTGGGGGTCGACGTGTCCTCCTCAAGGTAACAGCGTTGCTCAGTGGCAGAAGAGAGATAAATATGCAGACCTCCTCACATCTGGTCACCCCTGTTTCTCTACTTTCATTGCCCACCATTCTGCCCCAGAGCTCTGCCCAGCGCCGGCTGCGAACCACGCACACCTCTAACCCCGCAGTTTCTCATCGCCACACTGTTGCCCACACTATTGCTCTCTTGGTAACTCCTTTTCCCTTTCTGGAAACTTCCAAGTTGTATTTGGAGAGTTAGCTCAGTTTTCTTCCAGACCACCTTCCCTGACATCCCTCAACGAAGGAATGCCTCCCCTGTTCCTGCGCCGTATTTGTACCATTTATATTTATTGTTGTAATCTGCTGATGTGTCCCCCGACTGCCCTGGTGTGCTGGAAGGCAGCAGGGATGTTCGATTTAGCTCTGCTTCCCTAGAGCTTCACACAGGTAGATGTTGTTAAATGAATGAATTTGAATGTATAAGTATTCTTCTCCGAACTCTCGGCTAAAATGGCAACCATTATACTAAGCTGCCTCCTTGAGTATGAGGCACAGAAGCAGAGACATGTGAGTGTCATCGTCCTGTTACAATGATGCTCAGCTGAATGTATCAATGCTCTTCCTTCCGGTCCAGCACAATGTGACCTCCCCAGTAAGCAGGTGGGAAGGGCCCACCCACAATCCCTCGTCCAGGAAAGCAACACGCCCTCTTCTCCTTGAGCTGTTCACCAGCAGTGTGATAAAGCTGATCACCCCTCCATTTAATATTTTATCATAGAAACATTAATTATAAATATTTCTTCTAATTTGCTGATGAAATGTCCTTGTTTCAACATCCACCAACTTTAAAACCAGGAAGAAGTGGAGATGATAAATGACCAAGAATCCCTGGAATTCAAGGTAGCTTCCTTCTCATCACCATTGCGGGTCTCAAGCCCGGATGCCTGCCTACTTGTCTCCACTGCCAGTGAGCTGCTGTGTGACCTTGGACTCATCAATGGCCTCCACTGAGCCTCCATCGCCCCACAGATAGCGTGGAAGTAAATGCACTCTCTCTCTGACGGAGCCGCTACGAGCGGGCTCCAGGCAGTGTCAGGCATACAGTGGGTGACAGCAGTTGTTATTATTATTGCCGTGGTTGTTGTTAACAGTAGAGCAGCTGCAGGCTAAGTGCCTGGGGTTCGAGTCTGGCCTTGCCACTGAACCAGCTGGGCGGCCTCAGCTAAGGATGTCCCTGTTCTCTGTCTGGATTCCTCGGTTGCCACGGGGGATAATGATAGTTCTGAAGGATTGTTGTGAGAATTGAGTGAGAGACTACAAGTAAACCAGCACTTAGAATCGTGGCAGGCACACAGGGAGTGCTCAGTAACTCACAGGCGGGTTGGGGTTGTTGTTGGCCTTCATTGTTTTTTCAAAAATGTGCCTATTTGTCCTGGGTTTAGAATTAAAATTCTAAAAGATTACAGCCAAAAGAAATCTTAGGAATCACGAGAAGAGATTCTTTCCATTTCTGGGCTGGCCAAACAGAGGCCTCGGGTGGTTAGATCGGTTGCCAGAGATCACAAAGCCCAGATAAAAGTAAAGGCTCCCTGGCCCCCGGCCTCCCCCTTCCCAGGGCCTGGAGGGAGATGGGGGGGCGGGGAGGGGGGCGGCAGGGGAGTGGCATTGATAGGAGACCTGCTTTTGACTCTCCACTGGGATTCTCCTCCCACATCTTTCTGCCCCACAGAGCCATGGATTTCATCAGTTACCTGGTAATGAGGACTTTCATTTGGAAAAGCTGCCCTTCCCCACCCCATATCATCCCTGTCTTCCCCACCTCCAGAACTGCAGGGTTCCAGAAAGGTCTTCTCTTCTTCCTCCAGGACTGGGGGAGGGACGAGGGTCCTGGGAGCACTCCCAGCCACTCTGAAGGCAATGCTGACTCTGGGAGAGATGTGGAGACGCAAAAGGAAGGAGCAACTCCTGAGAGTTCCAGACGGCGAACCCGACGCAGCCCCCGCCCTTCTGGACAGCACGTCCCATCTGGGAGATGGCAAGAAACAAGTCAACATGGAAACGGTGGCGAAAGAGAGGCACCTGGGCCTTCTATTCATTTATTTTTTAAGATTTCATTTATGTATTTTTAGACAGAGGGGAAGGGAAAGAGAAAGAGACATTGAGAAACATCCGTGTGGCTGCCTCTTGCACGCCCCCTACTGGGGACCTGGCCTGCAACCCAGGCATGTGCCCTGATTAGGAACCAAACCAGTGACCTTTTGGTTCTCAGGCCAGCGCTCAGTCCACTGAGCCACTCCAGCCAGGGTGGAACTGGACCCTTTGGATGAGGAGCTCAGAGAAGTCTGTTCTGTGGGTGCTCTCACACAGTGCCCCAGGTCCCCACTCCCCAGCTGGATTCCCCCTAAACCTAAGGTTTCTTTTGGTCAATACGCCAATTAACGCCTGGAGATTTGACCAGATAGGCCAGCGTGCCTAAGGTGATTTTGTAGGCCAGCCCCCATCCGGACCGCCTGGGGGAATGCTTCAGCAGTGAGTCTTCCTCCAAATCCTGGATCCTCCCTCCACGGGTCTGTGCAGGGAGACTTTGAACAGCACACTCAGCAGCTCTGAACCTCGGCTTTCTCATCGCTAATCCAAGGCGGTTATGAGAACAATTCCAAACCTGTAGGGTTGATAGGAGGAGTCAATGAGATTACACCCCATTGTGGCTTGAAAATGTTAGCCACGATTTATTTTATCTTTATCTTTTCATCACCGCTTCTGTCCACTCTCTTTCTATGCTCCCTCTTCCCTCCAACAGCCCCACCCGAATCGTCTTATACCTCTTTCTCTTCTCCCTCTTCCTTTCCCTGCTGCCTACTTCCTTTGCTCTCCCTCTTCACCAGGTAAACATCAGAATAGGTTCTACTGGAGCAGGGCTAGGAACACAAATGCCCGCACGCCATCTCCCAGAGGCCAAAGCAAGAGCATTCTGCCCAGGTGAGCCAAACAGGGAAGTCTGGCTGAGGGGTGCTGCTGGCCAGCCTCCTGGTGGTCGGTGGGCAGAGGGCTGCTCCCTCCGTTTCCGGGGCGCTAGGTTGTGGCTGAACCAGTCTCCCCGCTGCCTGCATGTGCCTCCCTTTCCTCCGTCCGTGCAGAGGATAGATACGCTCTGGCCATATTGTCGCAGTACGGGCGGGGCCTGGGGGTTCCTCTCAAGAACCGAAAACAAAGGCATATTGCTTCTAACTTATTTTAGCAGTTTGCAGTAATATAATTTTCAGTTCGTTTGGTTATCAAAAACACACTTTTCCCCCTTTTCTTCTTACCAAAAGAGGTGAAACAGATCTGGGCCATGCTGGGGGTGCTTGTGGCTGAGTATTTTGGTGCTCTTTTTTTTTTTTGAAACCCACTAATTTCTCCATGCTGTGGAGAATTTGTCACACCCGCAGGTCTGTTTGATTTCATTAAACAGAATATTTAAGCATAAAAATTGTTTAATCGCCTTGTGTCATTATGAGATGAATTTCATTTTGCATACATTTGCATATTTCATCAGAATTAAGGCTGCTAATATGCAAATGAGAGACAGGTTGCGGCTGAGGTGTTTATTGTAATAGCTGCAGGCTGTTCCACTTGGACAGCTTTGTAGGTGGTGGGGAAGGAGGGGGAGGGAGGACTTGGGGTGGCTCAGAACCCCTTCAAGAAGCCTTTGGGTCTCTGGGGCCTCTGCCTTGGTGGAGCTAAGATGGCTGGGCGTGGCCTGCCTCCTCCTAAGGGACTGGCCAATCAGAGCAGCTGGGCTGGAGAAGAAGGAGGAGGTCCAGCTGTCTGCCCCAAAGGCTCCTGGGAGCCCGTGGGTACCAGGGCTGGGGTGAGAGACCAGGGCAAGGTAGGGGCCACGCAGTTAGCCCAGGTGCTTCCGGAGAATGGACAGAGGACGTTTTGGCGGCCTCCGCAGCCTTCTCCCCTCATTTGTAAAGCTCCTTCCTCCTCTGTCGCTTTTTTCTTCCCCTTTGTTTTCCCCATGGCTTTGTTTCAAGCCCTACTGAGTTTTCTTCTTGCCCTTTATTTCTTCCTCTTTGTTTTTTCCTCCCACGTTTCCTCCTGCGCTCCCTTCCGCCCTGAATGGGTTGGCATTCTTGTCTGTTGTATTTTTTTGTTTGTTTTATTCCTCTGCTTCCTGCCCCTTTGTTCTGTTTCCCACCCTGACTTTCTGGCTGCCTTCCTCTCCTTACTTTCTTCTTCCTCCTTCCTTCATTCCGGCCCCTTTCCTCCCACTGCACCAGCCTGGGAGGCATCCACAGCAGGCAGCAATGACTTGAGGTGGGGGCAAAACTGAGCCAGCCCCCACTTGCACGGCCGCCTCGCCCCTCCATCTGAAATCCTTGATGAATCCCTGCCTTCATTTGAAGGTCAGAGATTAGATACATATCATTTTCTTCTCCAGGGCCTGCCCGGATGGTTCCCAGGAGAGCAGATTCGAGTTAGCCCGCGCTCCCCCACCCCCTTCCCAGGCACAGACAGAGGAGAGGAGAACTCGGTGCTAGGTAGTAAGCAGCTTGCCAGATCAGGAAGGGGTTTGATGGCTCCCACCTCCCATTCTGTGCAGCCCAGCCCGTGACAGGTCACCACTCCCGAAAAGATGCCCTAGGGTGATTTGGAAAAGGGCCATTCATGCTGAGCAAACCCGAAACGTAGCTCGAGCCAGGCATTGGTCTGTTCAAACCCCATCTCTTCTCCAGGCCTCATTTTCCCCATCTATCTCTTGGGATTCTTCCCTAACAGTTGCAGGTAGGAGATGATTTGAAAGGGGCAGAATATGTTCATTACAGCAACCAAATCAACCACTCTTTTTACTGAGCATCTACTATAGGTGGGGCCCTGGGTGAGCACCGAGACAGCTGTGAGAAAACCAAGGCTCCACCCACCGGCTGCAGACCCTTGGACTGGGGAGGCAGACCACAGGAGGGAAAGGAATCATCAAAGTCTCACAGATGCCTGGAGTGGGGAGAGGGACAGTGACTAGACCCCATCATACCTCTCTTAAGCTGGTGGCAGTGCCCTTCACTTGGGCCTATTTTCTGCACCTTCTACGCCCTCCCCCGCCACGGGCCCCTCCTTTCCAGGCTACGCAGAGAGCCCTGAAGAGAATCGCTGTTTTGGGTTTTGTTTTTTTTTTCTTAGACCCTTTGAGCCTCCCCTCGGAGCTGGTAGAGCAGCAGCATCTGCCAGGCAGACACCCCCCTCCCGCCCCCCGCCAGATTAGCTGCTCAAGCCTGCGTTTTAGAGCCTGAGCAATTAAAGCAGAATTAATTGGCTAGCAGGCAATCACCTTCCAATCCGAGCTGGGATGGAGCAGGGCGGTGTGTTTTGCTGAGTTGACAAACTGAACACAATGCTCATCGACCAGGGGCAGTGGGGTGGGGGTGGCTGGGCGAGCTGATGGGATTTAGAGGCGTCCTCTGCTCGCTTCCCATCCCCCTCTCCCGCAAAGGCCAGCCCAGGGATCGGAGCATTTCTGTGGGGAATCCAGCTTCGCTGGTGTGGAACTTTCTGGAATAGAACTTGGCCTTCGCCACTTTGAAACGCTCAGCCCAGGGATGTTCTGAAATTCGATTTAATTTTTAATATCTTTATTCTCTTCCCAATAGCAAAAGCAATACATTTCCTATTGATTTTTAAAAATCAAATTTTGCAAATGTGTATGGCTTAGAAAGCCCTATAAAAAGATACGTCTGCATATATATTAGCATTTGATAAGAGGAAAATCTGTAGGAATATACAATAAACTGTCAACAGCACTTAGCCCAGGCATGTGTGGGGCCGGGGGGTGGGAGGGTGGGGGGTATGAAGGGAAGAATTAAAGGAAGTTTGGTCACATGTAACACCTTTAAAGGAAAGTTGAATGAGCACCGAGGTGGCTCATGTGGCTTATTGTTATTGTGGATTATGTTGTTTTATTTTTAATATTATGAAAATCAAGCATGTTCACAGTGAAGGAAAAAATACAGAAATATGGAAAAGACTCCTGGACTCCAGCCTCCCATCCCCTGCTTCCTAGGAGTAATGACCCAGAAATGGAATATTCTGCTGGGATTGGGCCTCGCTCCTGGGCTAGAGTCCAGGCTGCTCTGCCTGTTGGCTGTGTGACCTTCTCCAAGTCACTTGCCCACTCTGGGCCTCAGTTTTTTTATCTGTTAAATGAGGAGTAGACATAATACCAACAGAAAGAACTGCACATGGAGAGCTTCCCATAGTTCTTGGCGCATGCTGAATGCCTACCGAACCGGAGCCATTAATATCGGGCATTGCCCACCCTTTCTGGCAAGGTGCCAGGCACACAGTCTTTAGAGGAAGTTGCCTCGCCTAGGATGCAGGAGCCACCAACATTTCCCTCCCTCCTCCCTTGTGCCCAAGTAAGACAATAAAAATAAGATACCCAATTTCTTAGTGTCTCAGGAGATTCTCAGAAAAAGTGTTAAAACAGCTCAGAGCCCAGAACAGAGAGGAAGTGGTGGCAGAGGAGGAGCTCTGAAATTGAATTATAAGGTTGAGATGATATGGGAAGGCTGGAGATCTGAGTTCAATTCCTGGCTTTGCCACTTCCCACCTCATGAGCTTGGGCCCGCTCCTTTCCCTCTGAGGCCTCAATTGCCCCACCTGAGACGTAAAGCAGGAACAAGTAGCTTATCTAGCACCCATTAACTGATGGAAAAATATTGTAAGTTAACATCATTTTTTTTCTCCTAATGAGCTTGCATATCCAGTAGCCAGGGCCCCGGAGAGTCCAGGAGAGGTAGCCAAGGTCTCAGTGTCACACAGCTGGCTGGGTTTGAGGGACTGAGGCTGACAAACAGGGGCCCAGAGAGCTCTGGACAGAACTGCGCTGGAGAGCACCGGAGCTCCCTTCTAGAAGCTGGTGGCTGGGTCTAAAGTCAGCTGCCAGGAAGTCCTGGGCCTGAAGGTAAGTGTTTGTGTAAGAAGCCCGGCGGGGGCCGGGAGGGGGGCTGCCCTGATTACACCGAGGAGGCCACGAAACCTGAGCGCGTCCCGCCCGCAGTCAGACGTCAGACGGGGGTCACCAAAGCCAGACTAAATAGTCTGGCGGGCTGGGCTCGGGGCTGTCTGGAAAATGATCCCAGGATGGAAGGAACAAGTCAGGGAGGGGGCCGGGAGGGGGCACACAGTCAACAACGCAGAGCCCTGTCTCAGCGGCCACCCTAAGGCCGCCTCCCCAAGATGGAGCCTAACCATGAAAGAGACAGAATTTTTTATTTTTCATTTCAGTTTCCGCTTCTTAGTGAGAGAGAGGGAGGAGGCGGGGGGCTGAGGGGCAGCCCGGGGCCCTCCTCTGCTTGCCTGCACAAGGCTCCTGGCTGGACTCTTTGCTCTGTTCTTCAGGCGTGGAGCCGAGTCCCTACACCCGAAAGGGTGCCACAGCCTCTGTGTGGCCTTGGGCTGGCTAATGCACCTCTCTGTGTCCTCCCAAGCAGGGGTAAGCCTATGTGCCTATGTCGATGGAGGCTGGGGCCACACTAACACACACGCCCCTTTTGTGTGGGTGGAGAAAAGGTGCCACTCGGGTCGGAAGCTGTCCTCTGAATTCAGACTGGCACTTGGAGCACCTGGCCCAGGTGCCCTTGGGCAGTGAACAGCATGCAGAATTGCACACGGTGGTTCCCGGGGGCAGCAGGACATGAGCGAGGCCCAGCTCGCGACTGACACCTGCTCTGGGCCAGTCACCAAAGTCGATGCTGTGAACCCAGCATCCACACCAGGAGAGGGGCATTCTCCTCCTCTTCCTGGAGCTGAGGAGATTGAAGCTGGGGGAGGTCCAGTAGCTGCCCAAGGTCGCAGAGCTGGTAAATGACAGCATGGGGGTCTGTGCACAGGCCTGATTCTAGCGCCCTTTCCACAGCCACTCATAGGCTTATTAATGAATGTTAACATTTCTTTCTACCGGGCGGTCTAAGTATCCCTTTGTGTGCTCACAGCGACGCTATTCCCAACAGCCGAAAGGTGGAAGCAACCCAATTGTCCATCCGTGGACGAGTGGATAAACCCAGTGTGGTCTATCCATACAGTGAAATATTATTCGGTCCTAAAGAGGAAGGAAATTTTGACACATGCCACAGCGTGGATGAAGCTTATGTGGAGGGAATAAGCCGAACACAACAGGAAAACGCTGTGTGATTCCTCTTACACAAGCGACCAAACCGCAGAGACAGAATGTGGGGTGGTGGCGGCCAGGGGCTGAGGGGAGGGGAGGGCGGATGGGAGATGGGTTCAGGGGGGACTGAGTTTTGGTTTGGGTGATGGAAGAAGAGCTAGAGGAGGGGGGTGGTGATGGCGGCGCTACAAAGTAAATGTATCTAATGCCACTGAACCATACTGTTAAAAATGGTTAAAACGGTCGGCTCTATGGTGCGCACATTTCACCAGGATGAAAAAGAACCACTTCTTCAGGGAGAGGTTTGTGACTGCCCAGCGCCTGCCCCCAGACAGGACTGCTCCCACACAGCCCTCTGCTCCCCTTTCCCACCCTCTGTACCCCACAGACACGTGTTTCATTGTCATGGGGGCTCCCCTGCGGACCAGAAAAGACAGTGGCCTTGCCAGCCTCCACCACCGCAGTGTCCCCCAGGTTCTGCCCAGCGCCTGCACTCCACAGGCACCCGGAAATAATTCTGAATGAATCACACCAACTGCAGATAAACAATCATGCTGGCTGTTTAAAAGTACCTGACTAGAAAAGAGAGCGTTCACCGAGGCCTATAAAAAGTCTGCCTCGCCTGACCATGCTGGAAAAGCCCGAGTTTGAGGGCCCTGTGATGTTCCTCTTGGGGGTGAAGCACAACCCCCCGCAGTTTCTTCTGGAAGTCTTGGAGAAGCCCCCATGTCTCCTTCAGGCCTGGGCGCCGGGGCAGCGTGGGCACGGCGACCGGAACGTGGGGACCGGCTCTGTGCCCCGGGCAGGGCTAAATGCACGCAGCGGCTCTGCACTGCTTCTCAGGACTCAGGGTCCTGGCTCCATGTCCTGGCCCCCAGCGAGCTGGAAGGTGGCCCAGTCATCCCGAGGCCTGGGTGTCTTCCAACGCTGGCCCTCAGCTCTCATTCCTTCCAGACCTTGTAGCACCTGGCTGTGCTCCGGGGGGTTTGGGACTGTCTTGCAGGGCACTGGCAGGTTCCAAGGTATGGAGATCGTGAGCCCATTTCAGAGTTGGTGAAACTGAGGTCAGAGCAGGGGATGCAAGGCCCTCCCTGTGCCTCCTCTTTCAGCCCCTCTCCTCGAGCTGGAGAACAGCCATTCATTTTTCAAATGTTTCTGAGCCCTGGAGATATAATGGGGGCACGGGTGTCCCGGGAGGGTGCCCTACCTTTATCTGCCTCACACACAGTCCCAGGGTGGGGGGAAAAAAATGGTGGCAAAATCTGCCAGGTGCCTTAACCTGGGAACTGGGGTAAGGGCTGTGGGAGAGGAGAGGGAGCTGGGAAGGCTGATGGACTGGGGATGCTCGGTCCAGTCTGGGGAGGTCCTTGAGGCTTCCCTGAGCTTCCTCAGATTGAGGTTTCTGATAATCCAGCTGAAATATGACCATAGGGAGCGGGCAGAGAACTTTCCAGACAGAGGGAACGTCGTGTGGGAAGGCTGGTATGGTGGACCAAGCAAGGGAAGTACCAGTCACAGGGAGAAGGTCAATGTGGCCTGTGTCATGGAGAGCCATGGAAAGGGCATGTGGGGGGGGGGGTGCTGGTAGGGAGGGCCTCCCCTCCCCCCTCCCCCCAGCCGTCCCCCTGGGGGAAGGACTCTGGTCCCTCTAGTCCTTCCCTGGGGGCCAGAGGAGGCATGGGAGGGACTTCTGCACAGTAAAAAATTCACATCCTCCAAAATACAAAATGATGTGACACGTTAGCTTTCCCATGTGCTGTTATTACAAGCAGCAGCTTGAGGTCATGGGTAACACCTGGGCTCTGGATCAAGCCTGTCTGGGTACAGACCTCAGCTCTGCATGGCCTTGGGCAATCACCATACTCTCTTGCTTTCTCGTCTCTAAAATGGGGGTGAAACTAGGATTGGGAGGCCTAGTACGGGCACGGTGCTTGCAAGATTACCTGGTACTCATTAAATATTAGCGATGCTTATTGATTTCACAAGAACCCTATGGGAAACATGCTATTAATGTCATCTCTATTTTAAAGAAGAGACAGTTGAGGACTTTAAAAGGGCATAACTTGACCAAAGGTTCACAGATGGAAGTAGGTTGAGCTGGGATTTGAACTTAGGTCCTGAGTACCTACCTAACTGCCTACTGAGGCACATTTGAGCTCAACCTGAAAGTCAAGGCTAAATGCAAGTGATCCTGAGCCAGGAAAGCCAGCCTAAAGCTGAAAAAGCATATAACCAGCCTCCATCAGGCAGGGCTGGCTTTGGCAGGCAGGGAACCTGCCAGGGAACCCCTGGCTTTGGCAGGGAACCCGGGCCTGGCCAGGGCAGAAACACAAGCTGTGGAGACAGACAACCGCAGGTTCAGAGCCTAGCTCTGACCACTGCCTGGCTGAGTGACCTTGGACAAGGCACTACCATCTCTGAGCCTCGGTTTACCCATCTGTGAAGTGAATCCGCTGGTGAACTCAAGTCTAAGGAAACTTCCAGCACGGATGTGATCTCTTAAGAAATAAGTCTCTATAAGGCTAAGTCAGAAGAAGTAAATGACATCTCTCTGAGAGCTCTCTGCTGTGCTCAGTGACCATCTGGCCTCTCTGAGACTCAGTTTACTCCCCCCTAATCCAGCAGGTGCCTCGTACCCCTCTCAAAGGTACTGCATGTGCAAAGCGTATGGCCTTGGAGTCTGGCAGCCTTTAGGTGGACGCCCAGACCTTCCCTGCCCAGCCGATGCCTTTGGACAAGCCTGAATTTTAGTCTTCATCTGTGATATAGACACAATAATTTCAGTTTTCCAGAACTTGTTGGAAGAATCCGAGCTAACGCACACTTAGCATCTGGCACGTGGTGGGCATGTATTTAATAGGCAATAATGAGTGCCTGGGGCATCTCCCTCGGGCCAGGCACTGTGCTGGCCTCCTGCGCGGTGATTCCACGAAACCCATGAAGGTGCTTTGTAAGCTGTCCAGCCCTGTGCACGTGCACACGGCCCTAGCAGAGGACCATCAACACCGTTGGGACCTCCTTAGGAGCAACGACCCCAGGCATACAGGGGGTCACCACATGATGGTGGGGTGCATGCTCCACCCTAAAAGTTTTCCTTTGTTAGAATTTGAGGCGCTCAAAAGGCAGCAAGGGAGTCGGCCGCCCCCGGAGAGCAGAGATGAAGCGCCTGTTGGGTTCTTTTCAAGTTCCAAAGGCGCATAATGACGGCCTTTTCCTCCACTCATAAACCACATATGGATTTAATAGCACCGGCATCAAACCCGACCGGGCTGGGTTTACTCGCCAGAAAGAATAAGATGTTAAGAACGCAGGGCCAGGAGAGGCAGAGGCTTTAACAAGCTCCTAGGTGGGATTTTTCTTCCCCTCCCTTTTCACTTTATTGAATCTGGTTCTTGCTGATTTGGTTATAGCCTGTGATTTCAGTTTATGATTCAATAACCCATTTGAAAGCTTGTAAATAGCACGGTTCTGCTATCTGCTCCTTCCTCCCCAAGGGGGTTGCCACTGAGGAAAGGCGGGGAGCTCACTTGCTCTTGCAGCTGGCCAGGCAGTCCTTGGGGGTGTTCTGAGGGTTGGGATGCTGAGCGAAGTAGATCTGGGGTGGGAGTTTGACCACCGAAGAAGTGGACCCACTGGCCCAAAGGAGGACTTCTTCAGTCTAGACATGACCGTGTTTGGGCGCTCCTGATTCTTCCCACCACAGCCGGGGCTGGGACACCACTGGCACGAGCCTGGGCTCACCCCTCAGGAACCTACAAGAGCAATCGCAGAGGCTCTGGTTCACAGACTCTACGAGTCCTGGCAGCCAAATTGCTCAAGCGCGTCATCCACACTCCCTTTGTCACTTCCTCGCCTCCCCCAAGTCCCAAGCCAATGCTCACTGGTTACCTGCTGGTATCAAAAGAAGGGTGAGCATCACATGGAACAGATCACCACCCCAGACAAGCTCAATCAGGAGCAGAGCCCCCCCACTGACCAGCAGATGCGAGAGGGAGCCTAGGCAAATAACCCATCACGAAGTTATTATTGATGTGACTAACTGATTTAGGACGGTTTGTTTTGCAGCAATACAACCTGATCCATTTTCTGCTGTGTGATTTTCAATTTCATTAACCCAATGACTGAAGGAATAGATGAGTGAGGCAGCTCTTTAGATTGTTGGCTCCGTGAGTTGGGGAGTCTTAACGGTGGGATTCTGTGCTTCTGTGTCTCTGTGGCTTAAATTCCTGGAGAAGTTGGACATCATTCTCTCTGGGTAACAGGTCTATGCTGAAAGATCCATGCTGATCTTGCCCCCACCCCAGGTTTCCCTTTGGCCTTGGTGAGAGCAACCTGGTACCAGACAGCTAAATGTGGGGGGAAGTGGGAGCTGGGGTGTGAACAGCTGAACTATAACACAGCTTCATGATCTCCCTGTCTACAGGGAGAAGCCCAAGGGCCATGGAAGGACTTCTGGGCTGTGGCTTTACCTCATTGCACCATCTCCTGCGGCTCTATCACCACACTCCCTAAAATAGGGCACACAATTCTGCTAAATGGTCTCCACACACGCCATACTTTTTCATGGATCCCTGCCTTTGCTCCTATTACCCCCCCTCTCTGTTATGCTCTTCTTCCATTTAATGACTTAATGAACTCCTACTCACACTGCAAAACCCAGCCAGCATAGTCCTTCTGTAAAGATTGTCCCAAATTCAGCTTGAACACTCTTCCTATGGTACTAAAATAATTTTACAGCCTGTCGGACCACACCCCATTCCCCCCACTAGACTGTGAAGCCCTTCAGGGCATGCTCAATAAAACCGAAGAAAATAGGTGACTGAGTGAATGAGTGATCACCATGGGTACCTTTTCAACAAGGTATGATGGTTCTGTGTACATACCGTGGGTACTGGACTCAACAGATCCTAGGTTCAGATTCAGACAGTTGTTACTCAGGTAGGCTAGTTCCATTGTTTCTCAGGTCTCAGTTTCCCCACATATGAAATGGGACCACAGAGTGATGATGTAATGACATACCATCTCCAGGGGAAGAGCTCCCTCCCTTCCCTTTGCCAGAAGACTCACAGTCATCCTGTTCTATGGGGCCCCCTCCCTGTAGTGGGAGGCCCTGGGAGATTGGGAATCAGGGGAAGGCTGGAGCTCCTGTTCTCTGAAGGCAATTTTCCCTCCCAGAGAAGGTGTCAGTGAGAAGTGTGAACCCGTCATCCTATTAATAATCACTCCCATTTGTCAGATACCAGATGGGACCTTCCATTCATTACTTCATAATTGCCCTGTAGGGCAGACACTCCTATTGTCCCCATTATAAAGGAGAGGACACTGAGGCTCAGGGAGGTGAGGGGGCCTGGGGAGATGGCTTTCCTGGGCCGCTGTCCTGCTCACTGCTCTGTTCCCGGTCTGAGGATCTTTTATCTTTGACCCCAAATCTCTGTGCAAGCAGTTGTGGGGAGACCATGTTTTGAACCAATCGTGGTGACCCTGTGCCTTGGGTTTCCCAGGTTCCGGGCTCTGCTCCCCGGGCACCAGCATGGGGGGAGTGGAATGAGGACCCAGGAGAGCTCCTGGGGCTTAGAGTGGACTTGGTGAGCTGCTTTCATACATGTCAGCACAGCCCAAAGGGTTCGCCCCACTTCCCAGATTCCCGCACTTGACGGACATTTCTTCATCGCCTAGTGCTTGGCCAGGCTCTGGGCCAGGAGAAGGAGATGCTGAAATAAGCGGCATTGTTGCATCCTGAAGAGCCTCCCAGTCTGATGGCCGAGGCAGCCATGAAGACAAGCTTCTGGAAGCCATTAATCTAAAGACTGTAGTTAATGACACTTGAGAGTCAGAACCCATTAAGGCATCATCTTGGTGCCAGCTCCAGTCAATTGCTCATGACTTCCTGGAGGCTCCAAGGCTCAGAAAGGAAGGATGCTATGATTGATTAGCAATGTCTGCCATGGGCATGGCTTGGAGAGGTCCGGCCTGTGTGCCAATTAGCTGCCACCCCTGTTTGAACAAATGCTGCTCTCACGAGTTGCGGCAGCCTACCCAGTCGGCAAGGTGGGAGAGAGCCATAAACAGTGAGGCCGTCTCCAACCTGGATCTGAGTATGGGCTATATGCTCTGGAAGAAGGAGGAATTCCTCCTCTGAGGAGGATCCAGGCAGCTACCCAGTGGTTCTGACAAGTGAGTTGAGCTTGAAGGGGAAGTAAGATTTCTATACCTGCATGTGGATCCCACTGGCATGTATTGAGCACCTACTGTGTTCCTTATATTTTCCTGGTGGAGAAGATAGAAAGGAGGGCCTTCCAGGCAGCCAGATCAGTCGAAGCAAAGGTACAAGGGGCAACTTGCATGCGGCGTGGTGAGGGTGCCCAGAGAAAGGGCTGCGAGGAGAACAGAGCTGGGCAGGGCTGCTTGGGAAGGTTCTGGAGGTCACAGTTTGACTTTAAGGGCACGGGAGCAAGGGGGGAAACTTCCACTGGAGCACAATTTCTCTGGCTTCTTGCAGAGGGTCGTCAGTGAGGGGGTGGCTGCCAGGCTGAGGCATCTTCTCCCTGAGTGTTCTGGGCCGGGAGAACCGAGCTCCTGCAGCCGTGAGGACGCGCTGCTATTTTAAGCCACCTGCCAACAGCCTGCCTGCCTCCCCCGCTGCTGTCTTGATATGCAGCTCCTGACAGCAAGCCTGGTGTCGCCCCAGCAGACAGTGCTGGGCAGCTGGTGGCAGACACACACCCGGGCAGCTGATAGTGGTGGGGACCCCCTGTGCCCTTCCCATGCCCAGTGCCCTGCCTCCTTGACCCAGGAGCCTCCAGGTGGAGGTGGAAGGAAACCCACTGTCCTTCCCAGTTCAGGCAGACGGACCTGGGTGCTGGTCTGAGGTGTCGTCTATCCTCGCAGGGTGACTGTGACAAGGCACCTCTCTAGTCACAGCCTCAGTTCCTCATCTGTGAAATGGGTATAGCGATGAAGTAGAGGCAGCTACCACGCAGGGTGGTAGGGGGCTCCTCACAAGGTCCCGTGTGTCAGACAGCAAGCACAGCGCCTGACGCAGCGTGGGCGTCCGGGGGGACGCCAGAGCGCCTGCATGGGTCATCCTCACTGTCCCCCTCCTCCCTTGGTCCTCACCACCTGGCATCGTTGTAGCCATTTTTGGAGCCAGGACAGCAGAGATGTTGGACCCCTAGCATCTTTCACAGTGTCTGACACATAGTAGGTGCTCAATAAGTAGGGGACAAGATGAATGGTCCTTGTTCAGTAGCCCCACTTCTCTAAACTTCTGCTTCTCATCTGTAAAGCATTTGTTTAAACGATGACATTCATTCACTCATTCATTCATTCACTCACCCAGGAGTCACTGAGCTCCTCCTTGGCCCCGAGCACTGTGCAAGGCTGAGAGTTCAAAGTTCTGCAGACACGTACGGAGCACGGTATCAGGACGGGGCTTGTTTTCATCTGATGGAGGATTACATTCTAGAAGGGGACAAAACTGTGGATTATTCGACCTCCAGACAGGTGGATTTTTGCCTGGTGTCGTCGTCATTCATAAAACGAGGGCCAGCTTTGTCGCTGTGGCCTGCCGCCAGCAAGTCTGTCAGGGAGGAGGGGTGGGGGGTGGAGCATGGCGATGATGGCCAGTCCAAACTGGGCGGAGGCTGCATTGGATGGTGGAAAGCTAGGCGTTGTCCCAGTGTACCTGCAGTTCCCAGGGAAACCTGGGTGCATCTGGCCTGTTGCGAGAAGGTCAGCAACTCCACCAACAGCTTCCAGAGGGTGTCACCCATTGGCAGGGGCCAGAGTGTGTGTCCTGAAAACTCAGGTTGACCCAGAGAGAAAGAAGTGGGGTGTAGCTCTGCACACAGGGCAGAGCCAAGTGGGGGTGGCTCTTCTCAAGTGTATCCAGGCCTCTCTGAAACTCTGGTTTCAGGGCCCCTCTGGTTGTCCCTGACTCAAGTACCACCCTGACCCTGTCCCATTATATTTCTCAAATCCAACTGCATTCTGGCCTTTCAAATATAGCATGTGCATCTAAAGTTCAAACTTATATATGACAATCCATTTTCACCTACAGTGGATCAGAGCCTCTTGGCAACCAGCCTGGGTTCCAATCCTGGCTCTGCCCTTTACCAGCTGTGTGATGTTAGGCAAATTAGCTGACCTCTCTGTGCCTATTTCTTCATCTGTAAAACAGTCAATAATTGCATCCACTTTATTGGATTATTTGGAAGAAAAAATACGTTGATACACCTAAAGCTCTTAGAATAGTGTTTGGTGCTGTAGACATTGCATGAGGAATTGCCATTCTGATTATGATTATCATTTGATTGTAGACTTCTGGCATCGTTTAATGAAAAGCCCAGTCTGCCATAAGTCTTTTTGCAAAAGTTGTATTGCTGATTCCTAAAAGGGATTGTTTGGGGAATTCTTTCTTGGAGCCTAACTCCTCACTCTCCCGTAGCAGTGTTAGTCATCCACACCATGGCCACGGACTCATGGTGGGCAGGGCTTACTACCCTTGACCCAGGACTTGCCCGTGTGATCTGCTTTGTCCAATGGGCTGTTCGCAGATGTGATGCAGGCAGAGGCTGGAAAGGTGCTTCACTTCTGCCATCAAGTCGCCTCCCCCTTCAGCCTTAGCCCCCGAACAAGACAGGTGGAGCAGATCTGACCCAGACCTACAGTCTGCAGCTAAGCTCAGCTGAGCACAGCTGAGATCAGTGCCAGACTGGTCCCCCCACCCCCACAGACCCCTGAGCAAGCGAAATAAATATGTGTTATTGACAGCGACTGAAATGCGAAAGCCATTTGTTACACAGCATAATCGTGGTAACAGTTAACTGATATATCTGCCGAAGTGCTGCCATCAAGGGGTTCTCGTGGTGATTAAAAGAGTTAATGAATGCAAAGAGCTTAGTACAGTGGTGGACACATAGTAAGCCTTCAGCTAACCTTAACTGTTTTTATCATCATCACCATCACTATCATCGTCATCATCATCATCATCATCATCATCATTATAGCCTCTCCCCACAGCTGGAGCCAAGGTTCTCCTTTCCTAACTTGAGGTCAAGTGCCCTCCAAGGGCCCCGGCACATACCCCCACCCGCTTCCCAATCTGCCTCTCCTTGATGTTCTGAAGAAATAAGAAAGAAGTGTTAAATTTGTTCTTGGCTACTTTTCCTTGCAACTCCCAGAGGCCCTGCTTACAAACTGAATCAGTTATCAGCTAGTTAGGCTGGCGGTCCCCGGAGGTGCCGCTTGAATACAGATAGGGACCCATGCATTATTCAGTGCGAAGACGGGGAGAAATGAGCAATGCGTCCAAAGCCAGAACAGCAGTGGCAGTAAGGGAATAATTAGCGAGCTGTCACTTGTCCCTGTCACTGTTTCCTCCCTTAACACATGAGGGAAAATAAAAAAATACATTTTTTTTTAAAGGAAGAAGAAAAAAAAAGGCAGGGAGGATCATCTTGCTTCTCGAGGCAGCTGGTAGGTTAAAATGTGACAAGAAAGAGGCTTGAAACAAGGGCTCTGGTTCAGCTCACAAAAGCCATGGCCTGAGGACCCCCCCCCAATATTTTATAAAACTCCCCTTTCCGCTTGATGATTCATGAGCAGTGCCCAGCTTTTCATTCAGATTTTCCGCACGTTTCCATAGCACTGGGAATTAATTTCTCCCCTCTGAAGAGGAGGTGGCGGCATGGGGAGGGGGTGGGGGAGGAGACATGAGGGGCAGAGCCACCCAAGCCTGCGAAGGTTTGAGGTGACCTTCCAGGAGGAAACTGGAATGAGGTTGACAAGAGCTGTGCTCGGCTCCTTTGGGGACTGTGTGGCTTGATTATTCATGAGTTTACGCGCACAGAAAGAAAATAATTTTGTTGCATGACTCCTGGTCGTTTCTCGTGGAAGCTATTTTTATTTATCTACTAATGTCATGTTAGAATTTTTTCTTTTTATGGTGTGTGCTGGTTGCCACTTGGGGTGCTGAGCCAGATGTGCCAGGGCCTGAGATGCACTGAGGTCGGCGAGGCCAGTTTCTCAAAGACTTCCCCTCCCCTTTCCTTTGGAAAAATAGGAAAAATGGTGGTGGGGAGGGGCAGGGTTGAGAATACTTGCTTGTTTGCTTCTTGCCGCTACTTCCCATTAGGAGTGAGCAGGTTACTTTGGGCAGAATAGTTGCTTTCCGCAGCTCTGGCTGCTGAGAAACTCGACTCGATGGGATGGGGAAAATGCTTTGTGTAAGAAGAGTCAGAAGGAGGTCATGAGGGAAGCAGGGCTTGAGAAGGGGTATGAGGCTAGATGACACAGGGGCTCTCCAAATCAGGACCTGGTGGGAGACAAGCTTGTCCTCATGTGACTCCCAACTGGTAAACAAATCACCCTTCTTCACAAAAATCTCTTGGTTTGTTTATTGCATCATGAGGGCCCTTTTAAGGATGAAGATTTTGTCCTGAAAGCCAGAGAAAATGAAGTGCTTTCATGAAGCCACGAGTCCAGACTTGCCAAGTTCATGGCATACATACCACTTCTTTTAAGTATAGTGCCCAGTGCAGACATTGCTAATCAATCTCAGAACACTCAACCCAGTTTGGCCATCTAAATATCCCATGTGGCCACTAGCATGCAGTCAGCATTGCCACAGGAACTGGAGCAATGAGGACACGCCTGGGTATTGGGGAGGAGAGGATCCTTAAGGGGAAAAAGCAGAATGCCAGAACTTAGAGCGTCAGACCTAGCTCTCAAAGATTAGGAATTCTGGATAGGAGAGAATGAGAGTGTAATCCCCAGTGGGACACCTTGTTGCTGTGTGATCTCAGGCAAGTTTCTCGTGGCTGGGACCTCAGCTTTGCCATCTGGTAAATGGGTGTAATCACATTAACTCATTGAGCAGGCTCCTACAAGATGTAGCACACCAAATACAGAGCTCCGTGCCGCATGAGCTTCTTCAGTTCCCCCAGTGCTTTCAGACTCTGTACCTGTTTTACACATGTTGTTTGTACACCAAGGAACATCCCTTCTCCCTGGCTAATACCTACCCAGGCCAAATGCCACCTCTGCCTAGAAACCTTCAGAAGTTAACCCTCTCAAGTCCCTGCAGTATAATTACTCCTCTCTGCTCATGCCTCCTCTCTACCACATCTTTGCTGTGCATGTTCAGGAATGAATGACCAAGTTAATTTGCTTTCTCTCTTCCTTACCAGATTTGGAGGTCCAGGGGATAGCTTGGGATATGTATCACTTGTCTGTCCCTAGCAGCCAGCATTGAGGTTGACACCTGGAAGAGACCCAGTAAAGGTTTGTTGAATGAAGGAAGAATTTGCTGCGTGCTTCCAGACAAACCTGGCCCCTCTCTGGGCCTGATGCCTGACATTCAGCCCAAGAGGTGACTGGGTTGTGTGCAGGGGGGTTCTTAGCCCTGGGGATACAGACGGGGGATGCCATCCCATCAGCCTCCTCATTGCTCTGTCACCAGCTCTTGGTCTCACAAAGCCAATTCTGAGCAAGAAAGTAGGAACAAGTTGATACAGGAGTATTACATACCCAGCGAGGGTCTGGGTCTGTGGTCAGAAGAGGGAGGCAGAAGGAGGGCTGGAAATGCAACAGCTCACACTGATGATGATTCCAGATAAAAGCCCCAGATAACAGGCTGAAATATGTCTCCCTAAAAAGAGCAGACCATAATCTCTGGAACCTGCAAATATTACCTAGTAAGTAAAGAGGTCTTTGCAGATGTGAGTAAGTGAAGGATCTTGAGAGGCGGGGATTATCCTGGATTATCCAGGTGGGCCCTAAATGCCGTTGCCTGTACCCTTGTGAGAGAAGTAGAGGGAGACTTCACACACACAGAGGACAAGGCGGTGTGCTCACGGAAGCGGAGACTGGAGGGGTGCGGCCACAAGCCACGGGATGCTAGCAGCCACCAGGAGCTGGAAGAGGCAAGAAACGCATGTTCCCCTGAAGCCTCTGGAGGCAATGTGGACCTACTAACACCTTGATTTTGGCTCAGTGAAGCTAATTTCAGGTTGCTGGCTTCCAGAACCATAAGAAATAAATTTCTGTTGTTTTGAGCCACCAGGCTGGTGTTTGTTCCATATTTGTTACAGAGCCACAGAAAGCTAAGAGAGTCTGGACATAGGCTGATGCAGAGAGAAAACGGGGCAAGGAAGGGCACCTTGGTTTGGATGGAGAGCAGCTCTCTTCTTGCTAGTTGCAAACACTCTCTGCCTCCCCTCCTCTCTGCCTCTCTATATCACTGTCTTCTACTTCTGTCTCCCCCGCCTGTCTCTTTCCACCCCCCCTTCATACACACATGTACACACATGCACAGACTTTAAAGGTCAACAGTGAAGATGCCTTTACTCCCCATACTCTCCCTTCTCCACAGCTGTCTCGGTCCCCCAACACAGATGCCCCCTAGAGGGGCATGCATGCATCAACATCATATCGCACCCCCCGCCAACTCAACTTTGCTCTTCACCCACTGATCTCAGTGAAGGAAAGAATTTTCCTCAAGTACCACGTCTGTTCAATGCGTAACAGGTGGCCCAAACCAATGCCCTTGTCGGAAGGATTCTGCGGGGCTAGGGAACCAGGGAGGCCAAAAGGCAGCCCAAGCAGGAGCCGGTGTGAGGAGGGAAGCAGGGAGTGAGCCATGACTGGGAGGTCAAGGGCTTGGCTCTGACTCACAGCGCCTCAGCACAGAGGACCCAGCAGCCATCCGGGAAGCCCAGCCCTCCCAATGGAACCTGGGCAAGCTCGAGATTAGCAGGGGCAGGGCCCAGAGGTGGCCAGTTCTCCTCTGGTCTGTTGGTCCCGGGGGGCCAGCACATCTCCTATTCAGTTTACCAAGGGCATCCTGTGTGCCAGCCCTGAGTGGAGCATGTCTCTTCCTAGAACGTGGGATGAGCCCACGTGGCCCTATGACTCACTCGGTCCTTTAACAAAATTTTAATAGACTTTTTTATTGAGGTGTAACAATTATAGTGAAGGGCATCAATATGAGGTGAACAACTCAGTTAATTTTTGTACGGGCATGCCCACCACCCAGGTCAAGGGGTATCCCTTTCCAGGCCCCCCAGGCGACTCCCTGTGTCCCTCCCTGTTAAGAACCATGCTGACGTAACACTACGCTGGCCTGTTACTCCTACCCCATTTCTGAATCTGCTATGGGTACGTTTATCGGGCATGTACTGCTCGGTATGAAACTCTCACTTAATGTTACCTCTTCCCTGTGTTGTTTCCTGAGTCAGTAGTTTGTATCTTTTTATTGCTGAGTAGTATTCCATTGCATAAATATATCAAGATTTATGTATCCTTTGCACTACTGATGGGCATTTGAGTTGTCCAAATAAAGAGCTGCTATAAAATTCTGTCTTGTGTCTTTTTGTGGTTACGAGCATTTTTTTCTATAGTTTATACATCCAGGACTGGAATAGCTGGGCCAAAGTATAGCATATGAACATATAGCATAAATGCATGTTTAGTTCGGGAAGGTAGTGCCATATGGTTTTGTAGATGTATATCTGCAGTGGTTCCAGGCATATTTTATGGCTTAGAATGAGAATATATACAGAGACAGAAGTGATTCCATCTAGAATTAAGTCAAAGAAAAATATTAAGTCAATAATAGTGGTGGTGACAAGGTAAGAGTCAGAAATGACAAAAACCACAGAGGCTGATACTTCAGGACGCCTGTAGCACTAGCTCATTTATTCAGCGTGTTGTTCAAATCGTTATTCAACACACACTTCAGTATTTCAGTTCCCTTATCTATATAATGGGGGTGACGAAGCACCTCCCCCAGGACTCACTGAGGACTAAGGGAGAACAACACATGGCACAGAGTCAGTGTACAACAATGTGAGCGGTGGCTGTTGTTGCTTATTAAACACCTACTCTGTGCCAGGTACTATGGGTGTCATTTCACTGAATCCATACAAATATAATGTGGGGACAGGGTGGGGAGGGGTCCTTCATTATCATCCTCATTTTCACATGAGGAAATTTGAGCTCAGAGAGGCTGAGTTTCCTGCCTGAGGTCACACAGCTGATAAACATCAGAATGGAAACTCAGGCCTATGTGATTCCAGTGCCTGTATTTTCCTTATCACCCCTCAGACAGAGCCAGGTTTTGGTCACCAATGGAGCAATTGATTTCTGCAATGTTTTATCATCAGGGACTGCACATACGTAATTAAAAATATCCAAAAATAAATGCCTTAAATATGATAGGGAATTATTTTTCCCTCATGTAAAAGAAGTTGGAAGAATGGCAGCTTGTGATCTTAGCAGAGATTCGGGCTCTTCAAGCAGTTGTGCTACCTTCCTTAAAGTGTGACCTGCATCCAAGTGCTTTCAAAATGACTGCTGGAGTTCCAGCCATCACATCTTCCACCCAGACTAAAAGCAAAGGCGACTCTGACGATGAAGAGGTCATTGATGACTCAGAATGCCTCCTTTACAAAGGGTGCTTTCTGGAAGATGCACCCAACAACAACTTAAACTTACAAGTTATTAGAAGTTGTCACATGGCCATTCCACATGCAAGAAAGGTGGGAAATATGGGGTTTTTTTATAAGGAAAGAATATTACTCATCCCCTGAAAAATAACAATTCTCTGGATAGAAAGAAGAGGTGAATGAATATGTATAGCTAATAGTAGCCCAAAGCACAAACACCAACCCAGGGGCCCAGGGTCCTTCTTCAATCAGGCCTACAGAAGAACAGCAACTGTCAAAGTCCTAATAACTCCCCCAGCCTCAAATATATGTTTGGTTGTTATTCTAAGTGTAAACAGAGAGGCCCAGGGAGGAGGAGGGGCATACTGAGGATCACAGAGCAGTAAGTGGCAACCCCAGGGTCTCCGTCTCTGGACTCTAAGTCCAGTGCTCTTTCAAGTATCCCAGGCTGTTTTTCCTCCAGACTTGGTGCTTTCCTCCTACTTGTATCCCAGCTTTTGACCCTCCACTCTCTGTTATCACTAGTGCCAAATATTCCTGGCTTCCTCCTTCCCAGAACATGTAGGGTTGCACTTTCTGCGTCCCTGTGTTTGAGTAGGAACAATGAATAGCTCTGGCTAAGGAACTGGGGACAGGATGGATACGTGTCAGTTCTGGAGAGATTTAATAACCAAATGCAAGACCCTTCAAAACTCACTTGTCCTTCTGGCACTTTCACCAGCAACTTTTGAGAAGGCAACTGCCCATTAGCCTGGGTCCCTCAGTGACCATGATGAGATCTTGCCAACTTGAGATGAATGTGCAACGTGAGCAAGAAACTAACCTTTGTGGTTTCGAGCCAGGGGGCGGGGGGCAGGAGGCTGCTTGCAACTGAACTATAACATCTGCTACACTCACGGATACGTATAAGATCCAGGTTTCTTTCTCTGAGCTCCAGATTAAGCGACTGAAACTGGGGTTGTGATGCAGTTGAGAACTTCTTCAGTTGTGGTTGTTGTGGGCAAGTAGGAACCAAACCACCATAGAAAATTGGAGTAAGAGGCTCTCAAGTTCTGGTTCCCAGTACAGTAACCACTAGCTCCATGTGACTAATTATATTTGAAATGATTACAAATAAATGAAATTAAAATTCAGTTCCTTGTTAACCAGCCACATTTAATGCTCAATAGCCACGTGAAGGTAAGGGTCACCGTGATACCATGTTGGACAACACTAATGTATGTAGAATATTTGCATTGCTGTGGAAAGTTCTCTGGCACGGCACTGGCCCAGGGTCTTGAAGCTGAATCCGGAGTGCTAGCTAGAGCTTTGGAGCGGTGGGATCTCAGGAAGAAAGGAAGGGTATGTCATCCAAAATGTTGGCTTCGTAGTCCAATGAAGACATTCCCAAGATGCTTTGGGCATGAAACGGGCAAGCACTTCTCCCATTGCCTTGAAGTAGCAAGTGCCTCCATCGAATCATGCCTGCCTGTGGGAGAGGGGCTTGGGATTCACAGGAGGATCCAAGTGCAGATAAAGGGGCAAGCAAGTGGCAGAGCAGCTCACCTTTGGGCCCACCAGGGTCAGCATCCACCTGTGTTAATTCAAGGACCTGGTGCCCAGAGCTGATCAGGAAACCATTAACAGGCTTTGAATGAGCAATGCAAAAGGAAGAGTGGCTTCTCATGCAAATGGAATGCAAGTAAGGTCAAGGGCAATATTACTAACACTGAACTCTGCAGCCAGCCAGTCACTGGGTGATCATCATTGAGTGACCTTGAGAGTCACTCCACCACAATGAGCCTCAATGGCCTCATCTGTAAAATGGCAAGAATAGCTTGTATGTATAGAACTCATTATTCTTGCCAGGCGACATGCCAAGTACGTCATATAATTCCTCTCCTTTTTAATCCTCACAATAAGCTCAGGAAGCAGGTTCTAAAATTACTTTTCTTTCTATCTCTCTCTCTCCCTCCTTTTTTTTTCTTTTATTTTCTAACGATTGGTCTTGTATCCCCAAGTTGAATGTGAACTTCTAGGAGGCAATTCATCCCTTAATCCGGAGCACCTGGTAGAGAGCAGATAACAGATGGTTTCTTCCCCTCACCTTTGGGGTGAATGTGAGGCGTGCCAAAGGTGAGCCTGCTTAAGGCACCAGCCATTTCTCTTTTCAGAGACAAGTATCTTCACTTCTCCCTGTTATTTCCAACTCACTTTTCCTTCGGGGAACAGGAGGAGATCACTTAAAAGTGGGCACGGTCTCCTAAGCAGATGGACTGTGCGTCACTTCCAGACAGGAAACATTAAGAACCAGGGCACGATTTTCCACTCTCTTTTCCCACCAGGGAGGCACATGTGTCTCGGAGGTGCCACGAGATTGAAATTTCCTGTATTGTTGACTTGCTGTGTAAAGGACAACTGCCCTGGAGAGTCTTTGAAATTCAGCATGAACCGTGTGAGATCAAAAAACAAGTATCTGCTTTGTTAGGTCACTAACTTTGAGGGGATTGTTTGTTATGCAGCATAATCTACCATCCTATCTAATACATCCACCTTCCAATCTCACCCATTCTTCGCTAAGCCCCCTGGTGCTCCCACCTGCCACTCCAAATCTTTAGTATGAGATTGCTGATACTTGTGGCTAATGAGGGTCCCAGGTGGTCTGGGCTGGGCCATCAGGTGGAGACTACAAAGCCTAGACCACTGGGAGGGACACTGACTCTCTTTACTTCCTAATGGGCAGCTGGCCTTGAGGCAAGCCCTTGCACTCAAAGTTCCTGAGTCAAGCACTATCGTTTGGCTTTTGCCCTGGATAATCAGGCAGTTTCCCAGAGGCTATGTCTGTTTTTAAAGCTATCCCCTTCCTCCTTGGGGATAAAGAAAGTTTTCTCCAGTGGCATATTTCCTGGACTTGTGCTTGTTCTGTCCTAGCATCTTACCTTTCCCAGAAATTCCTGGTTTCTGTGTGGGGACTGATGGACTTTCATGAGTAGGGGCAGGAGCATTGTGACCCAGGAGGAGCCTATCAGCAAGCTCCCTGCCTCTGCCCACAGAGATTGGTTCAGAAGTGGAACTGAGCTGTCCAATCAGAATGGATCCCAAAGTTTGGGGAGGGTGGGGCTGTAACCAGATTAAGACACTCCTTTCCTATTTGGTGGGTACGAACACAAAAGCAGGTGGTTATGAGCTCTGTAAAGAGCCCGGCATCCACCAGGCGTAGCTGACACCATGTGGGAGACGGATGAGACAGAATATAGTGGTGTCCTTAATGAGTGACCTCATCGAGCTGCTGGACAGAGCTGCATTTGATAGCTGGAACCTTTAACTTTTCTGTTACATAAACACATGACTCTTTATTTTTAAGGTCATTTGAACCAGGTTTTTTATTACTCACAACATCAATTGTCCTCATTGATACACCACTTACAAATCAGGGGACTGGGTCTTCTGTCAGCCTGCTTTCCTCTCCGTTCCTAGAGTTAGAGACCCCGGAGACACATGATTGAGATTATCCTGTCTGAGGCCAGAATTGGCGAGGATGTGTCCAGGTTCAGTCAGGAAATCCCTAGAGATCCCTGGCTCCTGACTCTTTGCCCAGAAGGGGAATTGTGCTGGATGTGCGCACATATTCAGAAAGAGATTGAGGGAGGAAGAGAAAGAGAGAGAGAGATGCTCCTTTTGTGGGAGTGAGTGCTGGCTGCCTGCAGCCTAAATCTATGCAAATTTATTCAGAGTAGTCAGCTCTGCACGGCATGGGCAGATATAAGCAAAGTGAGGAGGAAAATTCATCTCAGTCCCAGGGATTTTTGCCTCTGATAGGGTCCTCCTGGAGATGTCCGTGAAACCCTCATTATAACTCCTCTCTTCTCCAATTGGCCCCAAGTTCCAGCAGATTCTATTTAAAAATCGATCTCTTGAATTTGCCACTTCTCACCAGCCCTGCACCAGTTCCCTGGGACTTGTCTTATTTGCTCTCCAGGGGGCTATTTCTCCAGTTCCTGCCCCAAGGGCTCCCTGCCTCCAAATTTGTTCTCTGCATGGTGACTGTCTTTATGGAGCCAATTGGATTGGGCCATGTCCTTGATTAAGCCCTTCCAATGGCTGCCTGTTATCCCAGGACAAAACCCAAGTTCTAGGTCCTGATCTGCCAGGGCTGTGAGGTCTACTTCAACAGACTTATCTCCTCCCTGCTGCCCCGTGGGGTATATGCTCCAGCCACACCCCCCTGTCCTTTTGTTGAATCTCCACTTGCACCTTCAGGCCACAAGCCTTTGGCACAATGCTGTTCTCACTGATGGAAAAGCCGTTCCCTCTGGCACCTGAGAAAAACTTGCTTCTTCTATAAACCCAACTCACATGCCAATTTTTCCAAAACATCTTTCCTCATCTTCTCAGTTAGACATAATTACTCTTACCTCCTATAGATAGTAATCTACAGTGTGTAATAATATAATAAAATAACATGTAATAATCATAGTAGTAGAAGAAGAACATTTATGTCATGCTAACTGTGGCCCCGGCACTATGCTCAGTACTTTACATGGGTTAGCTCATCAAATCCTCCTAACCTTCCTGCCAAGTAGACATTGTTGTTGTTGCTGGTATTATTATTACCCGCTCCTCCCATTTGATAGATGAGAAAACTGGGATAAAGTTGTTTGCTGGTGGTCCCTCTGCTGGAAGGAAACGGGCTGACCGGAGCCCATGCTCTAACCCATTACATCATTCCCCATGCAGGTTATATCTTTGGGCTTCACGATGACCGTGAGAGATATATGTTTGTCCCCTTCACGTAACCATGAGCTTCATGAAGACCATACTAGTTTCTTAGTCATCTCTGGGACCCTGGCTCTCAACTTGAAGGCCTATATTGGTAACTGCAGATTGAATGGATAGGTGGTTAGATGGATTGGCGATTGGCAACCTTGTCATCTCATGGGACACATAAACTAACTACTAAAAATTCTGCAGCACACAAAAAAATGTGTTATTTTTTTGCTGATCTGACAAAAAACAGGTATAGTTTTGATTCATTCACACTGAAAGGTTATTGTTGTGTTGGCTGTTGTCATTTTTTTAATTTGACTGTCTAAGGGAAAAAAGGTCAATGTCCCCAACTAAATCATCAGGTATTGCATATTTTAAAAATTCTTGTGGCACACTGGTTGAGAATTATCAGGATAGATAGATGGAAGGATGGTAGTTTGATGGGTAGATGGGTAGATGGGTGGGAGGGTGGAGGAGGAGATGGGTGGATGGGTGGATAGTTAGCTGGATGGATAGGTAGATGGGCGGGAGGGTGGGTGAGTGGGGAGATGGATGAACAGACGGATGGATGGACTACAGGCGGATGAATGGATGAACTGGTAGTTTGGTAGTTTGATGGGTGAATAGGAGGGTAGGTGGGTGGATGGATGGATGGATGGATTGATGGACAGATGCATGGATGGATGGATGAGTGAATAGGTTGTTAGGAGGATGGGTAAATAAGTGGATGGGTGGGTAGTTGGACAGGTACATAGGTGGGTGGATGGATGGATGGATGGACAGACAGACTAGATCTGTGAATGGTTTGAAGAATGGAGGGATAGCTGAATGGGTGGCTGGAAGAATGGGTCAATGGATAAGTTGTCAGACAGATGAAGTAATAAGCCCTAGTAATTCCAATACATCCTTAAATCTAGGCATTGCACTAGCCAGTAAGGTTATGCGAGTGAGCCAAGGAACGCAAGCTCACTATAACCCAGCCATCTTCTTCCCTTCCTCCACCTGAATCTCTGCTCACTGCATAGGAGGGGAGGTGTTCCTTAGGAAAGGCTGTCGTTCAGCATCGCATCACCATGCGGTTGCTGGGCCTAGCACTCTGCGTATTTGTACACGCCGGGGCATTGAATTCACTGGAGGTGGAACTAAACCAAGAGACTCGGGACTGGCATCGCTGACTCCCGCCGGAGGGAAGCAGACAGCCCACGCCACGCGGCTCTCCGCAGCCTTCCCCGACCACCGTTGTCTGCTTTCTAAATAAACCCCGAGACAGAGCCATGTGGGGTTATAAATCAGCCAGAAATCAAATGCTAACATGTAAATAAATTGCAAATCAGCTGAGAAATTGGTTTCATTTTGAGACGATAAAGCACATTTCTCCTGCGCTGATTTTGTAAGGCGCCCCTTAAGAATTGTAATATTTCTGTGTGGTAATGATAAACATTAGTGAGTTGCTTTAGAAATGAAAAAATAGACAGCCTCTGGGGATTTGAAAAACATATGCACTTCAAATTTGAAAATCCAATTTAACTGTCCATTAGAAGGAGAATAAAAAGGTAAGGATAGGATAATTTTGCAGTTACACAGCATTTGACTAAATCTGATTCCGCGATGACAGGCACACTTTAAAAGCTACAAGTCTGAATGTGAGGAGACAGCAAATCATTTATTTATGATTGTAATCTAGCTGCTGTCTAACAAGTTAGCTACCAGGCGGCTTGCTCCCTGGCTGCGGACGGCACGTGTACACTTGTCAGCTAGCACTCTGAGAAACACTTCTCGTGGAATTTCTGGGTTTGGGAGGGGAAGAAATAAAGGAGAGAGAAGACAAAAGAGATCATCCTTGTCAAATTTACCCAAACAGGCAGGTGCTGAATCTGCAAAAGTGCAGGAAGAAACAAATCTTTTTCCTTAATTTTGGCTGAAGGCAACTTTGGGAAGTGTGTGTGTGTGTGTGTGTGCGTGCGCGCGCAGGCTTGTGTGCACACTCACACACAGGTGCTTAAATGCAGCGCTGATCACACACCCACCCTCAGCCGAAGACTTGGTCTGCAGCTGGAAAATTCACGTTGCAAAACTTCAACCGCCCAGTCCAGTCCGTTCTCCTACAGGTTGGCTTGTCGTCAATCTCTCTGTCAACTTGTCTTTGGTGACGTCCTTCTGCCTGGACCCCAGTACCTATGGGAGTCCCTCCCCTGAAATCAACTTGCAAGTTTGTTTTCTCCAAATATGCCAACGGTTTTCCCCCAGAAACACACTTGGAAGATGCTAGAAGCCTGATGTGGAGGAAAAGGTCAAAGAGGTTGAAACAAATGCAAAGTCTTTAAGTCCCCGCACTGTGGGTCCCCAAATGTGGGACTCCATCAGTTCAAGAGCATCAGTTCCCGCCACTAAATTGAGTCATCAGCCGTACATGACTTCCCTGTGCCTAGCACTGCCCTAGACCCTTTACATGTCTGGAGCCTCTGAAGTCCCACAGTGCTGAGACTGAAGTCCAGTTCCTACGTCCATTTTACAGATGGAGAGATTGAGGCTTACTGGCGGGTTCAGTTGCCCAAGATCACAAAACTACCATGTGGTAGAGCTGAGAGTTCACCTGTCATTTATTTGAATCCTCTGCCTATCCTCTTTGTAACTACATTCATTTATTTATGAGTTCAGTGCAACAAATACTCGTTGAGCGCGTAGTGTATGCCAGAGGCTGGTCTAAGTGGGAAGGACACAGCTGTGACTAACAAATGAGATCCTGCCCTGTCGGATGGAGCTCAGAGTGAGTGGAGGAAGAAGGAAAATAAAAAAAAATTAGAAAGATTCCATGAATAAGTGCTAGGAAGAAAATCAAATGGGGGCAATAAAAAGAGAGTGATTTGATAAAGGGTAATAACTCTAGATAGGGGGTCAGGAAGGGCTCTCTGAGGAGGTGGCCCTTCACAGGAGACCCAGGTGACAAGAAGATGGTAGATCCCTGAAGACTGAGAGAGAAGGACATTCTGGGCAGAGGGAACGGCAAGTTCAAGAGCCCAGAGGTGGGAATAGGCTTGGTTTAGCGAAGAAATAGAAGGAGTCCAGGGCAGCTGGAGGGAACCTGGGGAAGTGGGAGTGGGGGCTGGGTGCACTGCTACGGAAAATACTAGAGAGTTTTAAGGCAGAGCAGGGCACGGTCTGATTTATAACTGCCCCCCACACCCCAGGAGTCCTGTGCCCAGCCTTGAGTCAAAGCGAAGGCCGTAATCACTGCAGTAGACTGGACTGCGACAAACGAGGCTAAGCAGCAGAAGGCAGGCCCAGCCCCCATCGTCCAAGTCAAACTGTCTCGTTCACACGTGGCTTGTCGCACCCTGACACAGCCCCGTGGGATGATGGCGGGGCTCATTCTCACTCACCTAGAAGTAAACTCGTGTTTGCCAGCGTGACATTCAATCGCCAAATTGGAGAGGGAGGGGGGAAAAGAGGCAAGTTATTTCTTGCGCTGGCAGGTGGGGGTGGATGGGGAGGTGGACACTTAGAGTGACCTGCAGTCTGTGTGGGGCGGGCATGTGATTTCTTTCTGGGGGCACAAAAATGAGAACCACTCATGAGAAATGTCCCTCTTCCATGACTTTAACGACACAGGAAAAGGACTTTGGAGCCGGCTCTCCTCTGCATGTGTTTAAAAATTCCTGAAAACTGGTCACACCAGAAATCGTGATTATTCAAAAGATCATTTGCACCAGGAAAAATAAAACCAAGACGGGCTGAATCCCCGGCTCGAGGGCAGACCCCAGACTGGGGAGCCTCACCAGCAGCACCAGGTAGTCCTACAGCTCGGCCGTGAGGCTGCCTTTGCGATCCTGAACTCAACTAGAGGCTGAGTTCGGCAAGGATCAGAAACTTTCAAAGATCACACGGACCCCCCGCCTGTCCGGCTCCCCGCGTCATCATCTCTTTCTGCAACACGTGCTCACGTCCCTCCTCTCAACAAGACCTCATTTTTGACACCTTCAGAGATGCGTGGCTATAAATATGTGTACAGTTGTTGCGAGTGCTGGCGGCCCATCATACAACATCTCGCCAGCCCGGGGTTGTTTGCATTGTAAAGACCAGTTACTGACCCATTCGAATCTGGAGAATCTGGTTGTGATTTTCTCTGTTCTCAGTCTCTGCTTGTCACCCGGGAAGTTTACGTGAGATTTGATCAGAATTTCACGAAACCAGGCAGAGCCTGTGTGGAGCTGTCAGATGAAATAATTTGTCAGTGATGATTGTGTGAATTCGTAAATATTTATGAATTCACAAGTTATAAATGTGCAGCTTTCGGGAGGGTGGAATTTGATGCTCACCAAGTCACAGATTACAATGAATATTTACAGAAACCCCAATCTGCTAATATTAGTTCTTTGTGCTTATGAAAAAGCTTTCCTTGGGATTGTAACCCTTTCGGGAGAAAGTGTCTGAAGGGGAGGAAGGATTGCAAAAGGCATCATCCCCTCAAGAAGTAATCATAAAATCACGATACATTGCATTTGTATAAGGGTTAAGAGTCTCGCCGTGTTCATATACTGTTATGCCTCTTGCTAGTCGTTTCAAAGCTGTTTGTCAAATCGCTTTCGAACTGGTTTGGATTGAAAAAGCTCGGGAAGGCCGGTGGTCAGAGACCCATTTTTTTTTGTTGTTGTTTTTCTTGAGTGACCTGCCTTTTCGGAGACCTCGAGTGAGTCTCTGGATCTCTGGAAATCCGTTTCTACAAATAGTAGCGGTTTGCAAATTTGGTCATGGACCGAACCACCTTAACAACACTTCCTGGTAAATAGGAACTGAGCCTCGAGGCCCTATCTCTCTTTGTTAAAAAATATTAGTAAGCATCGGAGAGCTGTTAAAGACAGTGTAACACCAAGTTGAGACTTTCTCCTCAATGAAGTCAGAAAAACATGAAAGAGAAGACAAAACGGAGTGAGCTTCTTTTGTTCGTGAGAGGCCACACGGCAGAGCACGGTGGTCAGCTAGGGTGGAGACTGGGGGACCCAGCTGCTTGCCACTCACCAGCCATGTATGACCTTGACCAAGGACTTAACTCTCTATACCTCAGTCAATGTGTCTGTGAAATGGGGATTTTAATACCTACTTTAAAGGATTGCTCCAACCGGGAGGAAATGAGCACTAGAACTGGAAGATGATCGATGTTCAATCTGTTCGTTAAACAAACACATGAATGGGGCCAAATGCACCCCAAGTACTGTCCAGCCACTATGAGGATTCGAGGAGAGCCAGTGAGGTGTGTCACCCTGGGCATCTAATCTCACCAAAGGGATGGGCCTGGCCAGCCTCTCTGCCCTTTTCTGGGACAGGAGATGGGTTGGGGGAGGAGAGTTGGATTAGATGGCCCTAGAGGCCCCCTATCTCGTAGGATTTTCCCAGCAGCCTGGGACCAGAGACTGGGCAGGTGATACTCTCTGGTTCATAGTGCACAGCAGGGCAATTTGGAAAACTGCCTGGAATGGGACTCACACTGAGACACCAGCCTGCACCCTCCCTCCTGCTTTCTAACGTCCCCATCCCATCTGCAAACCCCAGCCCAGTGCTCTGGCCTCGGGAGGGTGGGACTTGGGGAATAAAGGCCTCATCATGGCCTGTCGTGAAACTTCCTCAGAGACACCTGTGGTTTTGTAAACACAGCCACTGTCAAAGCTGTTCTCCAAACTGGACTTTTCCTGGGCCTCGGGCCCATGTGGCTCTGCAGCTTTTGAACAGCCACGAGACCTCAGTCTCCCCATCTGCAAAATGGGGACAGAAGATTATCACATCTGTCTAACATGGTTATCCTCCGTCTAAAACCAGGGTTCATTTGTCTCCTTCAGTCACCAGTGTTAACGATTGGCCGTCTCCCGCTGCATGCCCAATGTGGGCACACAGTAGGCATTGTGTCTGTCACCCCACTAACATAGGCAGTCCTAGGGCTCCGTCTCAGAGCTGAGCACACCTGGAAAAGCTCGGTCTAAAAGTGCCCATGGGGAAAAGAGGGAAACATGAGCAGGGGGTAAGGGAGTGAGGGGCAGATGGGAACAGGCGTAAGTTAGTAATCTGTTGTAATCTGCTGTGTTAGTGATCTACTAAAACACCGAGGAAGATTGATATGTGTTTAATTATCTCTGAAACGCCTGGCATGCTTTGTTTTTCCTTGCAACTCCACGACCTCCATGTTACAGGGATTATTGCCCTTGTGTGGCAGGTGGGGAAACTGAGGCATGAGGTCCCCTAACCGTAATGAAAAAGCAAAGCCACACAGATCGGTGACTCTCCGTTCGCCAACGGTTTCCCATGAAGTGCACGCACTTGGATGTTCTTCCCCTTGCCTTCCAGTGATAACAGTGAGTGTGTATTGTGACAGGCACTTTCCAAGCGTTTTGTATGCACTGTCTCCTTTTATCTTCATGACAGCTGAAAGATGGGTGCCTCTGTTACCTTCAGCTTACCCACATGGCAGCTGAGGTTCAGAAAGGTTAAGTAAGTAGCTGAGGGACACACAGCAGCAAGACGGGGAAGGCAGGATTCAAACTGAGCAGGTTGTCGCCCACCCTGAGCTCCCGAGACAACATGATCAGCGAGTGTCGCCAGACCTCTCAGCCTTCAAGGGCTGGGGCTGCTCTGTCATCATGCCTGCTTCTAACCCAGAGCCTGGCACAGGGCACGCACTTTGCAAATGTTTGTCAAATAAACTTTTAAAAGCGCACCCGTCTCCTGATCCTTAAAAATCTCAACTTATAAACAGATATGTCAGGGAGCAATTATTCACATTGCTCAAGATGTCTTCGTTTTATAAAAAGAATTTACATCAGAGCTTCTTGAAATAGCAAGTCCCCCGATGTATTTAAAAATACAATTCAATTTATAGCGCGGGATTACACACAGGCTCTCAGAAGCCCTCGCTGGAGTAGAAGGAGCTGATGGGAACGTCATTCATTCATCTAACTTCTCACCAAGCAATTATTGAGCACCTACTATGTACTGGGTACTCTGTAAAGAGCCAGGGATTCAGAGATAAGCACTGTGGCCACCGCTCTCACGGGGCTCCAAGTATGGCGGGGCAGGCAGAGAGATAAACAGATGAAGTTTGCAGTGTAGGAATGGATCAGCGCTTTGAGAAAACAAAGGAGCCCATGCCTTCTCTCTAGGCAGAAGAGAAACATGGCAGAAGAGAAACATTGCCCTTTTCCTACATGGAAAAGGGCAATGTGAGCTGGGCCTGGTAAGATAAGTAGGAGTTCTCCACGTAGAAATTCCCCCAGTATTGAACAAGTAGCATTGGGACATTGGATAGATAGATAGACAGATAGATAGATAATTTAATATTCATCAAATTCCTTAGGCAATACCATTTCTGAGCAAGTGTGGTCATGTCTTACACACATATCACACCCGGAACTTTTGCAAATATATTTATATGGTCTCTCTTAGTTGATTCGCAAAATAAGATGGTGAGATGACAATGGCATGTAACTTTCCTTCTGTGTCATTTTATTACGAAAGGAAAGTACATGTGCCATAAAAAATGCAGGCAAGCGAGACGTCACTGTCTTCTGTACTTCTTACCCCAATGTATCCAAGGTTAATCGTTCAACCTGTCCCTTTCGAGTTCTTTCTTTTGGTGAAAGTGTATTGTCCGACAGAAAGGCAGTTTGTGCTACCAGGATTTGCAACCAGCTCTTTGAAAAAGATGCTGCAACGTTTACCCAGGGGATTCAGGGTTTTTCTACCGCAGGTCTTTAAACGGCTGTGTGCTCCGCCTTTCATGTGTCCACTTTATCAAACCCATCCCCTGATGTTGGGCAACTAGGTTGTTTCCAGTTGCTTTCCCCCAATGTGAGTAAGGCGGTATTGAACATCCCCGTAGCCAAATCTTGTACATATTTATGTTCATTTTCTCCCAACAAGTAACACCATCACGTCAAAGAAAAGGCAAAATGTAAAACTCTGAGAGCAGCGGGCATGATTCCTGTTTTACAAGAGAAAAAAACAACTAGCCTAGTTCCCAGAACCTAAACGAGGCCTGCTACTTTTCAGCCCCAAACCTTCTCCCTCCCACATGGTCCACCTGGATCTTCTACCATCAGGGAGAATCAACCCCACATCCCCCAGGATCCTATAGGCAGAAGGGAGCATTAGGCAGAGAGAGAAAGAAATATAAACTGTTGCAGAGTGGTTTTCTTTATTCCTTTCTGATCTTCTTTATGGGCTTAAGAGGCAGACCCAGAGAGCTTGTTCAAACTGAGGCAAGCCCCGGTGCTGTCTCACCCACCCATTCCCAGCCTGGAGGTCTCTTGGCAACGGGAGGGTGTCACCAGGCAATCAGGCTCCTGCGGGTGGCAGTGCTGGGAGGAGGGGCAGCTGGCAGGCAGAAGGCTGGGTCTGCAACAGCACTTGAGACCTGCAGGAGGCGGGGGTATACTCCTGCCCCAGCCTGCACTTTCCCCATCTGTGCAACAAGAAATACAGACTGAGTGAGTTGTGCAGTGGCTGGGAAGTCTGGGGGTACGTTTTTCCTGGCATGGGTCCCAGTCTTAGCTGGGAGGTCTTAGGTAAGTAGCTTAACCTCTCTGAACCTTCTTTAGGTCAGCAGAGATGTGAGTGCCCGCCCCCTCCTGCCATGTGCCAGGTGGGCACTGCTCCTGGGGCTGAGGATGCAAAAGAAAACTCAGCAGCACAGGCCAGCCACCCCCAGGAACTCATGTCCCATTTGGGAGAGTGAGACCATAGCTGGCTGCTACCCAAATGACTAGGCAAGGTAACGGTCCAGGGTGATCAGTGCCCGGAAGAGCTTAATCCCAGTGAGGTGATGAGGAGTGGAGGTGGGGGCAGCTTTGGATGTGGGTCTCTCTCAGGCCATCACGCTGGAGATGAAACTGTGATAAATGACAAGGCACCAGAAAGGGACAACGATCAGGCATTCTCCATCCTGGTGACACCTTAGAACCCGCCGAGGAGCTTGGAAATGCCCGTGTTCTTGCAGGGGATCTGAGGGTCACTGCCCTGGGACGGGGTGTGGGCACCGTCTGCACTGTAAAAAGCCCTCCTGTGCAACCCAGGGTGAGGATGGGCAGGTTCGGTTTCAGGGACAGCATTTTAGGCAGCGGGAGGGAGCGGAGGCAAGAGGTTCGGAAGTGAGAGCAGGTCTGTCCTGTTCAGAGCAGGAAGGAGATTGGTGGGGGTGAAGCATACTGAGCAAGGGGAAGGCTCAAGGTGAGGCCTGCTGAGCACACGGGCTAGAGGGAAACGGGATTTCAGGTCTGTCAGTCTGTAAGACCCGCGTGCCTCCAGTGTCTTGTTACTGAAAAGGGCTGGCGGGTGTTCTGTCCTGGGTGCACTGTGAGTCAGGTCCCAGCGTGAGGGCTGCCCCAGAGGGGGCAGATGCAGGGAGGGTGCCGGTGCTGCCTGCAGGCCACAGGTGGGGGTGATGCAAGGGCCTCAGCCTGCACTGTGAGAGGGCCTTCTGCTTGGGGCCTGAAGGTCAGGCTATGGAAAAGTGACAGCCCCCACCCCCTTGCTAGGGGATCCGAGCTACCAGCCCTTCTCTAGCATGTACCACACGCATCCCAGGGAAGACATGTCCCTCTAGATGCTCCCCGGACCCCAGGGCTTCCAAAGACACCACTTCTTCCCCACTGCAGGCTCTGACGAGTCCTGTACTCAAGGGCTGTACTGAATCTGTTCAAACTTGCTAGGGCAGGGCCGCCTCCGCTTGCCCACGAAGGAGGCAGAGAAAGTGTCACTGCTGCTTGCTCACAGGCCTTCCCAGACCTTCCCTAAGGTGTCGTCCCAACCCCAACCCGGCATGCCCTGTCCCACCACCCAGGGTTTCTCCTTCCTAGCTTTTGTCACCAGGTGAACTTACCTTGCTTGTTCATCTGTCTCCCGGTTTCCTGCCTTTTCCTTTAGACGGCGAGCACCGTATGAGCGCGGTCTGGCTGAACCACTGGATGATTCCTGAGCATTGAATAATTATTGGGTGGATAAAGTGGAAGGGAGGGAGAGGAGGAAGAAGGAAGGAAGGAGGGAAAGAAGGAAGGATAATGATTAGGTGAACTCGGTCACAGAACTCAGTCACAGAATTTTTATTTTATTTTTTTTGCCAGACACACCTGTTCATAACACAGAGTGCATCTTGGGAAAGAAAACCTACCAGAGGGCCGGCCCCCCTTACACAGGGAAGAAACAGGCAGTCACATCCCCTGGTCCATGTACATAACACCATTTCATTCATTTACTCTTTTTTATTTCTTCAGCTTCGTACCTTCCCCAGCGAGTGACCACCTGCCTGACAGCGCGCACTCCCTGGGCACCACGTGGAACCGCGTCACCACTCCGCTGCCTGCTGCAGCCTGGCCCAGAGTTGGCTGTTGTCACCTCGAACCCACCCGTGCGGCTGCTCAGCCTGTCTGGGAGCCCAGGGTCCTCCAGCGGCAGCCGCATAGCCTGGCCGGGCTGCAAAGCCCGCCTCGGAGGGGAACCAGATCTGAATGGAAACATATGGATCTGCGAGGTGTGGGAGTCTGTCTTTTTTTAAACTGCATCAAGCCCTTCCATTGCCTTGAGAGCTCTACATTTTTCAAAGCTGCTGAACACGGTGCCAGGCTACAGTTTGCCTTTTCCCGTTCACCTGCCTTCAGAGCGCCGAAAAATAATGAACCTCCCCCCTCACCTCCCCTCCAGCTTGCAAAAGGCAGGAGGAAAGCAAGCAGCCGCCTTCCTCCTAACCATTTAACATGTCTTGACGCCTTCTCTTCCCCCCTGGAAGGAACTGGCAATTTTTTTCTTCCTCTTTCTGCAAGAGGTGTTTGCAGCGTGTAGATCAAACCCCTTTATTCCCAGTTTCTTGTCGGTTCCTGTGTTCTGGAACTTCGAGATGCCACAGTGGGGAAGGCAAAGCAGGTTCTGAAAACAAGATGAAGCACTGGCTTGCAGATGGTGGGGTTTTCATCCATTCATTCATTCATTCATTCACACAGTAGAGCAGCATCCTGGGCAAGGAGCTTCCATTCATTCATTTATTTATTCATTTGTTCACTCATTCATAAGAAAGCATTCAGCACTCATCCTATGCCGAGCATTCATTCATTCATTCATTCATTCATTCATGGGGTTTCTACAGTGTGGCACCATGCTGGGCACCCAGGACCCCAGACGTAAATTTCAGAGGAGCTGGTTTCAAAGAAACCGCGCCTCAACTTGGAGATGCCAGACTGACTTTACTTACAGCAGGAAAGCTAGTTGGAAAGCTAAGTTAGCAAAGGCCATTTCAAGGGAAGGCTTCAATGCTGGTAGGTTAAAATCGAAGAAGGAGGTGGGGCTGAGGAGCAGGAAATCAGAAGCACCAGACACATTTCATTCAGGCCCCACCAGCACCCTGCAAGGAGGCATGAGAATACCTGCACTGTACAGCAGTCGCTGGTGGGGAGAGAGGCCCAGAGAGATGAAGAGGCAGGACCAAGCTCGAGCTCATGCAGCAGGGGGAGGGGCCCGGGTCCCTGTGTGGTCAGGAAAGGGCCAGGAACACAATGATGACACACTTCTCACAACAGGGGGAGTTCAGCGGTCCGTGCTTCATTTCGTTTTACCCATAAGGACTGTAGTAATACTGTCCCCGTTCGGCAGATGAGGGTAACTAGGCTCAGAGAGGCCGCAGTGCCGCTTTACTGAAGGTCGCCCAGCAGCACGAAAACGCACTCCAGGGTTGGTTTCAATGCCCTCCCCACTCCCCCATGGTGTGTGTCTCTCTCTCCCTCCCCCTTCCCCCCCCTCCCCCCCCCCCCCACACACACAGGTCAGCCTCATTCCACCCACAGCAGCCTGAGGACACCAGCAGCCCTGAGTGTGGCTTTTCCCGACAAAGCCAGCACTCAATTATTGGGAAGTGCCTCTCCCAGCCATTTCTGGATCCATTTGAGAAAAATAAATAAGGCTGGGGCCTGACTCTCCAGTGATGAGATGACAGGGGCGGATGGAGAGCGGGGTCAGATGGCTTTGCAATGCCACTGGTGAGAAGGGACCACATTCCCCATCGCTAATGGGGTTCAGACAGCACCCCCACGTGAGCCCGGGGGAAGTGCTGGTAATTGAATCTGCATAAAACCTAAACCATCGCCACTCCTTCCTGTCCATTTGATCCGATTGCTTTTTTGTTACAGTAGCAATGCCTCTAGTAGGGTTCAGATGAGATTAAGGCGATGGGGACAGAAGAAGGAATGCATATTTTAAAGTCACATGGGGCTCCTTTCTTCCCCCCAGCTGGCAAAAAAAAAAAAAAAAAAAGAAAGAAAAGAAAAGATTAAGTAGTTTCAGGAAAGGTAGGTTCTGTGTTACGTCAGCAAAGGGCTTTGCGCATATGTGTCTCAATCAAAAAACCCAGATGATTCCTTTCGTCTTGGGTTGTCCCCAGCTCTCATCTTCCTTTCCCCAACTACACCTCCACCTGAGGAGAGGTTATTTTTGTTTTAAATGGAGATTGTTATCCTTTAAACAGAAATATTGCCTCCAAATTTGGAGTAAGCAGATAATGAGGCCACTCTGGTAATTCCACACTGATGACAAGAGAAGCATCTACACGACTGACTGACAGTTGCAGAAGGCTCTGGAATCTCTCCCAGGCTGGCTAGGGGAGGGGTAGGTGGGGGCAGGGCTGAGGCTGGGCTGGGAGCTGCTGGGGAGTGTAGGGGGAGGCCTGGTGGCCCTGTCACCCCTGCCTGCAATTTGTGGGGTCTTCACCACCTCATCAGACATTTGAGCTGACAACTGTGTGAAATTGAAATTGTGGAGTTGATTAAATGATGTATTTAAAGGTTCATAAAAAGAGGAGGTGGGTTTGGGCTGGGGGAGTAGGGGGGGAGTTGGAAAGAGGGAGAGAGCTGGTGGGGGAGTAAAGGGGGGAGGAGCGAGAGGAATGGAGAGGCAAAGGGAGAAAGAGAAGGACAGAAAGTGGGATGGGGAAAGAGGGGGAGAGAAGGGACGGGAGAGAATGAAAAAGAAAAGAAGGAATGAGATACGGAATTGTGAATCTGGAAGAAGAGAGAAAAGGAGGGAGGTAAGATGTAAGGAAGATGAGACATAGGAGGGAAAAGGAGGAAGAGATGAAGGAAAATAAATAAAGGGAGGGATGGGACTGGGAGGAGAGAAGAAGAAAAAGTAAAAGGATAAAGAGGAGGAAGGAAGTGCAAAGAAAAAGAAATTTAAAAGGGGGTGGAGAGAAGGGCTGAGCTAGGGACAGAGACAGAGCCGGAAGCCAGAGGGCTGGGGGAGGAGCAGAATTGGGGTGGGGGGTACTCGATGCACTCTCCTCCCCCCTGCCTCACTCCCCTGTAATGTGGGGAGGGTTTATCTCACCAGGAGCAGCAGGCTCAGTCACTGATCTAATCAAATTATTCAGCATTAAAAAACTGCCAAGACATTCCAGTACTTCAGCTTCCAGAGACCCAGCTGGGATCAAATGCTAATCAACATAGCCAGGATATTTATTCCCACTGTCAGGCTGCAGCGTGTTTGCTTTCCGAGGCCTGCATACTAAACCAGAGAGAGGAGCAAGATGGATAGGCCAGTGGCAAGAGGATGCGGAGCTGGGGATGGTCAGGGGGAAGGCGGCCAGGTGGGCAGGAGAGGGAAGAATCCATGAGAGACACCTATGAGCAGGGGAAACGGCCCCTAAGTGGCTCGTCCTGAACACAGACTAACAAGTCCAGAATCCTTTTCTGAGCTGCCCTTTCAGAGTCCCATTTCAAGGGCACATCACCTGCTGGTTTGGACTCATGAGAGACCTGCCTTTAAACTCGGGCTCTGTGACCCCCCAGCAGGTGGCTTGCCCTCTCCGAGTTTAGCCTCCCCGCGTCAGCTTGCTGTGGCTTCAGGGAGAAGAAGCTGATAAAAGGGGGAGGACGGGGCAGACCAAGTGGGTACAGCTCCAAGTCCTGGCTGTGCGCCTGCACAAGCACGACTTAACCTCTCTGTGCCTGTTCCCTCCTTTATAAAATAGAGTAATAGTAACAGTGCGGATCCTGTGGGGTTTGGCACAACACTTCAGTGAGTCATTACACAGAATATGGGGAGCATTTAATGTATGGTGAGAGTAATTATTAGCTCTTAAAACAACCGTGAGGGTTAGATGAACTAATGCCCGCGAAACTGAGCAGGAGAAGGGAAACAGATGAGACCTGACGGTAAGGACGCGGACCAGGAAGAAAGGGAGAATCAGGCGCCTAATAGGGCCGTCATTGTTTTAAGGTTGCTAGGCCCTTGCCTTCCTCAGGGGTCCCTCTGTGGATCCCCAGCATGTGGCCTCCCCAGGCCAGGCAGGGACAGACTTCAGGGAGTTCAGGGCCTTCTCTGCAGGGGCGGCAGACGTCAAGCAGAGACAGGACAAGCCCAGGTGCGCTCCTCCTGAACTCCATCCCTGGCTCCTGGGACCCTGGCCTCCCCCCCACCACTCCCTGAAGGTCACAGTGCCCCCGAGGAAGACTAATTAATTTCCTTTGTTTTTCAGAGTTTCATTTTTTAAATTACAGCCTTCCCTCCTCTCTAATAAATACTCAACAATTAAAGCTTTTTTTTCCAAAGTGTGATTTCAACATTTCAATGTCCCTCCCTTCCTGTCACCTTCACCGCCATAAACAGATTCGTAAAAACTGCTTTTGACGCCCCAGCTGCCATTAGCCACTTAAAATCCCGTAATTATCATCCTATCATGGGCCTGTTAACGAGCAGTAAAAATAAGGCCATTGAATATGGTAATTTATTCGTAAATTAGCCTAATGAGAATAGGTTTCAGACACTGTTTACTTGCGGGCTGCCTGTGCCTGGCCGGAGACAGGAGTGACGTGCCTGGGAGGGTGGCCTGGTGTGGGCAGGGAGCCCACCTGGTGGCCGTGCCCCCTCTCCAGGGCTCCGCGCCCACAGCACTGATTCCAGTCCCCCTTATTAAGACAGTTTCTGGCTCCTGTGAGGCTGACCTCTAACGGTCACTCCAGCTCCCTGAGGACTGGGACTCTGTCCACGCGGCTCGGCATATCACATTTTGTGCATAATTAATATTTGTTGAGCAAGTGTTCAACCAGGAGCCTGGGTGGGATATTTCAGAGACCCTTCACCAGGTACCAGGCACCCCAGTCAGTCTGGCTAAGCCCCAGCCTGCGACAGCCATCAGAGGAAGCTCTGTCAGAAGTCTGCTGCCTTCTATCGGGCAAATCTGTGGACCACGGAGCTGAGAGGAGACACCAGCCAGGGCTGGGGTCTCAGGGACGTCTTGCTGAGTGGGTAGACTTGTCATGTCTCGATTGTTCAGAAGGCACGAACCAGGAAAGGAACAGGCAGGGGTCAAGTCCCTGAGATGCTAACAAAGCACAGTGCATTCAGAGGCCAGTAAGTCAGTTAACATGTTCAAGCCTCAGTTTTCTCATCTGTTAAATGGGTATGATGATGTGCATCTCCTAACTCTTGGCGGGGAGAAAGTGATACAGGGCATGCCGAGGGCATAATACATTGGTGCTAGTTTGTGAGCAGCCAACAGAAGCTGCCATTTCTGTGCCGTTACAATGGTTGCCACCCTTGGAGATCTAGGTCCTCTCTCACACTGGGAAGCCTGGCAAGTTGGCCAGGTGTCCTGACTGCCCCGCCTTATCGCCCCTCTCTCCTTCAACCTTCAACTGGCTCCAGATTCTTTCCAAACACTCCAACTGGAACCAGGCTGGAGACAGACCCCTTGTGACTCAAACACTCAAGGAGAACAGAGTCATTCCCACGTTCTAGATGAGGAAACTGAGGCTCAGAGGTGCAAGCTTATCCAAGCTTGCTCCGGTGTGCTGGCCACCTGCCTTAGCCAGCTCCGTGCTCTGCTGCCCCCTTCCATCTAGTCTCCAGGCCCCCAGTTGGAACCTCTACCCCAAGGCCTTCCCAGTGCCTGATGCAGTGACAACCGAACACAGCCCCACACCCAGGCCGGTCTCCCAGACAGCTCTAGGCTCCTTCGACTGAGCCACAAGCTGTCCCTCCAAGCTGAAGTTAGTCCAGATGGAACGTGGAAGAAGCACCCAACCTCTTCGCAGCTTTCTCCTCTGAACCCAGCCTTTTGGGTGACTGAGAGCTTCGCCCCTGGAGCATCTCAGTTGTCATATAAGACAAGTAAGCTGGCCCTAAGATCCATCATCCTCTCTGTTCCCCTGACTCTCCCCCAGCCCATTCTTTTCCTGGCCCGGACCCCCGGCAAGGTAACCTTCCCTGACCCCGGCTTTGGTTCCCACACGTCAGCCAGCTCCCTCACCACGCTGGGCCAGCTGCCAGGGGCCTGCACACCCACTTTCTCAAAGACTCCTCACCGCTTTCACTTCCGTGAAAGAGAGAGATGAGGCTCAGAAAGACCCAGGGACTTACCTGAGGCCACACGGCCTGGAGGCGGGGCGGAGCCATGTCTCAGAGCAGAGGCCTTGTCCTTGTCTGGGTCTTCCCTCCTCACTGTGCCTGCCAGGGAGAAGAGGGCCAATTCAAATACCTGCACCGCAGGCATGTCCTTGGGCCACCTGTCCCTGTCAGCTGTGACAGGGGAATGGGGCCCTACTGCCAGTTTCTATTAACTTATCCGAGTGAGGCTTAAGCGATGCTCTGCTCACACCTTGGCCAAAAAAAGGTCCCAAGGTGCTGGAGGCAGAGCAGGGGGACCTGGACAGGTTGTCTCCTGGGTAGCACAGGAGATGCATAGCTTCCCCTCCCAAAGCCACAGCTGAAACTACCATGTACTCGGGTTCTTGTAACAGTTTGGACCCATGGGCAACATATTTGGAAAACCATGGAGCCTCTGCCCAAAGCAGCCCCCATTCCACCCCATTCTGACTCCCTCGCCTTCTGCTGAGGCCCTGGGCCATTTTTCTTCCACCCCCTGACAGAGGCTGTGTGTTTTCAGGGGCAATGGTGACAAGGTTGCCGACTGACTTTTGACCAAACGGATCTCCAACTGCGTTTGAAAAGGAAAATATCTTTCCAATGTACCGAATAATGAAAAATGACGGGACGAGTTTATAACTGTTGATTTAGCCACCACGTTCCCCCCAGCCCTGACGTGGGTTCTCTGGAGGTTTTCGCCGAGCATTAATTCACTCCCTCTCTCAGCGCGCAAAGAAATAGGCCCTTCCGAATCCATTCTGCAGCGCATTAGCTTCAAGGCCTGTTGGAAATGGTTTAGCATCTGCTCTTAATAGACGCCGCAGCGTATGGGGCGGGCGAGGGCTGGGATGGGGATGCGCAGTGTCAGGGAGCAAACGTCAGATCTCAAACAAGCAGTAGCCTGAGAAGCAACCACAGGACAGAGCAGGAGTGTCAGATTGGGGGTGGGGGGACGGGTGGCCCGGGAGGACACAAAGGGGAACCCCCAGGGGAGCTAAGCTACATGTGAGCCACAAAGAACATCAAGGTAAGCAGACAAACGCTGAGCAGGAGGCCCTCGTATTGTGCCACACATTGGAAGCATGGGGAGAGCTGTCCCAAACCCGATGCCTGGAGCCTGGCCACACCCCAGATCAATTCCAGCAGAGTCTCTGGGAGAGGATCTGGGGAAGCAGATTGCTGTTAATTCCCAGCAGGTGATTCCAATGTGCAATCAAGATTGAGACCCAGTGGCTGGGACCCAGGCCAGCAGCACCAGCCCCACCGGGGACTTTGGGAGAAAGGCAGGTTCCCAGCCGCCACCCCAGATCTGCTGAGTCTAACAACCCTGAGGGGGGTCCAGCAATCTGCATTGCTCTCCAAGAGATTCTGATGTTTCCACGAGTTTGGGAGCCGCTGAGCTGGGCCTTACCCGGATAGGAAATGCATTTTCGTTCTCTCCACCATTCGCTCGCTCACTCATTTATTCGTTCACGCATCCCTCCAACTGCTCATGTGTTCAGCATGTAGAATATCCCTACTAAGAGCCCAGCGCTGTGCCGTGTACTGGGAACTTGCAACTCCACATGGACTTTCCTGGAAAACAGAAGTAAAGGCGGTCACCAAAGTTGGAGAAGGGTTTGGCCTGAGCCTTTTGAGAACAGTTTCAGTTTCCCTCTTTTCTGTGTCCGTATGCATTGTTGGAGGGGCCAGCACCCACCGTTCCTTCAGTAAATACTTCATTAAGCAAATTAAAACTCTAGAGGTGAGCAGGGCAGACGAGAAGGTGAAGGACTCAAGGTGGACCTTTCTGGTTGGAAGCTCACACCATGACAAATGGCAGCCTGGTTCTCCTCAGCCTGGCCAGACCCAGGTACCAGCCAGTCTCCTCCCACTCACAGAAGCAGAGAAATGCACTAGTCCAGACCAGGGACTCTGTCGCCAACAGCCTGGATTTACGTCTGACTTTTAGACTTACCCTCTGGGTGGCCTTGAGCAAGGTATCCTCTTTCTGCAGGCCTCAGTTTCTTGGTCTGTAAAACGGGGATAAAAGCATTGTCTGCCTCATTGGGTTGTTACAAGAATTAAACGAGAATTGGCAAAGAACTGAGAACAACGTCTGCCACGCTGGTCTATTAGATCTTTGTTAGCTGAATCACAAACATTAGTTTTCAGAAAATTGCTCAAAAGTAAAACCCTCTGTAAAACCAGATTGCTTTTCAGGCACATGGAGGACTTGCTTGTTCAGTGTTTACCACAGGGAACTCATCTGATAAAGGAAATAACTTGGGTGTCCACTTGCTCATTTGCTTAAAGTGAGGTAGGTAGGCATCTCGCCGGCTTCTGACAGTGGCAGGGAGAGAGCTTTTCTAGGAAGTGCGGCAGGGCTGCCGTGAAACACCCATCTCTAAAGGGTATGAAGACCCTTGAACTCCCTGACTTTGGCCTTGTGACAATCTGTCTTCTTTCCTTCCTTGCCCTGAAAGTTCTCCCAATACCGGGAGACGAGAAAGCGCTTGAACCTAGAGTTAGTAAGGGTCCACATGTCCTGTCTTCCTAACATCTCAGGATGAAAAACATTAAGAATTTCTATGAATCTGCCCTAGCCAGGTGGCTCAGTTGGTTGGAGCATCATCCCATACATCTAAAGGTTGTGGGTTCGATCCCCAGTCAGGGCACGTATGGGAGCTAATGGATTAATCTCTCTCTCTCTCTCTCTCTCCAATTAATAAGCATATCCTTGGGTGAGGATTTTTTTAAAAAAGAAAAAAAACCTTCTATGAATCCACAAACCACCCCTGCCCTGAAAAGTGGCTTCCCTGTACTTTTCTTTGTACTTCCTGTATATTTCTCTTCACTTCCTGTTTCACAGGAAGTGTTGAGTTAGAAAGGAGTCACCTCCCATCTTCTGGGCATCTTGGCCAAGGTGCTGTAACTGCAGTGCTCACCTCCGCAGAGCCCTGGGCGTGGGCTGCCCATCACTGCTGCACACCCATGACCCAGGACCACCTGTGAGGGTCGGGGCCCAATAGATGATCTCAAACTTTTCTCAATTATCACAGGTGTCAACAGCACGGAAATAAAGCCAGGAGTTGGGCTGAGATTCGGCCGTCAAGATCCAAAAAGGAGCATTCTGCTTCCCAGCACTGCTTGCCAAGGATGATCTCAGATTCATCTGTTCCCACTCACAGTGAGCAAAGGCCTTGATTTTAATAAGGGTGCGGCTCCACTTCCCCTTCTCCTGTTCCTGAAATTGGGCTGGGTGGGGATGGTGATGGTCAGAACTGGGGCGAATCCAGAGAAAAGTGTCCTCATCTTGGCCGCCGCAGATGTCTGCTACCTACAGGGGTTTTGGCAACTCTCCTTGCAGCTCTGCTCTCTCCTGAAGGCCTCTGTCCTCCCATCTCCACAGACTCATTTATTTACTTTTAGCACTGGACGTTTACTCTGGGAACGCAGAGTTGGATGAGATGTAGCCCTGTCTTGTGGAGCTCACAGCTGGAACATGGGATGGGGGCAAGTGGACGAATAACTGGGCAGTTAAATGCAGTTATAGGAAGCATGGAACCGGACGCCGGGGTGCACAGAAGGGAGAGGCCCGAACACAGCCTAGAGGATTAGGGCAGCTTCCAGGAGCACAGGGGATCCAGACGGAGGGAGGCTTGTGTACAATCTCTGTCGGAACCTGCCTGCGCCCCTCGGCCTTTATGGATTCAGTGTGCTCAGCCACAGGTGTCTTTGAGCCTTAGGGACTGTTCCAGAGATCCACAAGGCAGGCTAGGAGTGCCAGCGAATCCGCCAGCCCCGACGCAGAGCAGACCTTGCCCAACGACTCTTGGGAGAGGGTGTATCAGTACCCCAGCTCCCTCCCTCTTCAGGTGGGATGATGCCGAAGTCAGTATTTTACAGCGTTTTCTAGAATTTCTCTGCAGGATTAACCTCCAGTCACTCTCAGTGACAACTGGCTTTATCACACACCCTCTATTATCTGCCTCACTTCCCCTCCCTCTTGTTGGAGCATCCTGGGAACGCCTCCCCAAAATACCCCTCGCCCTTGGATCCTTCCCTCCAAGCCTGCTTCTGGGGAAATTCTGGGGATGGCGAGGTGCTTTCAGGTTTGGGTGTGGTTGGGAGGAGTCTCAGAGATGAACTTCTGCATCTCAAGGTGGCCATGTGAAGCAAGGAAGCCACTTATGGTCTTACCTTCTTACACTAGGGCACAGCCTTACCTTCTAGACCTGGAGACACTAGCAACGTTCCAGGACCATGGTCCTCATCAGCTGGAAGCAACCTTTGGGTGACACAGAAATGAAACATCTGCATGGAAAGCGAACCCACCCAAAGGCCACACAAGCCGGCCCCCCGTGCTCTCATGCATGCACACAATGGGAAAATATAAGAGCTACTGCAAAGGGACGGCAGAGAGCAGAGCTCAAAAATTGGCATAAACTAATAAAACCTTCCTTTCAGGCCCCTTCCCTAGTACACCTTGTAGAACTCAAATATTTCCAGTCTCTACTTGGTGCAACCACAGTAGTATGGCTACTTTTTTTTTTCAAGTTCAAGTATAGCTTAGTGCAGTCCAATACTTACAGGTGCTGGCTACAGCCAGGGCCACCTCTGCAAGGAAGGCTGAGTCAGGATGTGCTAGCCGCTCTGTATCCCAGAGAACATTCCTTTCCTCCCGTAGACCACACGACTCCCACGAGGCACGTTCTGCAGATGGAACCCCTGAATCCAGGGGGCACATGACTTGTCCATAGTCAGTCTGCCACCACAGGGAGAGGTAGGATTGGGATCAGGAGGTGCCAGCTCCCAGGCACCTGGTTTGGCATGTTGTGAAGAGGGAACTGAGAATAGAAAAGCGAGTGTCGAAGCCCAGAGAAGCCAAGGAGACTTCTGGACCCAGGACTGCTGAGACCTTAGCAGCCAATGAGCACCTGCTCTATCGTGCAGGCATGCTAAGGGGTGACTGTGGACACCCCTGTCTGCGAGGTGTCCACAAAGGACCTAGTACAACTCCCCACCAGTGTTCATTACATGACCAAGTCCCTGGTCTGTCCCCTGAAATGGAAGGAGAAAAATAGAAAGTTAATAGAAAAGAAGAAAGAAGACAAGGAATGGAGGAAAGAGAAGGGGAAGGAAGAAAAGGAAGGAAGGAGGGAGACTAACCTCAGAAGGACAGTCTCCCCAGGAAAGTGAACTTGAATGGGAAAGGTCTGGTTTCTGCCCCTGGCTCCAACTCCTGAGTTTTCCCTCTGTCAACAGGTTCCCTGCTGTCTCAGTGCCTCAGCTTTCTCATTCATCCGATGAAGTCTGCTGTATGCATTCACAAACGGCAATAATGGTAGCACTTCTGGAGCGCTTGCTCCACGCCCGGCTCTGCTTTCACACATGAGAGCCCTGGAGGCTCAGGAAGACCTTCTGAGAGGGCACTGACCCCAACCCCTCTCACAGAGGGGAAACGGAGACACGGGTGTGATCAAGTCTCATGGGCAGGGCCATGGAGCCAGGGAGTGCCAGCCCTGCCATTTGAGTGCAGGGCCAGCGCTTGTCACTGCCACACTACACTGCCTCTGCTCTCTGACCCGGCAGCACGCTGGCATCCAGATGGGGGAACCTTTGCGGGAGAGCCTGGCCAGGTGCGGAGCACACAGTAGGTGCTCAGCACACATTCTGTCCTTGCCTGGCCTCCTGGCTTCAGTTCCCTTAGGGTCAGCCTTGTGAATCCACAGCCCCCTCCTCTCCTTCTGGGCATCTCTTAATTTAACCACGGCCTCGCTCGCCCCTGCTAGGTGACCACTCCCAGCAGGCCTGCAGACCAGGCTCTGGGCCGACCACTAGGGGCTTGGCACCCTATTACCATTCCACCGCCTTCCAACAGAAATTATAAGCACTTTGTGTCAATCCCCATCCACCCCAGCAGCCACGCCACAGGAAAGCAATTGAGGTCAGGGGAGGCAGACAGCCTACCCATCACGCCCCGCTGCGGCCATTCCTCACGCGGTGACATGCAATCTCCCGCCGAGGGTCACCTCTGGGGAAGCGATTCCTTCAAGCCCAGAACAAGTGCCAAATTGCAGCTTTGCCGAATAATCATGTGGAACACATTGAAAATAGCCACCTCCATAATAAATGGTTAACCAAAGCAGCCCCTTCCTCCACAGAGCCAAGAATGTATTTACTGTAAATACATTAACCTATTCGTGCCACAGCACATGGCCCGGGAGCCCAGGGAGCCCTGCTTTGCAGGCAGCAAAGCGCACATCCCAGCCAGCCAGCCTGGGAAGCGACAAACGGGGAGCGGGAAGATTTCATCAGCCAGGAAAAGGAAGGGGTGAGCAAAAACACCAGGGACAGACAAGCCTGCTGCTGGTCCCCTGGCATTCTGGGTCTTGCTGTCACCTCTGTGCCCCCAGGGAATCTGTGAGTTAAGACTGGATTGCAGAAATGAGATGTCTGTGTTTCTTTCTGCTCAAGTGGAAATCTGTGGTGTGGTCACTCCAAACTCCACAGGACATGTGCGTTTGGGAGGCTTGGGGGAGGAAAGGGGAGACACACACACAGAGAGAGAGAGAGAGAGAGAGAGAGAGGAAGGGGAGAGAAAAGTGATGGTGAGAGACAGAAATATGAATGAGAAACAGAAAAAAAAATGGAAATGATTTGAAGACTGAAAGAGAGAACCCTCCCAGATGAGAAAAAAAGAACAATGCAGAAAGAAAACATTCGGAAGGAGACAGAAGGAGGGGGAGGGGGGAGAGAAGGAGATTGAGAGGGCAGGAGCCTGTCTTTGCAAGGCTGGTTTTTGTTTCCACAGGGAAGGAAAAATGTTCTTTGTTATCAAAAGCCTTGAGTGACACCAGCGGACCCCCGCACCCCCTCTCCGGCACACCAGCACCCAGACTAGTGGGAGAGGGCACACACGCATGCTCACACACTCACATGCACACACGCACTGACATGCAGCCTGCAGCCAATCCCCTCCTCCCCACCCCCAGCCCTGAACACAATTCAGTCCCGGAACAGATAGAGCAGTAAGTGGCCCACGCCAAAGGAAACAGGCCAAAACCAGACCTGGGCTGGGCGTGGGGGAGGGGGAGAGGGAGGAGCGGAGGAGGTGGCCCAGGTCAGGGGCCCAGACAGGACTTCAATGCAACTGGAATGGGAGGAGCCCTGGAGGCCCAGTACGGGTCTGCAGCACCCCCAGACCTAGGTTCCCCCTTCACCCCAGCATCAGGGTCCAATCTTCACCGTTCATAGCCCACCCGTTCCCCACCCCCACCCCGCCACTCTTAACTAGAAAGGCTGTGTGATCAAGAAGGGACAAGGTCTGCAAAGAGAGGCCGGTCTCCAGGCCAAGAGCCCAGCTCCCTCGGGCTGGCAGTGGCTCCCTTCGGAGACGGGTGGGCAGCTTCTGGGCAACCTTTTGCCTCGCTGTCTCTCTCACCGCCCCTGCTACCTCCCTGTAATTTGCCAAAATTAACAGATTTATGGCAGCGCTTTTGGTTTGGATCAACTTTTCGTATGTACTTTGCGAGAGAAAAACATTTTCCTCTCCCCGACTTGCTGTTTGCCCATTAATACGCTCCACATTCGCTGGTGCTTAATGACTGCTCAGATTTTCTCTGTTCGTAGAAAATGTTGTTGTGATGCAGGGTGCCAGGGTTCTCGCGAGTACAAACACACCAAAGCCATAAAAAGGGGAACTAATTGTGTTAAAAAAAAAAATCAAGAGGATGTGAGAAAGGGCTGCTTTGTTCACAGAAAAGCCAGAGAGTAAACAGATGTTTCTAAGAAGTGCCCTTACGGGACAGTAGCGTCGCCTGTAAGTGACTGGGACAACGAGGACACACAAATGTCCGTGGGACACGCTTCCATCAGCTCTGTGGCCATCAGATGACCAGGTGTCAACCACTTATTACAGGCCCGATTCTGGGCTGGTCTCTAGAGGGAGCTCAGAGCGTGGCTAAGGTGGGCACTCTGGCCTGGACATAAATCCCAGCTCTGGATAAGTCACCTACTGCCTCTGAGCTTCAGTTTGCTCATCTGCAAATCAGGAGGCTGAACCCCCAAGGATGGCGGTCAGAATTAAAGAGAAAATGTATATTGAGGGTTTAGTTTGGCTCCTGGCAAGAGTAGGTATAAGAGTTATCTGGTTCCTTATCTGTTCACATACTGACGGAGCCCCTTCTGAGGGGCAGGCTGTGGGCTGGGTTCCAAGGGAACAGTGGTAAGAAAGGCGGACAAGTCCTGCCTGTGCAGAGCTCACCATCCGATGGTAGGAGAGAGAAAGAACCATCTGGAAGTGTGACGTGTCCTGTAGAGACAAATGCTTGAAGACAAATGCAACAAAGCAAGAGGTAAAGAAGCCTGGGTGGGCTATGCGGGTGGCGGATGGTGGCGGAGGATGGAGGGGAGCAGGGGCAGACAGGGAGGTGACTGGAGCAGAGATGGAGTAGGGTCAAGTGTGAGCTCTGTTGATATCCTTCTCGGTCCTTTCCATCTTTCTTAAAGATGCAGTGACCAAGCCTGGGGCCCCGCCCTTGAATGACAGGGGACGGCAGGTCCGAGCAGAAGCCCTGGGACAGGTTTGAGAGTTGTTAAAACAGAGGTTGGGATGCATTCAGCCAATGTTTTCTTTCCAGGAAAAAACATTATTCTGAGTACCTACCACACGCCAGGCGTGCCAGGAGGTGGGAACACAGCCACGAGGATACCAGTGTGGTCCCTGCTTCCTGGCTGGGGGGCGGAAGGGCTATTTCATCACGGACTCTGGAAGATGCTCTCAGGAGGGAGCACTGAGCTCTGCCTTAGGGGCGTGATGATGCTGGGAAAGACTCTCCTGGGGAAGAGATAAGGAACCTGAGCCTAACACAGTAAGTAGGAGGTAGGGAGGTGAAGGCAGGGTGAGGGAGGAAAGAGCCTTCCTGGCAGAAGGAATAGACCAGTGGGGAAACACAGGGGCTTTGTGGTTAGACAGACCCAGTAAAGTGAACTCGCTAAGCCATCACCAGGTTATCATGAGCACCTGAGTGACTGACGTCGAAGGTTGGTTTCTCGCAAAATTGTCTGATTGGGGGATGGGACAGTTGAGGGACAGTGGCCAAGGCACTGGCGCTAGTCCCTGTTCTGTCACCTTGCTTCCCTCCAAGTCTGTTTCTCCAACCGTAAGTGGCTCCGCTCCCTGTTTTGAGGGAGCACATGCAGTTCACGGGGTAGACACTGATCAAGTGCCTCCCACATGCTCCGCAATGGACGTGGGGGCTAATCAGCCCCAGCCCCAGTTTTTGTCTAGTGGGAGAGGCAGGTGCCAACCCAATGACAACAGAAACAAGCCTGAGATTGTCCCCCTGGTCCCTCAGGAGGGGCCCAGACTCGCGTGTCTTATGCAGTTTTTCAGGGTCATATCACTTCCGCCTTCGGGACAGGGGTCTTTGGCGGGCTTCCCGGGCAGCCCCCCACCCATTCCTCTCTGCTCCCATGCCACTGGCTGTGCCTTTGGTTGCTTTGACAGTGCCCCACACCTCCTGACTCCGGGTCATCCTGTGCGCCTTTTCTTTCTCTGTCTGCACTTCTTCCCAAGCACACTTCAGAGGGCTCACGCCTGCCCTAGGCGTGGCATCTCCCGTTTATCCCTAAGCTGGGCCTCTCTGCTGAACTTCAGCCTCCCATGTCCAGCTGCCTCCTCCTCACCTCCACTTTGATGTCTGAATAAACGCCCCAACTTAACACAACCAAAGCAGAAACACTGACCCCCACCCGCGCCCCCCTCAAACCTGCTCCGGCTGCACAGCGTTGCAGCGAAGGACCGTGCCAACCCTCCGCTGGCTCAGGCGAAAACCTTGCCATCGTCCTGGGCTCCTTTCTTTTGCTCAGCTCCACATACAGCTAATGCTACAGGTTCCAGCCTCGTAATTTTTCTAGAGTCTAAACACCTCTCTCCACCTTCAAGGCCAGGCCACCGTCATCTCTCACCAGGATTATGGTAGCAGCCTCCAAATGTCTTCATGCTTTCCACATAACTCCCAGCAGTCTACCCTAAAAGCTAAAACATACACCAGGCCACGTGGCTTGTCCTCTCGAGACCCCCCCCCCCCCGCCGCAAGTGCACCCCAGCTCCCACAGAGTAAAAGCCTGCAGCCTTACTGCTCACCCTCCACAGCCTCACTGGCCCAGTCTGCCTCAGAGGCTTTGCATTCGCTGATCTGGCCTGAAATCAGTAAGTGTTGAATGAATGATGTCTGTGACTCAAGCAACAATGAATTCATTGGCCCTTTTGACCTTAGAAAGATGTCAGGGAGCACCTTCCGGTGAGATTCAGAGCATCCCACCTGTGAGGGGTGACTTCTCTTGCACTAGGGACGCCCCTTGGCCGAGATGTCTAGAGGATGAACAGGAGCACAAGAAGTGGCAAAGAAATCAGGCTTCAGACAGAACCCCTCGAATCCCATCTCTGCCATTTGCTGGTTGCATGGACTGGGGCATCCACCCCAGGCATCCGATAGTCAGTTTTCTCGCCCATAAAACTGGAATATGTTATGGGTTGGACTGTGTGTCCCCAAAAGATATGTTCAAGTCCTAGCCCCAGGGGAATGTGGTCTTATTGGGAAATTGAGTCTCTGCGGATGTAATTAGCTCAGGTGAGGTCATACTGGATTCAGGTGGGCCCTAAGTCCAAAGACTAATGGCTTTCTAAGGAGAGGGGAAGTTCTTGCCCACAGACAGACACAGAGAAAGCATGGGAAGACAGAGGCAGATTAGAGGGATGAGTCACAAGCCAAGGGACATCTGAGGCTACCAGATCCAGAAGAGTCAAGGAAGGATCCTCTCCTATGGACTTCAGAAGGAGCATGGCCCTCCATTCACCTTGATCTTGGGCATCTAACCTGCAGAACTGTGAGAGGACAAATTTGTCATTTGAAGTCACCCAGTGTGTGGCCCTTGGTTACAGCAGCCCCAGGACACTAACACAGAAAGATAACTTATATTTGCTAAGGACCACACACTCTACGGAGCGCTCCCAAGGGTCTGGGTCACAATAGTCCCTTGTGGAATGTCCCGTGACCCCTCCGGGATGCCACCAGTCACCTCTGCCAGCTCTGACAAAGGGAAGGAGTAGGCGAGAAAGAGGCTACATGTGAGTGACCGGTGGAGCCTACTGGCTGACTGTACACTGTGTAGACTGTGACGTGTCCCCAAGATCTGGGCACACAAAGGGACCCACGGAGCCTCGTGGGCAATCCCTCTCTCCTGTGGACTGGCCAGAAGTCTTGAAGAGCTACACGTATTCAGGGACCTCAAAACTCCACTTAAAACTCTGCTACAGACCTGAACGCCGCACCTCCCTGACATCCCTGCAGAAACACGGCCAAATTCTCCATTGGGTTTCTCTAAATAAATCCCGCCTGTCAACCCCTCCCCCACCGTGTCCTGCCTCCAACTGCTCCCCCCTCCACTGACACTGGGACCCAAGAGCTAATTGCAGCGGCTTCATTTAAAAGGAAACCACAAACACGCTCTTGCCCACGTTTTACGACTTTATAACTCACCAAATAAACCTGATTCCTATAACCATAAAACAAAGCCGAACAAGTTGGACATGTACCAGCGAGAAGAAGCAGGAGGTGGGTGGAAACTGCCGGAGGGGCTCTCAGCGGCAGAGGCACAGTTCTCCGTGTGGATTTCGGCTCCGCAGTCTTGCAGAAACTTAATATTCCAATCAGCACCCAAGCAAGGCATTAGAAGCCAAGGAGTGCATGAGTGCCCCCATAGCTGGGGGAATATTACTCACCAGGTCATGGTCGGCTGCGTAAAATACAGCCCTCATATATCATTATAACTGCCAGCCAACGACAGTTATAATTGAGACGGCAATAACTAGGAGAGAGTTCTTTAATTTAACATCCAATTATTACAAGTTATCACTTCTTAATAAATGTAATATAACAGACAATCAATGTTGCATGCGACGGCCCAGACTGCAATGGGATGGGAAATTTATATCCCGGGGAATAAAAATATACTCTGTGTAGTGTGTGTGCGTGCATGCGTGTGTGCATGCGTGTGTGTGTGTCTGTGTGTGTGTGTCGGCTTCCTCAAGTCTGCAGTAGCTGTGATAAGTGTTGCAAGACTCCAGCTATAAATAGCTGAGCTTGCCTCCATAGCTGACATCCCCACATTTGCATATGTACAATAGCTCCAGGCCAAGGCAGAGGAAAGAATAAGAAGGGGAAAAAAGATTTCTTCTCCCTGGTACAGGCTCTGAGGAATGGCAAGTGAAGGCGATGCCCCCCTGGCCCAGAGGGCTCAAGGCATAGCAAGGGGGCTGGCAAAACTGTCCTAAACTTAATTTGACAGGCAGCATTTTTTTAATAAATTCCTTTTTGATGTGTAACCAGTATGTGGAAAAGCGAGTAGATCATGTGAATGCAGCTTGATGACTTTTTACAAAGTGGACGCCCCAGCATCCAGCACCCAGGTAAATAGAAATGACAAGCACCCCAGAAGTGCCCCTCAGGCCCCTTTCCCAGCACCACCCCCTCCTTGCACCCCCAAGAGAACTCCACTTTCAGCAACATAGATTACTTTTGCTTGTTTTTGAACTTTACTTAAATGGAATCATACAATGTGTTCTTTTGAATCTGATCTTTGTCTCAGTCTTATTTAGTGAGTTTCACCCATGCTATTGCATGTAGAACTGATCCATTCATTTTTATTTGTGGATACTATCCAACAGTGCGAATATGCCACAGTTCACTTACCCGTTCTACAGCTGGGGGATATGGGCAGTGTTGAGCATGGGCCTCTTACGAACAGTGCTGTGATGAATGTTTGTGTGCACATCTTTGGTGAGCAGGTGCAGACCAGCCCCTTGGGTTTGTACCCAGGAGTATGGGCGGCAGGGTGGGTGCCTGTGTGGCTTTAGCAGAAGCCGCCAGACTTTCAGAGTTGCTGCACTATTCTGCGTTCCCACCAGCAGTCTCTGAGAATTCCAGATGCTCCACATCCTTGCCAACACTTAATAGTATCTATCTTATTGATTTTTATCATTTGAGTGGATGTGTAGTGGGATCTTGGTGTCTGTTTATTTGCATTTTCCAAGTGACTAATGAGGTTGCATGTTTCTTAATACGGTCCTCGGCCATTTGTGTGTCCTCTGTGGGGAAGGGCGTGTTCAAGTTGTGCCCATTCATTCTTGGGTTGTTCGTCCCTTTCGCACTCCAGATGCAAATCCTTGCTGTTTGTACGTGTTAGGAAGGGCTCCCCCTGCTCTGCAGCTTGCCTTTCACTCTCTTATTGTCTTTTTGATGAAGAGATGTTTTCAAATTTTAATAAAGTCCAATTTGCAAAACTGCTTTTACAGTTATTGCTTTTTCTGGAAAAGACAGGATTTCGATCATCTTTTAAAAAAGGGAATCTGTTCAAGGTGGGTCTTAGTTAAGCTTCAGAACAAACTGGTCAGTAAGTTTTGGCTTTGTTTTTATTTTTGTGTTTTGCTCACTCGTTTATCTCCTGCAACTTGATACACACAGATCCAGTGGGTGGGAAGTGGGGTAAATTATTCATTCGCTGCTTATCCATTCATCCATTTATTCATTTATTGAGATTTATGTGCCAGTCACTGTGCTAAGAACTAGATTTCAGACAGATAAATATGACAGACACAGCTCATGACTTCGAGAAATATAAAACCCTTAGAAGGAAATATAGGAGATGATTCTTAGTGATATTGAGCTTGGTAAAACTTTCTTAAATAAGATATGAAAAGAACAAAAACACATAAGCTATAAAAGCAAAGATAAGTCAATATATTGGACTTCATCACAATGAAAAATCTCTAAGAAAGCCTGGAGAAAGTTGTGATAGTCATCATCAACAAAATGAAAAAACAACCTACTGGATAGGAGAAGATATTTTCAAATAATACATCTGGTAAGGGGCTAATATCTACACTACTGTACATAAAGAACTCAAACAATCTGAGTTAGACGCGGGCAGAGGACCCAAATAGACATCTCTCCAACAGGACAGACAGATGGCCAACACGCACATGAAAGGATGCTCACCATCACCGAGAAACGCAAATTAAAACCGTACTAAAGTGTCACCTCACACCTGTCAGAATGACCATCATCAAAAAATCAACAAAATAATAAGTGTGGGTGAGGACTGGGAGAAAAGGGAGCCTCCTGCACTGTTGGTGCGAATGAGAATGGGCACTATGGAAAACTGGATGGAGATTCCTCAAAAAATCCAAACTAGAACTACTATACAACCCAGCAATTCCACTTCTGGGTATTTATCTGAAAAAATGAAACACTAACTACACAGATACGTGCACCCCTGTGTTCACGGCAGTGTTATTTACAATAGCTCAAATCGGGAGGCAGCCTAAGTGTCCATCGGTGGGGGACGGGGTAAAGAAGATGTGGCGTACACAGTGGAATACGACTCAGCCACAAAAAAGAATGACGTCTTGCCATTTGCAACAACATGAATGGATCTAGAGGGCATTGTGCTAAGTGAAATAAGTTGTAATAAAAAAGACAAAGACAAATGCCATGTGATTTCACTTCTGTGCTAAATGTAAGAGACGAAACAAATGAATGAAGAAAACAAAATGGAAACAGACCCTTCCATAGAGAGAACAGGCTGATGGTTGCCAAAGGAGGGGGGAGGGGCAGGGGATGGGGAAAATTTACAATACAGATTCCAGGCCCTCCCTTCAGTTGTGATTCAGTGGACAGATTAAAGCCCAGCAATTGGCATTTTAATAAGTTCCCAGGTGAAAGTAAAAAATAAAAATTAAACCATTTTCAAAGTTGTAATGATAAAATATAACATCGTTCTTGGAACTTGAGAACACTATAATGTGGGTCTAGCCCATTTTCCCAGTTATCTCTATTTGCTCATCCATTCAGGAAGTATTTACTCAGCATGCACAAGGGTCCGGAAGCGTGGTCACCCCTGGAAAGCCACAGTGTCTTCAATGAGCTCACACCTGGAGGAGAATGAATAAACAGACACGTTACCAGTCATCACATGACAGGGGATGCTGTTGAAATACATGCAGAGGCTTTGGGAACAATGAAGAGGCCTGGAAGGCTTCCTTGAGGAGGTGATATTTAAGTTTGGCCTTGAAGGACGAGTCCCAGAAAGCAGCTAGTAGCTTAGAGGCAGGAAAGAGGTGGCAGGTTCCAGAGTGGAAAGTCATTTTGAGATCTGGTGGGGCATCAAAGGGGAGGGCAAGAGGTGTTCCTGGAGGAGAGGAGGCCACAACAACATCTTGGAGAGGTCTAAGTAACTCGAGGAGAATTTGGATCTTATGGTAAAGGCAATAGGGATGTCAGGGAGGCGGGAACACCTTGCAAATAACAGCAAGTGGCATTTCAGAGCAGGGAGGTGGAGTTTGGTGGCCAGGTGGGAGCTGCGGCAATAAGGCCAGAGCCGTCCGTGCTGGGCCTCAGTGTCTTCTCTGTGAAACGGGGATCATGACGGTGACGGACACTCACGGATGACTGCTCTGTCCCCAGTGCTGTTCTGAGGGCTCAGTAAATGTTTACTTATCTAAACCCCTTCAATCTCCTCGTGAGGTGGGTTGAATCCCTCTCCCCATTTTACAGGTGAGAAAACAGGGGTCACCCAGTGGGTAAGGGTCAGATCAGGACACAAGTCCCAGTCATTTGGCCCCTGCATCTGAGTTTCTAACCATTGCGTGGCACTTCTTGGTGGCGGAGCCAGGCTCCTGGGGCTGCCATGAGGACTGACTGAGGTGAAGACTGTCACACGCAACCCACGCTCCATGCTGGGAGCACGGCCGGGGCTCTCTAAGTGGCAGATGCCATTAATGAGCAGCCCAGACCAACCAAAGGCTATAAAGGTCTCTAACCAGGGGCACTGGTCTCTAGCAGGTCATCGTTCCCCTCCAGCACACATGGCCCACTGAGTTGCCAAACACTGTTCACACATGATATCTAGTCACAGCCCCCCCACAGGAGATGGCTACCACAGGGCCCATCATGTCCATTTCACAGGTCGGAACGTGAAAGTTGGTACACTGTGTGCGCACACTCATGGAGGAGTCACATGTGGGCTGGATGGTGAAGCTCTGTCCACCTGCATCCCGGTTCCAGAACTCACCCGTGTCCCACAGTCAGGAGCCCTTGCAGGACCTGAGACCAGAGCAGGTGGCCCCTCAGGATGTCTAGACTCGGGCCCAGTGCAGGTCCTTTTGGAGAATACAAGTGTTCTCTCAGTAAAAACAGTTCATAGAAACCTTTGAACACAGAATGGGTTAGTTGGCTCGGGCTGCCATAACAAGGTACTGCAGACTGGATGGCTTAAACAACAGAAGTTAACTTTTCTACAGTTCTGGAGGCTGGAAGTCCAAGTTCAAGGTGTCTGCAAATTCAGTTTCTGGAGAGAGATTTCTTCCTGGTTTGCAGAGGGCCGGGGTCTCCCCGTCTCCTCACATGACCTTTTCCCGGGCATGTTTAAAGAGAGTGAGCTCTTGGATCTGAGTCCCACCATTACGAGCTCACTGAACCTGAATGACCCCCGCTAAAGGCCCCATCTCCAAATACAGTCACACCAGGAAACAACTTCAACACATGAATTTTGGGGGGACACAGTTCGTCCATAACCCAGACAGAATGAAGAAGGAATGAAAGAGGAAAGAGGAGAGAGACCAAAGCACCAAGTAAAGAAAATAAGAGAAGAACATAGCACAAAGAAAAAAAAGATAGCAGAGAGGGGGCTGGACCAGGCTGGACTATGACCCGACAATGCCTTGAACTCACTGTCGCTTGCTGGGGACCCACGCAGCCACCAGAAACTGCTCGTGTGGGGCCTCCAGAACAAAAAGGAGTTTTTCGTTGGCAAAAGGTGGAGTTTGCACGTATGCAAAGTGTCTATATTTGAGATTTGTAAATAAAGACCCTTTGATATAATGAATTGAAAATGAGTCTGGTTGCCATGGTTAGCACACCCTTCAGAGTCAGCTAAGAAATCTCTCTATCGTGCAGTTAGAAAAACGGCGGCATGGGTCACACGGAGCCCACAAATCCAAGATTTTGGATGGCACCTGCAGCATTTCTTCCTGAAGGTCAGAAGTGGCAGAGAGACGCGGCAAGGAATGGCAGACATGGCACCTGGGGAAACTGGGATTCGAAGCAGGGAACAGGCCTGTCACAGGGCCACCAGTCGTAGCTCTGCACCCAAAGCAACTGTAACATGTGTCACGCCCCACTGGGGGCTGTCCCTCAGCTGTGACCTTTGTAGGTGATATTTTGCCTAATACTCAGAGCGCTGTTCCCTCCCCACTCCCACATTAAGGAAGAGTAAAGGAGGCTCAGAGGGGAAATCGCCCCAGGCCACATGGCCATGTCTGCCTGACTTCATGGGTGGGTCTTTGTTTGCAGGCCAGACCTAACGCAGGTTATCCCCCTGTTTGGGAAGCAGTGACCCTGGCCCTTCTTCTACCCATCACCCCCTCTCCTTCCTGCACCCCCTGGGGGATGAGCCCACATGGGGTGGGAGTGACGCCCACACTCCCCAGACAGAAGGTCCCCACGTGGCTCCCAAACCTGGGGTGTCAGCTCTCGCAGCTGAGGTGCCACAGCCAAAGCCACCCTCCCTCGGGGGAGGTGGGATGTGCAGGGGCTGGGGCCCCAGGGGGAGGCTCGGGCTCAGCAGCCGGACGGGCAGACTGAGGGGCACCCAGCCAAGGGAGGTGTGATCTCCCCAGGCTCGGCGTCCTGGAGTGCGAACTTCAAACACCCGATTCCCAACATTTGGCCGTATTTTTTTATTTCTTACCCCAAAGTAGATCCAGCTCCAATGCAGGCTCCTGGCTGGGGTGCAGTTGGCTGTTTTGCAGAGTGAGAGTGGCTGCTCACCCAGGGAGGGGGCCTTCGGGAGGGAAAGCATGGTGGGGATGGGGAGGCGAGGTAGGGAGATGGGCCCTGTGCCAACCTTGGGATGGGTCATGGGTGTGGGGTGCGAGAGCGAATGAAAGGACAGAGGGACAGACACACGACAGACAAACATGGAGCAGGCAGTCTGGACAGAGTGAGAGCAGGACCCAGCCTCTTCTCTTTCTTCCTGGGCCCTGGTGACACCCAGCACCTTTGTCATCACACTCACTTCCTTGGACAGGGAAGGTCCCTGTCCCTGCCTGTCTCCTAAGGGCTGAGCTTTACCAAGTTCTGTGTGGCTGGGGCCAAGCATAGGGTCTGATGTGGAGTGGATGAGCCACATCAGACTTAAGGGGGGAGGCGAGGAGGAGGGGAGCAAGAAGGAAGAAAGGGAAGTGAGGGCAGTTGGATTTCTGCAGAAACAATGTAACATCTCTCACACAGTAAAGAAGAGCCATTTACCGCGACCTCCACGCATCGATCTCGCAGACGGACGCATCGGCAGAGGATCCAGACACAGAAGAGCAGAAAGTGTCCTGTCCCACCGGCACGATTGGAACCAGGCAGAACTGAACTCCGCAGTGGGCGTCAGAAGAATCGTTACCTCTCTAACCTGGGCAGACCGGAGGGTGCCTTCTGGGTGTTGGAAGTGTTCTAGACCTTGACCTCACTGATGGTTCCATGGGCGTCCACCTACGTAAAAGCCCATCGAGTTTTAACCTGAAGACTTGTGTCCTCAGGCATACACTCTCCGGTGTGCGTGATTTTTAACTTCTCTTTTAAAGTAGGTAATATGACAGAAAATAGATGGAAGGACAGATGGACCAGGGACCGACAGACACTCATTCAGTGGACACTTGGTGGGTGGGGGGCCCACTGCTAGTGTTGGGGCCTGGAGACAAATGAGTCCCAGGTTTTTCCCGCGAGGAACTCGCAGCCAGGCCTGGAGACAGGTGCACACAGGCAGGCGTCATAACAAAACGACAGGAGGGCCGCGGGTGACAAGAAGGGAGGGCCTGGAGCAGAGGAGAGGGAAGCCATTTGCCAAGAGCATCAGATGGGCAGGAGGGGATCGAGCAGAAATAGACTGAAAGCAGGATCACACACCAGAGGGATGACGTGAATAGCAGAAGTAGACGACCGGTAGGTGGGTGGGTGGCTGGAGACTATATTTTACTCCTCAAAGGTAAAAATCACCCTGCACAGAGCAAATGTTTAATTACATGGCGAATGAATATGTAAACAAAAAATAGATAAGTTGAATAGGGCTGATCGCATAGATAATCAAGTAAGAATCCTAAACATGTTGAGAGTCTTTTGTCTGATCATCTGCCTGCTCGCATCCAGCCTGGAGGGTAATCAGGGGCAAGGTGTTCCTTGTGGCTTTATTTGCAGTGGCAAAGGTTAGGTGGCAACCGCAACGAGGTAACACCAGGGGCACCTGAAGCAGCCTCCTGGGGACCTTACATAGCTCTGAATATGACCAGGAGAAAGCGTTGTGAGTGGTGTAAGAAAATGCTTAGAAGAGGAAGTAAAGACAAAGTAAAATAATTAGCGTGTAAAAGTAGGTATACAATGCGAATCAGCAAGGTTTGTTTCTGTTTTTTTTTTAAAAAAGAAAAAAACTACGTTGAGGCAGTTCTGGTGGCTTTCCCTCCCTAAGCGGCAGGCGGGTTTTGTTTTCTGCTTTGTCACCTATTCTGCAGCAGCTCTCTGTCCCCCAACGACCACGGAGTGCTGTGATCATAGGGCAAAGAAAGTCCACTCTCGCTTCGCCAACTTCAAGGAAAGAGAAAAAGGGAATTCCCTCCAAAAAATGATGGTGTCAGTGATGTAACCATGGCCATCAGCTCCAGAACATTCTCCCTGGCAGTGGCCCCTTTGCAGTTCGCACACACATGGACGTCCCTCAGGGCACAGTCGCCTGGAAACTCTGAGGTGGGACAGATCCCCGCGCCCTTACGCACAGTCCCTTCGTTCATCCAGCACGTGTTTATGGAATACCGACTACGAACCAGGGGGCCAACGCGCTGCAAAAGCATCTCTTTTCTGGGAGCATTTTGTTAGACATCAAGCCTGGGTGGGCTTGACTCTCACCCCAACTCACCCAAGCAGGGGAGAAGAACCTATATATAGAGTCCTTGCTTCATGTGGGGGTCAAAGGCATCATGGAGACTCAGCGTGGCCCGGCTCTGTGAGATACTCGCAGCCCGCCTTCCAACGAGGAGGAAAACGAGGCTCAGAGAGGCCAGGTAACTTGCCCAAGGGCACACAGCGAGGAGAGGGTGGAGCAAGAATCTAGGGTCCCACACACCAGGCCACCAACCGTGCCCGAGACATGCCCGACACCGGGTCACGGCAATCCCAGTCAATCCGGGGAGAGGGCCAGTAAGAAACCATGAAAAAATTATAGAACACCAGGCCGCAGGAAGTTCCGTGAAGGAAAACTGAGCCGGATGAGAAACAGAGGATGACAGACGTGAGTGGGGGCCAGTTTAGGTAGCTCGGGTGCAAGGGCATCCTCTGTGAAGTGTGACGTGTACGCCAGACCCTAATAAAGGAGCAAACCACATGGAGAGCCATGGAGAGTGTTCCAAACAGCAGGCACAGCCCAGCTCCCCGGCTCTGCCGCCATAGACTCTCATCACTGTTTCTCACGCCGGTCTGTGAGATGTGGCCGCGCTGTGTGCAGGACCTAGTCTCTCTTGACCACCCAGTTCCATGAGGAGACTGGGGCTCAGAGATGCCAGGTCACCGGCCCAAAGTCACACAGTAAATTATTTAGAATCACACAGCTGGTACTGGGCTTCAACTGTGACAGCTTAACCCCTGGCTTATGCTATAGTCACCACCATATTCCTCTGCCAGCCAAGTGGTGAGGAAAACTATCTTGTGAAATGACAGGTCTATGAATGATTTTCCCGGGGCCCTGTCCCATCCCATGTGACCCCAGAGGACAAAGAGAGCCCGGTTTCTGAAATGTATAGGAGGCAGTGTGAGGAACGTTTTTAGCAGAGTACTTTCAAAGCTGCAGTTGGCTGTGGGCATGCGGTAGGAAGCTCCCCATCCCTGGAGGCAAACAAACAAAAGTAAATCAATCATCGCATACACACAGGTTTCAAGCTTTCAGTAGGGACTGTGCCAGCTTCCCTGTATAACATCTTATATCCTTAATATCCTCTGCATGTGTCATTCATTCAGATACATATTTATTCATTGTTTATTGAATAATAATCTACTCTGCACCAGCTTTGGGCTAAATGCTGGGACACAAAAGAGAAAAGTATCCACACGGTCCTGTCCTCATGAAACTGACAGGGACAGTGATATCATGCATTTCGGCAGCATTTCCTCTTATCAAAGTGTTGTTTGTGGTCCAGAGACATTCATGTCCTTTAACTTCGTTAAGCCTTCTTCAAGGAATGATGGGCATTCTCCCCTCACAGGAAATTGATGGGCACAGAGATGTGCAGGGACCTGCCCAAATGGCGTGTGAAAGGCAGAGCCAGGACATAAACTTAGATCTGCTAAACTCTTCATGCAAACTTCTTCCCTACTAAGATCCCTATGGAAAATGCAGGGTTCCCTGGAAGACACCTCCCCCGCCTCGCAAATAAGCCTCCGTGCCAATTTGCCAGGTCATGGGGGTGCTCTAGGAAGCCCTGATCTTCCTTCTCACGAGACAGGAGACCCTGAGCCAAGGGCTGGGCCACTTTCCTCCCAACTTAATGCATTCTCTGCTAAATTAAAGTCATTCCTCTTTTTTAATTAAGGGGATTTTTTTTAAAGAATAAAATATCTACAACATTTAAATATCATTAGTAATTACATTTTATTTCGACCTAGTTGGAAACATTTTATTTCTAATTAGGTACATTTGTTTTTTAATCCAGTTTACAGAACAGAAGGACCACACTGTACAAATGAGAAACGGGAGGGGCCTGGCTGGATGCAACATGTGGCCCAGGGAAGGGGTCTGGGACTCTGCAGATATCAGAAAGCCCCCAGACTCAAACTCACAGCTCTGGGGCCAGCATCTCCTCCGCCTTTGTTGATTTTTTAAATTTTAATTTATTGATTTGGGAGAGAGAGGGAGGAAAAGGGAGAGAGAGAGAGACGTGAATGTGCTGTTACACATAGTTGTGCATTCAGTGGTTGCTTCCTCTATGTGCCCTGACCGGGGATCGAACACTCAGCTTTGGGGTCTCAAGATGATACTCTAAGCAAGTGAGCCACCCAGGCAGGGCCTCCTTTCTTATTCGTCATAACGAAGCAAGGGAGCAAGCACAGAGCTGGACGCTAGTCTGAAGTTACGGTAAGAATCACCGCAGGCTTTCTTTCCTTAGCACTCACTACTTCTAAAGCACTTGTGCCAACTCTTAGCGCCACTGCTAACGAATGGTTGATGTTCGTAACCAGCTACTTTCACTGAGTGGCTACCGTATGCCAGGCACTCTGTAGGCAGGATTTGTTTTAACCTTCACAAGAAACTTTTTGAGGTAGATCCAATCCCTCTTTCTCAATCCCATAATCCAAAAGGCTCTGAAAACTTCCAAGTATTTAAATAACAGATTTGGTGGCAAAGCCTGACCTAAACTGACTTGCGATTCTCTGGGGTCTTCATTAAGGGTCCTGTGTCATGGGAGCCCATACAGCCTGCTGACAAAAAAAAAAAATGCTATTGGGTGGTCGTGGGTGCTGGCTCCGCCCACGGTGCAATGTCTGAAATCTGAATGAGACCTGGCTTTGAGAGGTTCGGATGAGGGATTGAGGACCTGTATTCCTGTTTTACCTGTTGTACAGGTGGAAAACAGGTTGGGCAGTGACCTCAGTTACCCCAGGGTCATATAGCTCAGGGGTGTGGATTTGAGCCCAAGTCTGTCTGTTACACCATCTCAGCAACTGCCCCAGACACCCCAGGCTCATTTCTTCCCTCTCGGTCCTGGTGCATGGTTGAGTACCCTGAGTAGGAGTAGAACCCAGGACTCTGCTTTATTGTCCCATTCCTGTCCCTGATCAGTTAACTGGCCAGAGTGTTTATTGATTGACTAAAGGACCTCACAGCCTTCACCCAGAAAGGCTGGGATTGGAAATACCTAATTACTGAGCTGGAAGGGACCTTGGACATTACGGAATCTACGGCTAAAACCTTGAGGAAGTTTTCACATAAAATGCAGATGCTTGAGCCTTACCCACCCAGTCCTGCAGAATCAGAATCTCTGAGACTGTGGCCCAGGAATCTGTATTTTTAATATTGTCTCTTCCATTGTGATCTGCTGATGAGCAGCTCAGATCTTGGGCTGACATTCTGGAGCTTAATCATCATATTCCCTCCTCTAACTTCCCCTGCTATGTGAATCTCTATCCAACTTCCCTGGCAGAGAGATGCTTGGCCTATTTTTATTTGCATACCTCCAGTAACAGGGAGCTCACTCACTTTCATAGCTATTAAGCTCAAACCTGAAACTTATAGCTCACTCAGTGCTGGTCTCTGGAGCCTTGTAGAAGGGGCAAGAGCTCCCGCACAGGTTAACTTGAATGGGGCAGATTAGACAAGTGTGCGTGTGTGTAAACGGGCTGGAGAGGTGGCTGGGGCCATACTCCAGTGCATCTGGAAATCATCACCCAGGTGAAAGAATGGTAATGGAGCATCACACACAGCAGGCCTTGCCACATAGCCACCTCTGAGCAGTGGATTAGACGGTGTCAGTCATAGTTCACCAAATGGGCGGTCAGGAGATTCTAGCTCTGCCCATAACTTCTTTGTGAGCTCATGCAATTCACCCAAGGTCTCTGAGGCGCGGTTTCCTTTTTTGTAAAGGTAACAGACAATATCTACCTCTCAGCAATGTAGAGACAAAATCCCTGTAAGAAAGAGATGGCATATTTCAAATCTGAATTGTTGAATTAAAGGAAGTATTTGCCAAGATGGGGCAGGGTATAGAGAAATCACAAGAAATGGCGCGGCATCTCAGGGTTAGTAACAGTGGAGAGCTAGTTCCACCCCAAGGCCTCAAAGGATGAAGTAGGGAGGGACGGCTGGTACCTGGGGGGAGAAGGATACCAAGGCAGAGAGACAGAGGGACAAAACGCTAAGTAGGGTGGCTGCCTAGCACTGGGAGCTGAGACCTTCAGACAGGGAGAAAGCCAGCCTGTGGCAACGCTGCAGGGAGGAAGGGCAGGGCAGGGAATAAATACCCCTCTGGCTGAGACTCCCTATTGGCTGACCCAGCCAGAAGCTAGAGGTCAAGGGGGACTTGATACAGCAGATGGAAGATAGATCCTGGGTTGCCTAGCAAAGAGAGAAGGGTGCAGAGAAGATCTGAAGGGCCAAACGAACAGGACAGAGCACAACCCTGCTGAAGATGCAATGCGAGAATGGAGTTCAGAAGCTGGCACGGTCCCCAGTGTGTGTCAGCCACTAAAGGTGAGGCCTCTCCCATTTTCCCACCTCTGCTGTCCTTGACATTGACCAACACACCAAACACAATACCTGGCTGGATGCACTTTGGGTCAGGCCCTTTAGGGCCAAAGGGACTCACCAAGGTGGCCAGTCCTGAGTACCACACAGCCACAGGGATGGCTTCCCCAGGAAGCTGGGCAGGCTGGAGGCCAAGGGCCACGGGGGCTATTTGTGAGATTCCGGCTGTGTGTCGCTGTGAGCTGTCAAAATCGAGAGGCTCACATTTAACATGTAGCAGCTTCCTGTGATGGATAAATATTAAACACAGCACGACCGACAAGACTAAGTAAATATCTATTAGTCTCCGAGATGGATTCTGCAGGCACAAGGAGAGGATGTCCTAATTGCTCGCCCTTCGCGTAATATTAAATAAGCATCTCGCTAGACTTCAGCCAGCAGGACTTGCCTGGCCGAGCTAACTCTCCCTCTCTCTCTGTCTCTCTCTCTCTGTCTCTCTCTCTCTGTCTCTCTCTCCCAAACTAAGCTGAAGAATCTTACATTTTTTAGGCCAGCCAAAAAAACTAGGACATGAAGAACAAAGCATTTCTTTGACTCTCGTTCAAAGACTAGAATAGAAGGTAAAACTGCAAGATACCTTAGAGATGGTCTAATTCAACCCCTCACTTTACAGATGTTAAAAAATAAATAAGACATGAAGGCCACAGAGGAGAATTAGGGGGGAAAAATCACCCATGCGGCCAAGCCAACCTAGCTCTGCCTGTCTTTCACGTACTTTGGAAAGTCTAAGAAAGTCTACCTTGATGGACAAACAGGCAGATAGAGTGCACGTGTGCAAACGCCCACACCTGGACCATGAGCTGCGGTGCCTGGGATGAGCACTGTGCATTCCATCAGCCAGCCAACAGGTGTTCAGTAAGTACCTACTGCAGGACAGACACTGAACGAGGTCTTGCGTTAGAAGCGCAAACAGAACACAGGGGGCCATTGCCTGTATTAGTTATCTAGTGCCGTGTGACAAATATCTCACAGTTGCTGTGGATCAGGAGACCTGGATCCCTTGCTTCAGGACCTCCCACGAGGCTGTAATCAAGGTGTCACCTGGGATTGCAGTCTCATCTCATGGGTCGACTGGGGAAGGACCCACTTCCAAACTCACCTGTTGTCAGCTTTCCATTCCTTGAAGGCTAAGGAATGAGGTCTCCGTTTCTGGCTGTGAGCTAGACTGTCCTCGGTTCCTTGCCGTGTGGCTCTCTCCCTGGGACAGTTTGCAGCATGACCACCTGCTTCATCAACCCAGCAAAGGAGAATGTTCTCACAAGAGGGGGATCATGGTTTTATGTAACAATCACAGGAGTAATATCGCACCCTTTGCCATACTCTATTGGTTCAGAGAAGAGCGTGCCGCAGCCCCAAAGGGGACCTCTCTGTCCGATTCCTCTGAGCCTCACTCACAAGATCAAGTGGACCAATCTGGGGACTGTCTCCAAGGAAACATTTAGAAAAGGGAGCACCCAGCAAGAAAGGGGTTTGCTAGGGAGCCCAGCAAGTCAAGAAGGGCAGACAGAAACACCCCAGGACAGAAACTCAGGCTGGGTCCGAGCATTCACGAGCTAGGGGCCGCTATCCCCACTGTCCAGCAAAGGAGAGGAAGGCCAGCCCTCAGCCTCACTAGAAATCGGTAGCAACCTGGGACTCACACCAAGACTTCCTAACCTCAGAACTTGGCGGCTGCACCATTCCACTGCAGACATCTGCCAAGCAAAGGAGTCTGTGGTCCCCGAATCTGCCCTCTTTACCATGTCCCACCCTTCACACCAGTCACTACCGAGGCCCATGCTCGATCAAGTTTATTTTAAGGTCAACACTTGCCTCTGGAGGTGACTTTTTCCACTCTCTCATCAGGAATCCCTAACCGTGCAAGGTAAGCCCAGATGGTGGGGGGTTTAGAATACAGGGCTCACAGGCCTGAAGTCACTCGTCACTTTGGTTTCCCTTCAAAGGCCCTTGCCCTTCTCTCTTCTTTAAAGTCTTACTCTCTGCTCTGTCTCATCCTAGAAGCAGTGACAAGTACCCCAGTTGATGAATGAAAAGTTTTACAAGTGTTCATACCAACTGAGTTAAGTCAGAATGTATCCACGTCTGCACAGGTCACCCCCAAAGTGCCTGCTGTGGGTAGAATAGTGAGACTCTGAACACATTGGCTCACTGTCACGCCTGGGTATCAGTTGTCTCTCGACATGCAATGCTGTGTAACAAATAACCTCAGCAGCATACAGAAATGGGCTTGTGTTGCTTATGTGTCTAGGGTGGTCAGCCAGGTGGCTCTGCTGCCCTTGACTGGGATCCCGTCCATGTCTGGGGCTCGGCTGGCTGCTGGCTGATCTAGGCTGGCCTCAGGCAAGACAACTGGGGCATCTTGGTTCTGCTCCACGTGTCTCTCATCCTCCAGGCTAGTTTATACAGGTATTTCTCAGGGTGACGGCAGGTGGCAGGAGAGAGCAAGCACAGCCATACCAACACATTTCAAGCCTTTGTATCCCATGAGCTGACATCTCATTGGCCAGAGCGTGTAACACGAGAGATCCAGAGTCAGGGTGAGTGGGCACTGCAAGGTCACATGGTACAGGGCATGGATGCTGGGAGGGCTGAAGGTTTAGGACCAGTGTTCCAATGTTCCACCAGGGCACTGGGCTCAGGCCACATTTCTTTCTGACAACAGAGAGCAAGTCAAAGTGGCTGGTTGCAATCTACACAAAACACTTCAACAGGCCTCCTCGGGTCTGAGCGGCTGCTATTAGTTCACAAGGTCTGGTGTTGGAATGATGCAAGGAGTTTTTGATTCAGCAATCCCACCACCAGCAACTGTTTTACCCTAAGGAAGTCACCAAGCAACGGGCAAAGGTGCATACACAGGGCTATCCCATGGCCAAAGGTAGGCAATCTGTGGCCATCAATAAAAGACCAGTGAGTCCATTTACGTAAGGCCAAAGCAAGTCCCAAGGGAAATACAAGGAACTATATGATGCCCTAGGGGGTGAGGAGTGATATGGAAAAAGGCCGGGGAAGTGATGGGTGTGGGGGAGCAAAAGGAGGGGACTGCAGTGACAGGGCGAGGCCTGGGCTGTGACTTCAGGGTTATGAGGTGAGGGGGGGAGTGTAGGCAGGTACAAGCATTTGATCGCTATGGGAAAGAAATAAAAATTATATGGAAAGTGTATGTAGCCAGCCTTTAGGAAAGAGCTATTATTGTCATCACCACGGCCTTTAGGATGGTGACAGACTGACCACCGTCACCCAGACCTTTAAGGAGGGGCTTGGGCTTGCCTTAGTGGGCAGGTGGGGGCAGCCCATGCCAGCCTCATGGGTCCCAGGCACCATGTGGCCAAGTGCATGGAATGGAAGGACGGAAAGAGAAATCCTGGATCCCCAGCAGAAAACAGAACATTGTTTATAGTCTCATATTCTAGTCTCTTGAATCCTTAATAAAACCTATCACCTAAAATTCAAAAGCTGGTTTGGGGTCCCCACAGGCTGCAGCACGCTAAGCAAAAGCTTGGGCCCTGGCCGACACGCATCTGTGGTTTTATTCGGTGAAGAGTCAAGGAAAGGGGGCGGGAACAACAATAACAATGACAACATCCAGCTACAATTGGTTGAGTCTGTCCTATGTGACAGGTACCTTGGCAACTAGGCATCGTTCTCATTTCTAGGGGGAAGCTGAGGCTCAGACGCAGGATAGCCTGGAGCGCCCAAGAGAGAAGGGATGTCTTTTTAAATAACATAGGTGGCAAGGACCTATGTTGGGCACCACCCTGTGCCACGCTGTGCTCTCAGAGAGGCCTGAGTAGGAAGGAGGACCCTGCAGGACGGCTGGCCAGGCAGGGGGCACCTCTCAACCCTATGTGCCCCCCGTGGGCCATAGCAGGCTGGGGCCGCGGCTGGGATCTGGGCTGTGGCCTTTGCTCACTTGTGAGTTGCTCTGTGCTGGATGGCACATGATGTCACTTTTCACTGGGGGCCAATAAGGCAGACATTGAGAGCTCCTCCTCTCTGCTGGGCCTGGGCCCGGAAAGGGGAGGCTGCACACGTGGGCTGATCATTACACAGGTGATGAGCACCCGCTGTCTCGTGTGCTCACTTTACAGAAAAGGCAACTGACACTCCACAAAGAGTAAAGTTTAATTTGTAAATTAGGCACAGTAGCAGAACAATGAAGTGGAACAACTGTAACAGTATCCTGTAATAAAAGTTACGTGAATGTGGTCTCTCTCTTTCTCTCTTAAAAGAAAGAGATTGTATTATACACACCTTTTCACTTAAAGGAAGCCCTTTACGGCTTCTCTTTGGCGTATCCGAATGGCCAGCGTCACTGTTCTTGCTCTGTGGGGCCATTAGCACGTAAAATGAGGGTCACTTCAATACAAGCACCATATCGTGACAGCTGATCTGACAACCGAGGTGGCTGCTGAGTGACTCACAGGCGGGGGGTGTATACAGTGTGGGGATGTCAGACAAAGGGATGATTCATGTCCTGGGCGGGTGCAATTCAAAACTTAGGAATTGATTATTTCTGGAATTTTCCATGTAATGTTTTTGGACTGCAGTTGACTGTGGATGACTGAAACAGAAGGTGAAACTGAGGTGGGGGAGGGGCTCTACAGTAACTCCTCCTCCTCCTCAAAGCAAGCATGTGGTGGGGAGGGGCCTTGAACGCAGGCACGATTGGTGTCAAGGCCTTCACCACTGCCCCCTCTGTTCCAAGTGGCTGGGCCTCCTGGGAATGAGAGGGGACTGGCAGGTCCCCCTGCTTGAGGGCTGACAGTGGGTACAAATGGCCAGAAGCAGGAGTCTGTGACTTTGTTTACTTTTTAAATTCTTATTTCATTGGTGTTGACGTATATCTGCACCATAAAACAGCCACCATCCTCAAGATCATGGACATATCAGTGACCCCCAGAAGCCTCCTCTAGATCCTTGCAACCTCCCCCTTCCCTCCACCCCTGACTTCCATCCCCTCCAACCCAGGCGAACACTGATCTGCTTCCTGCTCCTGCTGTTTACATCGTCTCTTCTAGAATTCCGTATGAATGGATCATGCACATGGGATCTTTTGTGCCCGGCATTTGTCACCCAATTATACCCTTGAGATCTAAGTGTTTCAGGGTGTCAATAGCTCATTTCTTTGCACTGCAAAGTAGCATCCCATTGGACGAATGTATGAGAGCTTGCTGGTCCCTTCACCTGCGGTGGACATTATTTAGATCGCTTCCACTTTGGGGCCACGACAGATAAAGCCGCTGGGAATACTGGTGTGGTCTTTATGGTCTGAGAGTAGGTACCTAGGAGTGGAAGGCTGCACTGTCTGACAGTGTCATGTTTAAATAGTTTAAAAACTGGAAACCGCTTTTCAAGAGGCTGTGCCATTGGCGTTCCCATCAGCAGTGGCCGAGAGTTCCAGTTTCTCTATGCCCCCCACACCTGTGTGAACAGACTACGAGTGCTGGACGTCCAAATAAGCACGCAGCGGTACCTCGTCATGACTTGAATTGGCATTTCCCTAGTGGTTAATGATGTGGAGCATCTTTTCATGCACTCAATGGCCACCTGTATCATCTTCTTGGGTCACGTGTCTATTCAACTGTTTTTGCCCACTTTTTAAAGTTTTTATTTTTGACAAAATTATAGCACCCATTTTGAGCATGTGCCCATTTTTAAGCCAGGGTTTATTTTTCCTTTTCTTACTGTGTTTTGGGAATTTTTTATGTACTCTGGATTAAAGAACTTTATCAGATATATGATGTACAAATATTTTCTCCCAGTCTGTGTATATTTACATTTCTTTAGCAATATTTTTCAAAGAACCGAAGTTATTAATTTTTATGGAGTCAAATTTATCGATATGTTTTAATGGATCATGATTTGGGTGTTGTGTCAAAGAACTTTTGACCTAACCTAAGGTTACAAAGATTTTCCTTTATGCAGTGACGTTTCCCAGGATTCTTTATTCCTTTATACACCCCTACTCCCCTTGCTATCATTTCCTTCACCCTAAAGTGCTTCCTAAACATTTCTCATAGAACTGTTTTTCAGCTTTCCTATGTCCTTTTTTTAAAAAAAATTATTTTTAGAGAGAGAGGAAGGGAAGGAGAAAGAGAGGGAGAGAAACATCAATGTGTGGTTGCCTCTCATGTGCCCCCCACTGGATACCTGGCCTGCAACCCAGGCTTGTGCTCTGACTGGGAATTGAACCAGTGACCCTTTGGTGTGCAGACCCATGCTCAATCCACTGAGCTACACCTGCCAGGGCTCCTGTGTCCTTTTTTAGAAAATATTTATTTTGTCTTTGTTTTTGAAAAATATTTCCTCTGCATATAGAACATTTTTCTTCCCATATTTTAAAGGGACTGCTTCGCTCTCTTCTGGTTTCCATTGTTCCTGATAAGAAATCTGCTATAATTCTTACCTTTTTTCCATCTGTGTCTCTTTTTCCTCTGGATGCTCTTACGATTATTTTATCACGGCTTTTAGGCATTTGATTTTTGTTTGTATTGGGGGAGTTCTTGTTTGTTTCTTGTGCTTGGAGTTTATTGAGCTTCTTGAATTTGGGTTTTCATCAAACTTGGAAATTTTTGGTCATAGTTTCCTCAAAGGATCTGTCTGCCCCACCCCTTCCTTCAGAGCTTCCAGCTGTGTGTGCATGAGGCTGCTTGAACTTTTTCCGCAGCTTGCCAGTGCTCTGTTAAATCTCTGAGTTCTCTCTCTCTTTTTTGTTGTTGTTGTTGTTTGGTTTGGATAGCTTCTTTTTCGATGTCTCTGAGTTCACTAACCTTCTCTCCTGCAGTGTCTAATCTGCCATTAATGTCCGTCAGTATAGTTTTCATCTCAGCCATTGTAGTTTTCATCTCTGGGACTTGTTTTTATATACCTTCCATAGCTCCATTTCATGTGCTCCATCTTCCCTCCAGGTTACTGACCGTATAAAATATAATTATAAAAGCTCTTCTACCGTTCTTATCATTTTAGAATTAGTTTTTCAATGGATTGATTTTTCTCCTCATTATGGGTTATGTGTTCTTGCTCCTTTGGTAATATTTTGGTTGCACGCCAGCTATTGTGAATTTTACCTTTTCAGTGGCTGAATATTTTTGCATTTCTACACATATTTTTGCGCTTTGTTCCTGGATGCAGTTAAGTAACTTGGAAGCTGTTTGATTCTTTCATGTCTTGCTTCTAAGCTTTGTCAGATGGGACCACAGTAGGGTTTGGTCTAAGAGTAATTGCCCCCCGCTACTGAGGCAGTGCCCTTCTGAGAGCTTTGCCTGAGAGAACAGGGGTTGTTTTGAGTATTTTTCTATCTGTCCCTTCCAGGTGCTCTTCTACGTTGCCTCCTGGTGTTTCCTGCCAAATACTCAAGGTGCACCCTCCACAGAACTCTGGATCTCTTTGTCTGTGCAACCCTCTCCTCTCTGGTTCTCTGCTCTGCAAACTGTAGCTTTCTTGGCCTCCCTGGACACTCAGCTCCACCTCCTCAACTCAAGATTGTCCCCATAAATCTGGCTTCCCCCACTCTCTCCCAAAGCGTGGAATCTCTCTACAAGCAGAAGTGGGATCATTGTAGCTTGTCACCTCATTGGTTTGCCACCTCTCTATGATCATTGCTCTTTGTTGCCTGATGTCTAATATCTTAAAGACCATTGTTTCATGTATTTTTGCTTCACTTTCAGAGAGGACAGTGAATCCAGGCCCTGTTATTCCATCTTGACTGGAAGCAAACATCACTGTCTAATCAAGTTTTGATAAAAGAAGGAATGTGAAGAGGGGCTCTGAAATTGGTGTTGTCTAGGCATTGATTTGGTACCAGCACCTTCAATCTGCCCTTTGCATGCGTCATCACTCTCCAAAACCTGAGGGTGGTGTTCCTACCCCCACTTTGCAGAGTAGGACTTTGACGGAGCTGTCCTAGGTCACAGAACGAGAATTTGAATGCAGGTGTGTCTGATTCTACTTGCACCTGTACATTACGACTTTGCTTGTTCACTCAAGGGCCAGAATGAATGAATGAATGAATGAGTGAGTGAATGAATGAATGAAATGAGTGAGTGCATGCAAGAGTGTTTAGCATGCATATCCCCTAATTTCTCATTTTAAAAATGTCAGTGCTGGAAGAGAACACCTTGACTCATTTTGGAGGCTTAGGGAAGGCAAAGAGTTTATCTGAAGTCCACTGCCAGGGAACCAGCCCTGAAATAAAATCTCCTCTCTTGTTCTTCTTATTCAATTGAGGCTCATGAAGTAAGAACAGCTTTCCGGTAATGTGTATGTATATATAATATCTGGCTTTAAAGCTGTATCCAAATATGTCTCTTTCACCTGGGCTTGCAAAACAGTCGGGTTTTATTTGGACAAATTAGGCTTGAGTGTGTGGCGGAGCTCTGGGCAAGGGGAGAGAGGTCAGAGCTAACGAGGAGAAATAAAGTAGGGATGTTCAGTGAGGCTGTGTCGGGACTTAAGGAGAGAAAACACTGCGCCCGCTTTCCCCCGCAGCTGTAACTTAATCTGGGAGGCTCTCCTCCCAGACTCTGGGCCGTTCTCACTCGGCCAACCTGCTGGGACCGTTTTCTTAGAGAGCTTGTTTGGAAGCAAAACCATTAAAAATGGCTTGCATCAGGGGCATTTTGGTGTAGGCTGAGAGGGGCCTAGATATGAACATGAGTTTGGAATGAGATAAAGTCTGATCTATGTTCCAAATAACTAGGACTCTTTCTGCTGCAAATTATAAAATCCAATTCAAACCAATAAAAATGTGTGTGTGTTCATTTATACATACTTTTATATATTATATATTATAATTTATAAATATAAAATTTATATTCAATTAGACTACATATTCAATTAATCGGTGTTATACATTTAATATATTCAATTTATACTTAATTATTCAATATACTTGTTGGAATGTTTATCTGACATATATTTTAATACATACATACAACCTACACGGTAACATTCACATTGGGTCAGCTAGGGATGTCAGGGGGAAGGCAACAGGTTGAACAGTTCAATGGGCCGCGGCCCGCTATCTGCTGCTGGAAAACCATTTGTCTGTCTTGATTTAAATAGTGCTCAGTGACTCAGGGCATTCGATGCCATTTTACATTCAGAAAATAACTTAACTTCTGAGTCATAAAATTTTCTCCTCTGCCTCTCTCTGAAGCTCTGCTTCTGTGGACACAGAAGGAGCCGTGTGCTTTGTGCCCTCTCGGTCCCAGTGAGGGCCCCGCCAGCACACCGCCCTTGTACGTGTTTCCACTGTTGCAGACCAGGGCTGGGAGAGAGTTATGTTTCAGGGTTTATCCACGTGTCCAGGTAGCAGCGAGCGGAGGGTTAAGTAGGATTTAACCATCCAGTGCTCAGCAACAGCCCAGAAAACCTCCTTAAGCCAGGCTTCTCCGCTGACACCACTAAAGAGATAATTGAGCCCCAATTGTGTTTTATTTTAAAGGTATATGGAGACATCCTGTCCTTGGAGGTTTGGAGACAACCTGCTCACATTTGGACAAATTGTCTCGGCAGTCAGGCTGGGGCCACGGCCAGGGGAGCCTTGCAATCTGAAGGACTGTTGTGGGGAGGGAGCTTGGTTAAGAATTCCAGGCATCGCTGCTCCCCGCTGGGCACGTCAAGAGCTGCTTCTGGGACCAAGGCAGCTGAGCTTTCCAGAGCCCTGACCCATGGGATGCGAGAGGGCTGCCCCCAAGCCCTTTCGATTTTTTGATTATATGGGAAGATCCCACATGTTACTACTCTGTTTTTAACACCTCTCCAGAACTTGCTGATCTCCCTTTTTTTAGCAGGAGCCTTCAAAAAGGACCTTCAGCAAGAAGTGGAATCTGACCAGCTCCATGGAGTAGGGCCGTGTGACGATGTCCCCCGTCTATGGTGCCAGGACTGTGAGAGGCGCCCTTAGGTTTGCATACATCTAGGAAAGAAACAGAACACTCCAATTAATTGTGAAAGCCTAGTCATTGTCAGTTCCATCTCAATTCCAAAGCTACTAAAACGTGTAAAAATAGAAGAAGAGACAAACCACATACAAACTAACAAACCCCCACTCCCACCCCTACCCCCAGTAGAGCCTGTTAGCTGCACAATTCAAAACGTTCAGTATTGCCATTGTTTTTACAGTTCGGCTGCCTTCTATTTATGACTGGTAATGAGGAATTTCCCTTTTAATTGGTTACCTCAATTAGCTTTAGAAACAAAGTTTTATTAAATAGAATATTACAATTACATTAAAATCGCTAAGTACATTAAGTTAAAATTTTATTAAATTTAAGTTTAATACAAACTGCTATAAATTAAATATTTAATAAATATGTGTATTGAATAAATGCATGTATTTGTTTAAGGAAAAGCTTAAGCAAATGATGGCATTACTGACGCAAATGCTGCAAGCTGGGGTGTGAACACTGAGGGCCGATGATTTGGCAAAGCTCAGGCACGGTGTGATTTCCAAGCCTTTCTTAATACTGGGGGAGAGTCTCTTATGAGTGCACCAACCATAAATGATCATTTTGTTCACTCCACCTTTCTGTCTGATGGGCAAGCTGAGGTCTAAAAAGAGGGAGGAAGCTAATATAAGCACATCACTGAGTTTGGACGCAAGCTGAGGACTCAGGGATCCAGCTAGACTGTGCACGACTACCTACGTGTTCCTCTCTCGGGGGAGGGGTCAGCCACGCAGCATTCCCTCAGGTGCGCCCCCCACTCCTGTGCCTTTGCCAGAACCCAGACTCGGAGCCACACTTCCACTGCCTTATTCAGGTCGAGTTTCTCGCTGAGGCCAGACCAAGAGATGGTTATGCGCAAGTCCTTTCTTACCATCATTTAGCCATTCTTGAATTCAGAGTCATCCATTTGTTGGCTGGTATACCTTTAATACATACATTCTATCTATCTATCTATCTATCTATCTATCTATCCCTTTATATCTGTATCTATGTCTGGTAACAATAACGTTGGATCATTTAGGGATTCCAGGCAAAAGATTTAGCAGTTTGATGTCACCTAAAGTCTACCACCGGGCCATCATTTGTCTTTCTTGATTTAAACAGAGCCCAGTGACACAGGTCATTCAATGCCATTTTATATTTATAAAGTAACTTTTTTTTTCATGAAGGGCTCATAATAATATGTTTTTTTCAAATTCTTAAGTGCATAGGAATGTTTTCTTTTGTTGCTTTATAAATTAAACACACTTTGGCTGGGTATAAAAATCCTGGGTCACAACTTTTAGTCTTTTACTGTTCCTTTTTTTATTTTTTAAATATTCCTTTATTCTTTTAATGTTCCTTTAACATTCTTGTCTTTTGAAAGTAAAATGATATTTTTAATGTTTAATTTTTTTCTTTCTAGAGTCTTACAGGATTTTTAATTTATTTGGGGGGATTCAAAGCCAGAATTCAGCTAATCATAGTCATCTTTTCATTATTTCATATATAATGTGGTGATTATTTTTTAAGACACATTCTGAAGATCTTTTAAAGTCTGGGATGTTTCTTTCTGTTGTGTCTTTGATTAATGCTGGAGCTACAATGAGTGCCTTTCAGGATGGTTATTATAATTAATTGAGATTTTTTACCATAGCGAAATTAGGATGATTTCTGGCAACCACTAAGTGCTTGAAATTTTAATGCCCTTTTCTGTTTCCTTCATGGTCGTTTTTGGGGTAGTGAGGTTCTTCTTTGGATAAAGGTCATATTAATTCACCAACTGGTGCTGCCATGATTATATTAATCAGATCCCTAGTATTACACGTCCATGACAGAACGTTTTATCGTCTGAAACGGGAGGCAGTTCCATGTCAATGGAAGAGGTTTTGTGACTTGACCTGAATCTCTCGGAAAGCACAGGCTTTGGGTCTCCTTCCACCAATAGCAGAGTCTTGAGAAACATTTTGACAATAGAGATTTGCATTCTGAACTTCCAGCGAGTGAGAAGGCAGAAAAAATTAGCAACTGAGTACCAACAGTATGGGAAAACATATTTGCCAACGATACCTCAGACAAGGGCCTGATCTCCAAAATATATAAAGAACTCACTCAACTCCACTCCAGGAAGACAAACAACCCAATTAAAAAATGGGCAAAGGACTTGAACAGACACTTCTCCAAGGAAGACATACAGAGGGCCCAGAGACATATGAAAAGATGCTCAGCATCACTAGCCATCAGAGAGATGCAAATTAAAACCACAATGAGGTACCATCTCACACCAGTCAGAATGGCCAACATAAACAAATCCACAAACAAATGTTGGAGAGGATGCGGAGAAAAGGGAACCCTTGTGCACTGTTGGTGGGAATGCAGACTGGTGAGGCCACTGTGGAAAACAGTATGGAATTTCCTCAGAAAACTAAAAATGGAACTGCCCTTTGACCCAGTAATTCCGCTGCTGGGATTATACCCTAAGAACACTGAAACACCAATCCAAAAGAACCTATGCACCCCAATGTTCATAGCAGCACAATTTACAATAGCCAAGTACTGGAAGCAACCGAAGTGCCCATCAGCAAACGAGTGGATCCAAAAACTATGGTATATTTACACAATGGAATTCTACGCAGCAGAGAGAAAGAAGGAGCTTATACCCTTTGCAACAGCATGGATGAAACTGGAGAGCATTATGCTAAGTGAAATAAGCCAGGAAGTGAGGGACAAGTACCATATGATCTCACCTTTAACTGGAACATAAGCAATAGAAGAAAAAAGCAAACAAAATATAACCAGAGACATTGAACTTAAGAACAATCTAACAATAGCCAGGGCGGGGTTGGGGGGTGGGGGCGGGGATAGTGGGAAGAGGGTATTACAGGAACTACTATAAAGGACACATGGACAAAACCAAGGGGGAGGGTGGAGAGGGGGGAGGGAGGTGGGTTCACCTGGGGTGAGGTAGAGGGATGGGGAGAAAAGGCATACAACTGTAATTGCATAACAATAAAAATAAAAAAAAAAAAATAATAATTTGTGCGAAAAAAAAAAAAAATTAGCAACTGATCATTTCTTTCTACACGTGCAGTTAGGCTTACTAAGCAAATGTAAACAGGACAAAAGAATCTCTCTTAAGAGAGGAAGAACTTCTTCAAGCAGTCATTAAAAACCCATCTACAAATTGCATGTATGTTAATTATAAATTAAGTACTCTAGAAACACCCATTGATAAATGATTTCTGTATAAATTATAAATCACATAAGAGAGCTCATTCACAAAATGATCTGTCTGTGCACTAGTTACAAATCAAGCAATTTAAATCCACACATATATGACTGGTATATATATAATACATAAAATATAATATATAACATAATATATTAACACATAATATATATGGTATAACATATAAAATGTATGCCAATTACAAAAGACACTTTGTCAACTCTCATTTACAAATTAAATATGTGTTCACTGCCCACTAAAGGCTTTAGAAAATTCTATGCCCCAGTGATTTTCATGCTAATTACACAACAAATAATTTGAAACACATACAGGGTGAGACACAAGTAGGTGTGCAGTTGTGAGTACACGAAACACAGCTTATTCTTGTATTATTATTTATTAGTTATTGTATTATTTTCATACAAACAACTGTAAGCTTCCTATTCCCCACCCTGCATGTGTGAATAATTCCTGTGCTTACTACACAATAAACACTTTAAAAAAACCCAAAGTATAAATTGTGTGCTAATGACGTATAAAACACCTTAGGAACCCCCAAATACAAGTGATTTATGTTTAATTACACACCAGACACTCAGGAACACCCATGTGCAAATGATTTATGTGCTAATTACACCAATACTTAATTTCAAAAATGTCAAACAACAAATTACTTGTATGCTAATCACAAATCCGAACACTTATTTTCAATTGATTTATGGACTAATTATTAGTTGTTCTTATCTGTTTCCTTTAAGGATCCACTGTCATGGGCAGATTGACAGCTTTCTGCTGGTTGGTACTCATTATAAATATAAATAAAACGTGAGTTTATAATGAAAAGCTTTTAGGGCCCTCTTGTCGTCCTCCCTCCTCTCTCACTCCTGCCCAATAATTGATCATGTGATTAGAGATCCCGTTTTGGGGTGCTGTGACCCTAAGGAACCATCTCATGGAGCAGGCTTTCTCTTGCCTTTGTCTAGAACTATCCAAAGAAATAAATAAATGAAATACAGGTGCTCACTAGCCATTCAGTGTGTATTTCGCGCATTCAAGGGGACCATTGTTCTCCTCGATTTATTTACACATAAATGTCATTATTTTGTCTATCATGGCCACTGCTGCCTTGTGATGTCCCCTCTTGCATGTCATAGCTTACAAAAGATTTCCACTTTTATTATCTTATTGAACGTGCATCTCACGAAAGAGGGAGAAATCGAGAATGGGAATTAGAATCTCCAATCCTGCACACGGGGAAACTGAGGCTCAGGGTATCGAAGCCGTATTTCCCTTGCCAAACCTAGTTCCGAAGTCTGCCAGACTCCACAGCTTTGGGCCTCTGTGTGCCTGGTTTCCACTTGGCATTTCCTCCACAAAAAAAAAACCCTCTAACTCTCATCCTCCCGGAAGCTTCCAGAACCAAAACACCCCACTGCTCACAGGCCCCACGCACTTCTGCTATCCCATCCCATCCGCTCTCCTCTGCCCAGGTCCTCAGGCCTCTGGCCTCTCCCTCCACACCAGGTTGGCATTCCAAACCCACCAGGGGCCCCGGCACGCTTCTCACCTCTTTAAGAGTGAAAATGTATATCCCAGAGATTGCGGCTTAATTGACTGATTAATAACAGAAAACCTAATTGAACGCTCCCAGCTTGTATGTACGATGTCTTAATGTTAGAGCCCTGGGAATAAACGCACAGCAGGGGGGTCAGAACTGCAGCACAGCGCTGGCACTTCCAATTTCAGAGTCAATCTCATTATACAGGGAGCTGTTCCTTTCATCCTCCTGGATAAACTCGAGTTCTCAAACCAGACTCCCGGGGCTCAGCATCCTCGACTCCTTCCTATCTCTGGGACATGCAAATGGAAGGAAGTGGAAGGATGAGTTCTCTCTCTCTCTCTCTGCTCATTATTTGTTCTCCCCGCCGCATAATCTGAGCAGCTCAGCTAATATTCATGAGATGCCACCCTGGGGTCTGTGAGGAGCACAGTCACAGGCTCTGGGAGGTGGCGTGAATTCGGCATCTCTGGCGCTGAAGGGTGAATGAAGGAGGCAGCGAGATGCCTCCAAGTCAGGCCCCGAGCTACCGCCTGCTCCTCTCAGGCTTTTCCTTCGGGGTGGCCTGACTGGAAGTCTCCAATGCTCACAGAGCTGGGGCAACAACATTCTGGGCTGGGAGTGATGAGGGAGGTGTCAGCAGGGTTCTGGGACCCCAGCCTGGTGCTCCGCCCGGCTGGTCAGCCACAGCATCTCTGAGGCCACTTGTGCAACTGTGTCAGTCATGCCATAACCACAGGCCGTGTGGCTGAAACAACAGATACTTATTTCACACAGTTCTGGAGGCTAGACGTCCAAGGTCAAGGTGTTGTAGGTTTGGCCTCTTTCCTTGGCTTGCAGATGGCCAGCATCTTGCTGTGTCCTCAGGTGGCCTTTCTTCTGTGCACGTACACCTGGTGTCTCTCTGTGTCCAGTTTTCCTCTTCTAAGGACACCGGTCAGGTTGGTTTAGAGACCATCCTGAGGGCCTCATTTTGACTTAAGCACCTCCTTAGAGGCACAACCTCCCAAAACAGTCACATTCTGAGGCCCTAATGGTTGGGACATCAACACATGAATTGTGGTGGAACGCAACTCAGCCCCAAACAGCAGCATCTCCACTTGGGCGTCTCCATGTCTCCTGAACTCCATCCTGGCTGAACCCAGCCTTATGACTCTGCACCCTGGCTCCCTTTCATCTTCCCCAGCCAGCCGAGTGCCACCAACCCAAAGCAGGGGCTAGGATACGTTGTTCCTCTTGTTCCTTCTCTCCTGCTCCCAATCATCTCCAACTCCCCCCCAGAGACCTGACCCCCTAGACACTACAACCCCAAGTCCAAGGTCCTCTCATTTCCTTCCTGGACCTCCACTGCAGCCCCCAGTTGTCTGCCTGCATCTCACCTTGCACACCTGGCCATGTTCCCCTCCCCCACTCAAACACTCCCTCATCTTGCCTTTCCCCCCGACCCAGCCCTCACTGCCCTGACATCCCCAGGCAGGTCACTGCCTCCTGGCAGGCTTTGAGTGTGAGCCACCGCACGGCCTCCTCTGCCTTCTCCGGGCATTGCTATGGACTGAATGGTGTTGCCCACGATGCGTATTGTTGCAGCCCCAGCCCTTGATGAGCCTGTGTTGGGAAATAAGGCCTTCAGGAGGCAATTAAGGTTAGATCAGGTCATAAGACTGGTGGGGTCATAATAGGACTAGCGTCCCTATAAGAAGAGACACCACAGAGCTCTGTCACCGCACATACACACCAAGGAAAGGCCATGTGAGGACGCAGTGAGACCGAGGATGTTGGCAAGTCAGGAAGGGAGGTCTCATCAGGAACCAACCCAACCAGCACATTGACCTTGGGCTTCCAGCGCCCAAATCTATGAGAAAATAACTTTGTTGTTTAAGCCACCCCATTTGTGTAGTATTTTGTTATGGCAGCCTGAGCTAAGACACTCACATATATATATTGCCATCTGGTCACTGATGCCTTTTACTCCACATAAATTAAGCTTCAAATGAAAGTAGGTAAAGAAGGAAGGGAAAGGAGCAGCCTCATGTCGCTTGTAACTCTACCTAGTGAGTGGGCAAGGGGGTGGCTGTTATTGCGCCCATTTGGCTGGTGGGAAAAGCGAGGCTGGGAATGGTGCTGTGGCATGTGGCAGCAGCGACAGAGCAGGTACACAGTCCAGGTCAGTGTGGTCGACCCTGGGGAAGGGTGTCTTCCACCAGGCCCTGCGCTGGACCGTGGCATCATGGTGTGTAGGCCAAGTGTCCCTCCAGGAAGAGCCCAAGCCTGACAAGTGAACAGGCATTTACAACGTGCTGTGGACCACCGGTGTGATGGGTTCAGCGAGGGCGTAAGAGCACCAAAGGGCTGCCTTGCGGCCCACGATGCCAGGCAGAGGGGGCTTCTGAGTGGAAACATGAGGTGTGGACAGAGTCCGCATTTTGACCCGATCTCCAGTTCCATCCGGGGATTCTGTATACCCTGCTCCCTAAAGCGTGGTGTGTGGGCCAGCAGCATCCATGTCGCATGGGAGCTCTGAAATGCAGAATTGAGGTCCCACCCGGACCCACTGCACTAGAATCGGCATTTTAACAAGCTCCCCTGGAAAAGCGCGTTCATGCTGGTCAAGTGCCGGTCTGGATGTTTCAGAAGGACACAGAGCCAGCGAGAGCTGTGAACACGGAGGAGGCACCCTCTTCAAGGTCTGAGTCCCACCCTTTCTACCCTGACTGCAAACACTCTTGAGCACCCAGCCCAGGACGCCCACTGACCCCAGGTAACCAGGTCCCTGGGGACTGTGTGTCTACACTCACCTCCCGGACCCAGCGGGTCTGCCCACAGCAGGTGTGTGAGCCCGTGATAGGGCAATTAGAGCGCTGATTGGAAAATGGGCTGCTTACCTGAGACAAAGGAGGGCTTCTCTCCTCTGAGACCTCGGACAAAGCAGGCTTCCAGGCCGCTAATTAGCTGATAGGCAGCATGACTCTCACCTACTGGGCCTTTTAGCTCGGTTAATAAAGCAATTTTCCCGGCCTTTTGTCCTTTTCTTGTTGTGATTTCTCAGTCGACACCGGTTTTACAAAATGAGAAAGTTATACAAAGCCCGCTTACTGCAGAGTTCAACTAGGAGGGTAAGTGGTGGGGGGCCCTCCAGCTCCTCGCCAGGCCAGGGTCCAGGCCAATGCAGAGCCAGGCACCTGGAAAAAGGTGAGGGCCTCCCTGCTCTTAGAGGGTATGTAGATCCAGCATGGTGTGTGAGTAATTGCGCATATTTTTCGGGTCATCCCAAGAGCTAATTTAAACAAGGTTGTATATATAGAGGGGCTTAATAAAATGTAAACTCTATTTCAGTGATAGCGGTTATTTTCTTAGACTAGATATTTGAAATTTATTTATTTTATTTCATTTAGACAGAGGGGAAGGGAAGGAGAAAGAGAGAGAGAGAAAAATCAATGTGTAGCTGCTTCTCGTGCACCCCCTACCGTGGACCTAGCCCTCAACCCAGACATGTGCTCTAGACTGGGAATCGAACCAGTGACCTTTGATTCACAGGCTGGCACTCAACCACCAAGCCACAGCAGCCATGGCAGATATTGGAAATTTAATGGGGGGAAATAGATGCACCCTAACCATTAGGGTGACCAGCCATTCCATTTGGCCTGAGACTCAGACATTTCCTGGGACAGGGGACTTTCAGTGCCAAAACCAGGACAGTCCCTGGAAAACCAGGACCGTTGACCACCCCTCTAACAACTCTGGGCCTGGCCCTGTTCCAGGCACTGGGAATACAACTCCATAAGCAAGACTCAATGTAATGTGCTCACGGAGCTGAGGGACTCATGGAGAGAAAAGAGAACAAGTGAACAAACAAAATAGTTACCAGCAATGTATTATTGCAGAAACAAACATTAAAAGAAAAAATATGGTAAGGTGGTCCTGGAAGCTTCTCTGAGACATCATGACAAGTCACAACCATTTGAAAAGATGTGTGTGGGGGATTGAAAGAGAAAGAAGTCAGGAGTTCCAAGAAGACGCAGCAGCAAGTACAAAGGTCCCAAGGCAGGGGAGTTCATGAGAAACTGAAGGGAGGATGGTGTGGCTGGATGTGTTGTGTGCATTCTTCTGCGGGGGAGGGCAGTGAGAGGCCATATGCTTGAAGGTTCAGAGGTGAGCGTGGCCAGACTGTCCAGAACTCATGGGCCAGTGTAGGAGCTTGGATTTTACTCTCAGTACAACAGGAAAGGGTGAAGGGTTAACTCTGCCGTTGCTTTTGCTAACTTCTCAACTGAAGGACTTCGCTCCTTACTTCTCAGTTTCCTTTCTTTTATGACATGTGCATTCCAAGGGTACGCATCTGCCACTAAGCACAGCTATAGCTGCTTTACACAGTTTTGTTGTATGTTTTTGTCATTTGGGACTAAATATTTGGTACGCTCTGTTACCCTGTCTTCTCAGTTCTAATTCTAAACATATGCTGAGAAAAAAGGTGTCTTTTTTTTCCATTATGGTAAAAAAAACTAGATGTAGATTCTTTGAAATATGTCGAGAGTGGCCCTGCAGCCCCATATGTGGTAAATATTCCATATGCGGCTAAAAATATTTTATATTCTTTAATCATTTGAGGGAAAGCAATTATAAACACCAAGTTCACCACTGGTGTTTAAATTTCCTATGTCCTTATTAACTTCTTTTTGTCTCTTTGATCTATTAATTTTTGAGATTCATGCTAAAGATTTGTCATTATGATTATGAAATTGTCTATTCCCTTCTGTCAACTTCTTAAAATATATTTCGAGATTTTTATTGTAAGGAACATACAAATTCAAAGTTGTTTTCTTGCTGGCACTTCCTCCCTTCTAACTTTATGTGATGATTTCTTTATTCCTAATAATGTCTCTGATAACAATATTGCTAATATTGCTACTAAAGGGTTTTCTTTTAGGTTACTATTTATCTGGTTTATCTTTTTGTATCCTTTACTTTCATTGATTGGTTTCCTTGTGTCTTAGGTGAGTCTTCCATGAATAGTATCTAGGTTTAAAATTTTTTTGTGTTAATTCAAACTAAGAATCGATTTTAATACAGGATTTAAATGAGTGTACAATTTCAGTGATTTCTGACATGTTCTGACCTGTTTCTGCTTCTCCTTACTTTCTGTTGTGTAATATTATTTTCCTTACAATCTTTTCCTTTTCCCTGGTATTTAATTCTACTAATTTAGAATTTAGAAGTTATGCTATAGTTTATTCTTCTGGTGGGAACCCTTACATTATAATATGAAATCTTGTCTCAAATTCCAAGGTTACTCATTGTTCCTATCTCCCATCCAAGAAATGAAAAACAATTTTTTAAAGTCCAAACCACTTTCCTTTCTCCAAATTCTCTTAAAAGATGGATATTTTTATTATTGCTATTATATCTTTTTATTCTCTGTGTTAGTCTGGATTTTTTAATATATTGACCAATTCTTTTTTTTTTTTTTTTTAAAGAGAGAGAGAGGGGAAGGGAAGGAGAAAGAGAGGGAGAGATACATCAGTCTGTGGTTGCCTCTCACCCGCCCCCTACTGGGGACCTGGCCCGCAACCCAGGCATGTGCCCTGACTGGGAATTAAACCAGTGGCCCTTTGGTTCACAGGCCAGTGCTCAATCTACTGAGCCACACCAGCCAGGGCATATATTGACCCATCCTTTTCCTCACTCTTGCTTCTCCCATTCCGTTCCTTTTATTTACATTCCAAATTCCTTACACTCCTTGGTAATTCAGTGAGTATGTCTGAGAAGTAAACTCTCTCCATTTTTGTTTGAAAGTGTCTATATTTAGCCCCTGCTTTTCAATGATAGTTTAGCTGTGTAAACAACCAGAAAGTTTAGGGCTGACAGTTTCTTTCCCAGGGTACTTTGAAAATGTTATTTATGGCCTCCTGGAATGCAGCGGTGCTGACGAGCAGTCTGTGGTCGCCCCCCTCCCCCCCGCCCCCGTCACCGCGTCCCCTCCTGTGGGAGGGCCTAGCACGCTAGCTTATGTGGAATTCTCTCGTTTGGTCTGCGTGGGTCTCACCTGCCTTTTCCCGGGTTCCGTCTCTTTATTTCTCTCTGCGCCTAGAATGGGTTATTCACACATGTCTTCCTGCTCACTAGTTCCCTCTCGCCCTTTAGCATGTGTTTTTTGTTCTGTCCATTGAGCGTTTAATTGTAATTAGAGATATAGATAGATGATAGGTACAGATAGATGATGGATAGACAAATAGACTAAATAGAGACACAGATAATACATTTGGAATAATCTATATTTCAAATAAATAGAATAAATATTTCGAATAATATCTATTTCCAATAAATACCCTTTGGTTCTTTTTAAAATATATCTTTATAATATCCTTTTTCCTTGAGGTTTTTTTTGAGTTTTATATTTGTAATCATTTCAGCTACCACTATTTTTTTAATCTCTCTCTTTCAGATTGCTCTGTGTGGTGGAGTTCTTTGGTTGCTAATGTTTCATTAGTCGCGCTCGCTCTGCCTACCCCAGCTTGATTTGCTCCCTCTGCTCCTTGTCAGCGGACGGTTCTGGCGGACCGCCCTGTGCCCGGAGTTACAAGATGATCCTCCGTGACCACTTTCTGCCTTCCTGCCCCCTGTAGGCCAAGGGTTTCAGTGGTCCCGTGTGGGCCTTCTGTCTCTGTCTCACATGCGGTCCTCACACTAGGAATGGACATTTGTACCCCACATCTATATGTAGGGCAGGATAAGTTCCATAAACTTTGGGGAAATTCTTCTTTTCCCTGTACGTCCCTTCGCTGCCCCTGCCTCACACCCAGTATTGCCAGGGTCCTAGCTGCTGCTCTGGACTGGCAGGGCTGACACGCGTTTTCAGCTGGTGTGACCCAGGAGCACTGCTCCCAGGTGGGAGGGGTGAGTGGGGATTTTTTGGAGCCTTCGGCCTTGTGGCATCTAGGTCCTCCGCGGAGTTGGGACCCCAGACCCCAGCCTCAGTCTCTGTACCTGCTCTGACCCCAGTGGGCTGCTTTCATGTCAGCTTCTCATAGGGTGCTGACGTCCACTTCCGTCTTTGTTGCCTGTGGATTTTCCTTCCTTGACCGTGCTGGGAGCATTCTGAGTGGTGTGCCTCTCATTTTGTTATTACATTGTGTCCAGAATACTACACGCTCTTCCTGGGAGAGGGAGAAGGCGCGTCTGCCCCGGCTCTGCCCACCACGCAACTGCAAGTGCCCCTGATCGGTTATTTTTTTTCTTTAGGAAAATATCTAAGTTGAAACAGAACATTCAAACACTTTTAAAAGGCTCACGTCATAATGTGCATGCTACTGTGCAGCTGAAGAATGGTCAGAACGTCAACATACCACGGATCTGGCTCTCGGGTTAAGAAATAGGTTACGATCAGCACCCTAAAAGTCCCCCTCACATCCCACTCTACTCAATACCCCTCCAGGGTCACCCTTCCCCTCCCCGGGACCCCACACCTTAGTTTTGCTTCCTCACGGTCTGCTCTCTTTTCTGCCCTGCTTCCTTCGGTCAGCAGAATGCTGGGGAGGTGCATCTGTGCTCCCGTGCGCGGCTGAAATCGCCCATCGTGTCACCATGGAGGGTTCCGTCGTGTGAGTGGGCCAGCATCTGTGTGTCTGCCACTGACAGCAGTGAGTGGCTCTCACGACTGCTACGTTTGGTGGACATACGGATGTGCGAGGGTTGGAGGTGCACCTTGAAGTGGGACCGCGGGCTCTTAGGTAAGTTCACATCCAGACCCCTTTGCTCGGATCCTATTTGCCCTCTTGAAATTGTCTCCTCCGCTATATTTAAAGTCCCTGAGTTCCAGGCCCCGGTCATTATTCACAGCTCTCTGACCAGTGCCTTGTACACAATAGGCACTTAATGTTTGTTGAATACATGAAGGAATGAATGAACAGACCTGACTATGAGCCCAGATGGCAGAACCAGGCCTGCCTGTTAATGCCCCCCAGCCCGACCTGCTTGCTCCTTGACATCTGGGAATTCCCTGGAGCACAGCAGGGGCTACTGTGCAGGGAACATAGCCTGTGACAAGGACAGGAGGGGCAGGGAGCTTGTTCACCCAGCCCTGCCCTGGATGCTGGTGGCTCCAGCCGAGAGCATGTTCCCGACAGGCACCCCTCACCTTTCCAAAGGGCCACCCTACACCCACCTCAGCCCCCCCTATCTTTTGAAATCACAAAACATGTGACCTCCAGCCACCAAGTTGCCTTGACCTCCAGAACCCAACCAGACGTGTCCCTTTGCTTAACACAGGACATCAGGCAGCCTGGAGAGGAGTTTTTGTTGCCAGTCTCCTGTCGTTTTCACAACGGTCGAACACGGACAGGTCTGGGAGGAGAGGTAATTCCCCTTCCAGCTAATCAAAAGGAGAGCCTCGCCATGCCTCCTGCTGGTGTTGAACACAGGGAGCTCAGCGTCAGAGAGCTGGCGATATTTGGGGAACTGTTTTTTAATTTTTGTGGCATCTTTTTCCCTTTGGCTCTTTCAGGTCATGAGGATGCTGTGCCTTCAGTGCATACTAAAGTCACAAAAAATCCTGAGCCCTCTGCTACTCTGCCACGTTCTCCAGGAAGAGTTTGTGTACGTGTGTGTGAGAGACAGACAGACAGACAGACAAGACTGGGAGGTGTGGGAGGAGATGAGCAGGCAAAGAAGAGCCTAGAATGAAAGAGAAAGGAGAAGGACATGATTACATGCATGCCAAGGGAGTGAGGAAGCAAGGAGGAAATAGAGAAGGTGATGGAAGGGAGAGAAGGGAGGAGAAAGGGGGGGAAAGTGAATGAAGAAGTAAGGGGGCAGGGAGAAGAGAGGGAGAGAGAAATGAAGGAAAAAATGTGAGGGAAATGAGCAAAGTTGCCAGAGAAAGAGGAGGAAAGGGAAAGGGAGAAGAAGAAAGAGGAAATAAAACAGAGAAACTTGGGGGAGAGAAAAGGGAAGGAAGGACTGAGAAAGAGAACAGGGAGCGGGAAGGATCAACAGAATGACAGGGGAGAGAGAAGGGAGGTGCTTCCAGAGCCCTGCCCGATTTTTATGGCCTGTAGTGCTGGCACTCATCAGATGACCCCGGGGAAACGCTGAGCCGGAGTTGAGGGGGAGGAGCCCAGGTCCCAGTGACTTCGTCCTCTCTGCCCTTCAGCATGGCGTTAGAGCAACTTAAATATGGCTGCAATCCACGCTGAGCTCGCCGGTGGCCCTGGGAAAGAGCTAAAGTAGCCAGCTGGCCAGGAGCACAAAGGACTTGGGTCTTTGCCTTTCTGTGAGATCAGAAATGTCTGCACACAGGCCAGGTCTACACCCTCCGTGGATGGCCCGGGACCCCCATCGATCTCTCTGTGCCCTGGTGGTCCCCCTCCCGGGGCCCTGACTGGAGGGAAAGGACACTGCACCCTCAGAGTGAAGGTGCTCTTCCGCTGTCAGGGACCCAGCGGTACTCACGTCGGCCACGCACAGACTCTACATTGTTTCAGAGGTTCACCTCGTCCCCAGAGACCCCCATGCAGAGTCCCTGCTGCACAAGTCCCTCGGTGTGAGTGGGGGTGCATGATAACTGAACAAAAACACCGCCTGCCCCGAGCATGAAATGCAAAGAGAAACCCGAATCCTTGTCTTTTGGTTTTAAAAACATTTTTACCCCATTCCTTTTGGGGAAAAGAAGATTTCAGAAATTTCTTCAGACAAGTAAAAAGAATCATGCCGTGGGACTAATACTACAGGAATTCAAAAGAAAAAAAAAAAGGTTTTGTGGGGTTTTTTTTTAATAGATAAACATTTTCTGGCATTGGAAGTAAAATCTTGCTTGGAACTTTCTAGAGGCCTGGGCAAAAATAAAATAACATGAACGAATTAAAAGACAAGTTGCAAAGCCCTTGTAAGAACGTACCCTTAACGGTGACCAAATTCTGAACTCTGGAAGAAATTTATCATATGGGACTGCACAGACAAAAAGAACGGATTCGTGAACAGTCCCCTCACGTGAGCAAAACTCATCCTGATGTTTCACAACGACATCACCCCAGTAGAAGCAATAGAAAGAAACGTTCGTTGCTGTGCTCTGTCTACTTCTCACCACTCCTTGTGAATTTCCTGTTTTCTTGCTGCTTTGTTCTTAGTTGCTGACCAGTCCTAGTTGTGTGAATTGAGGGGGACCTGAGCTAAACAGTTAACGACAACGATAAAAATACCAGATGGCACCGAAACCTTCCTTAAGGGGTTAAAATCCATTTTATCATATATGTTAAATCGAATATACAATAAAATATCTGTGCACATATGTGTATGTGTCTCAGACTGAAAGTCTATTTTCTTGTCTATGTAATAAAATATATTATAGGAAACATAACATGTGTGTGCATACATGTACACATATGTCTGTGTGTTTGCGTGTGTGTTTCTACTTTGTTCTCTAAGGTTCACTTGGCTGATGGAGGAAAGCAAGGAAATAATCTTAAGTGTGATTACCCGTTCACTAGGAAGAACTCAATTTTGAAAAAAGAATTTAATGAGAAAACATATTAATCCTTCAATTAACTCCGCATACTGATAAAGGCCTTTGGCTGGGCAGACGGCACACCGGGGGCGGCCTCTCCCGGTGCCAGCCACGGATGAGCGCCCCACCTCCCCCGCCCCCGCAGCAAGTGACATTCAAGCAGGGGCCTGCTAAGTGTCTTACGGCAGGTGTTTTACCTTAATAACTCCACAGCGCAATTATGCAGGAATGTGTCCAAGTGTTTTTTTTTTTTCAAACTATTTATACATTCAGCATTTACTCAACTGGGGGAGGTCGGGGAGCAGGTAAAAAAAAGAGATCTTAATCTCATGAGACTTATTGTTCGTCCTAATGTGACTTCGAGGGAAATGGGGTGGGTTGGTGGCAAATTGTCCTATACTGAGAGCGTGCTGTGCGCCGGGCACCACACTGGGGTCTTGATAAGCAGCCCCTCATTTAATCCTCATAACACCCCTCTGCGGTACGGATCACTGCAATGTTTCGGGGCTGCGGAGTCAGGCTCAGAGAGGTCCTGGCAATCGCCCAAGGTCACTCAGCCTGTGCAGCCGGGATGGGGAACCTGGGCTGTGGGCTAACAAAACCTGCGGCTTTTCGCACGACCCCAGGTTTTCTCTGAGGGCCAAGGGTAGCAACACCACCTCATTCTAACAGCTGCCGCCATGCGTGGGAATCTCAATGATCTCTCCAAACATCGTCTCATCCAGTCTCTCCCACCGGCCCTGCTCACCCAGGGAACTGTCGCCCCGCACCCGACCTGGGTTTTCCGGGCTTCCTGCAGTCCAGGAGTTGGGGGGAACTTGAGGCTAAACGTGTAAGGGGTCTCCCAGCCTTGAGAGTCTGCGAAATACTCACAAAACCACGAGGACTTTCATAAGAAGGCAATTTCTGCCGCATGCAGGGGGGATGAAAGCCACGATATTTTCCCGTTCTTTTTCTGCAGAACTTGATGAAAACATGAGGCCACGCACAGGCGGGGAGCAGAAAATGATCCTGTCACAGCGGGTAGCGTGGCGCCTGCACACAGCGCGCCGCCGAGCGGGAGGCGGGTAACTGGGCCTGTGCCTCTGAGGGCTGGTCTTCCTTTCTCAGCCCAGTGGGGCCCCTTCCCCTCGTGGAGCCCCCATCTCTGCTCTCTCTAGGACTCCCTTACTCTGATGGTCTCCCATGCTCCCCGTGCCTTGCGTAAGATCTGCCTGAACCTGGCACTTTGCCGCAGCCCCACCCCATGGGGAGGCATTAGGAATGAAAGAGGTCCAGAGAAGGTAACTTCTGAGCAGAGATGTTCAGAGGCACTGGCAGATCCAAGTTCATGTGCCTCTTACCAACTGTTTGAACTTGGCCAAGAACAGACCTCTGGGTAAGAACATTCCTCCTAGATCTGACGCTCCAGGGGATGAAGGGGAAGCTTGCACACCATTCCCACGTCATTCAAATCACTTGGGCTGTTACGTTGCTGGAGGATTAGGCTTCTGCAAAATATGATTTTTATGAAGAAGCAAGTCTGACAGTCACTGGTGACACAGAGAGTAGGACTGGAAACTACTGGCAACGTGACCTCAAGCAGGTCACCCCCCCTCTCTGTTTCTTGCCCTGAGCAATAGCAGTAGGGACAGCTGCTGTATTTGGCTGCTGCAGAAACGCGAGAAGTAGTCAGTCTAAGAACATGACGTCATGGGATCAGGCGGGCTGACCCTCTTTCATTTAGGAGGGTCGGACAGAGCGCTGCTGGGTTGATTCTGCCGAAACCTCCGGTGAAGATAAAGAAAATGATGGGAGGGCAGGTGGGTCGGGAAGGCAGAAGTCACAGCAAAGTGGCCAGCTTCACGGGCATGCCACCTCTGCAGTCCCCAAGGGCCCCAAGCTTGGTTTAACGCTCCGCTGTCACACTCTTGAAATTCATAGAATTTTTTAACAAGGGCCCTCATCTTGTCCATATACACTGCACTCTGCCAGTCTGGTGGCTGGTCCCGAGTCTCAGCCCCCATAAGTGTCCCACGGCTGCATTTTAGCTTCCACATCTACGAAGCACGGACATTGGAGGGTGACAACGTATGCTAATGGTGATGCCTGTACTCTTCAGAGGTCCTTCCAGAGCTGTGCTGAGCTCTCTCCTGTGCCTGGCACGGTGCTCGGCACTGAATAAGCATGTGTTAAACACCCTAGTAAGTTTTGGACTTAACACCCAATGCCCACCAAGAGAATGGTGAGGAGTTAAATCATAAGGAGTTGGAGCCAACCAGACTGGGTCCTAACACTTCCACTCACCAGTCATGGCCATGGGCAAATTCCTGTGCTTTGCTGCAGCGTGGTGAGTTCATAGTTAAATGGGGATGATAACAGTACCTCTTTTCTAGGTTGTTGGGGAATTAAATGAGATTGCGCATGTTGAACACCATGCCAGGCACTTTAATAATAACTGTTAAAATGCATTTGTTTATTAATTGAGCACCTACTATGTGTCATGCACTGTGCTAGGCTCTGAGCCTACAGGGGTAAACGGGACAGATACAGCCCTCCTGAAGCTCACAACCCAGACAGGAGGGCAGAAATAAGCAAGCAAAGGCTTCTGGGTAACTTCAGCTAGCGACTAGGGTAGAGAGTGGGGGCTCTTTGGGGGGAGGAGGTTATTAATCATGTGATAGTTTCTCCCAACACAGAAATGGAACTCTTTATGACCTAGACCCAAGGATTTCAACCTCACCATTCCAATGTAACACTATTAGGAAAGGGAATGGTTTTCCAGAAATTTCCAGACAATTCTCCCCAACCCCATGCCTGGAGTAGATGCTGAGTCTCCCCCACCTCCAGGAGGGCAGAGGACCCCAAACAGAGTCCCTCACCTAGGAGCCCTGGGATCCCACCCCCGGGCTGCAAATGTTAAGAACAAATAGAAAGGGAAATGAACAAATTATCTTGATAATTTGTTTAAGAAGAGGAGGAATAAGGCACCCAAGAAAAATGATATCCAATAAGGCGGCGGGTTTCTAATGAATGTGCGGGTAATGAAATAAACCCGTTTAGGCCACGCTTGGCCCTGATCTTCCCAGGCCTAGATTAAAAAATGGAACATCTGTGATGATTTAATTTACATCTTAATAACAAACAGGCCTCGAGAAACCCGCGGATAAATGCCTTTTATTGCCTGCGTATCTTTTGCACTGCAGCTTGAATGAAAACTCTGGTAATTAATTGTTTTAAGCGATTCTATTAAAAAGTGTCTGCAAGTGCTGTGTGCCGAATGTTTATGCGGGCCGGGCTGCCACAGGAATACCGACAAGCCCAGGAGCGCACAGAAGGAGGTGCCTTTCTTTCCTTCCCACATTCACTGCCTTAAAGACACGCGGCCCTTTTATTTATTTTATTCCAAAGAGACAGATGCAAAGCTTGCTCATTTCTCTTCCACTTTTTCCAATCTTAATTGTCAGTCTTTGAATCGACAAAGGGACAGTCCCCTCCCCTTACCCCCAGGTTTGTTTAATGCTCTCCTCCAATTCGAGCGGGGAATTGTGGCCGCATCTCTCCCTATTTCTGACCCTCAGATCGCAATCTGGAAAATGGGGGCCTTGCTGGATGATGGCCGAGTTGCACAAGTCAGGGCCTCTGCTGGAAAATCACTCCCAGATTCAAACTAAGCAGGTTGGGTAAGCCGGGCAGGGTGCTGGCCTGGGAGGGGAAAGCGGTGGGCGTGCAGTCCGGTGTCCGCCATTTGTGTGTGCACCTTGTGGGGTGGGGGCAGGCCATAAATGTGCAATAAGTGAGCGACCTCATGCAGCCACGGTTGCAGGCCTGGCACACATTAGAAATCCCCGGGGAGCTTTTAAAACAAACCCAGGCCCCCACCCACCCCTCAGAGGTCCTGATTTAATTAGCCTGGGGCGGAGTCCAGGCTTTGGTACTCTTGAAAGCCCCCAGGGTCTCCTCCAGCAGCCTGGGTGGAGAATGCTGGCAGAGGGTGCGGGCACAGGGTTCCCGGGGAGTTCTGACGCAGCAGCTCAGGCCATGAAAGGAAGAAAATGGGGTCCCAGGGGAGAAAGTCTGAGGAGCAATCAGGGATGGGTTCCTCGAGGTGGGGCTCCCTGGGCAAGGAGGGCCACGATGTGCAGACCTGGGGAAGAACATTCCACGCAGAGGGAACAGCAGAGGCAAAGGTTTTACCAGGGGAGTAGACTGAGTATGTGTGAGGGATGGGAAAGTGGGTGTTCTTGCCGGTGGGGAGGGGGTGGAAAGGTGCTTTCCCAGCTGGCTGTGTGCCCTCAACCCCAACCCCTTAGAGGGACTCAGGAACTGCACCGTACCACCTCAGCCCCTTGGGGGAGCCCAGCACAGCCCGGGGTGCAGTGGAGCAGCATTGCCTGTGTCTACACCCGGAATGAGGAAGGGGCTCGATTCCGGGTGTCAGGCAGGTCACAGCCCTTGATGAGCCACACTCTTGGCCCCAACTTGAGGGCTGTGTCTTTGCGGGAACCCCTGCCTGCATTTTTGTCTCCCCAGCCCCTGTCGTACCCTGAACCCAGCACCTACCATAACGTGTTACTACCATTCGGATCGGAGTGAGGGGGTGCAATCAGCCTTTGGGGACAGTCTCCGGGTCTGCTGCCCTCTGTGACTCTGACGCACCCTGCTCAGAAGGAAGAAAGTGCTTTATTACTGAGTGCATCTGACCACGGGTGTCTCCACACAATGGTACTGTTACCGTGGTGTTTGTTGCATAATAACACTTATCAACCAGCAAACAGTGCTGGGGCAGACGAGAGGAAGGACGGCGTGTGCATTTCAGACAAGCTACTGTGTCTCTGGGGTGCATCAGAGAAGGTCTTAGATGCTGAGGGTACGGCAGGGAGGGAACACGGCAGACAAACATCCCTGCCCTGGAGGAGTCAGACAAAATACACAAAATTAATACCTTACATGGGTAAATTATAGAGTTTGATAGAAGGTAATAAGTGCTATGGGGAAAAAAACCAGAAAAGAGTAGGGGAAATGCAGGGGTCAAGGTGGGGGTTATGATTTTCAGTTGGGGGGCCTGGGGGTGCTCAATGAGAAAAATGATATTTGAGCCACAACCAGAAGAGAGCTGTTTATGCAGATATTGAGAGGGAGAGTGTTTTAGGCAGGGAAGTGGCCAGTGCAAAGGCCCTGGGGCAGGAGTATGCCTGGCTTGGAAGTGGAGCTGGAGCACATTGAGAAAGGGAGAGTGGAGGGGACAAAGACAGAGAGGGTGCAGGCCACCTTGAGGACTTCAGCTGACATCCTGTGCATTTTAAACCTCCTGGACTAGAAACAGTGCTCCACCCCCCTCACCTCCCCCACATACACACATTTTCTTACCCTACATGTAGCACCACCATGCGAAACCTGAGTGGGCAGGAAGGGTTCCCCTTCTTCTGCACCCTCATGCAACCCTTCAGGGGTTACCCCAGTTATCCCACCCCTGCAGGATGGTTTCCTTGTTCTGCACTTACAGAAGAGCAAAGCAAGGCTTGGCAAGGTAGAGTCTTGCCCACAGCCTCCCACACAGGACCCAGGGGAGGGTGCAGGCGCAGAGACACTGAGAAAAAGCCGAATCAACTTCGCCTCTCCTCTTACCTACATCTCCCGGGGACACTCCAAGGCATTTTAGGAAAAATTAAAGAGCTGCAGTGCTTTACTCAGTGGGAAGTGAATGTGTGAGACTCATTATCCCAAGAGGTGGTGCGGGCTGAAAATGCACAATGGTTCACCGAGGGCTTCAATTAAAAGCAGGCACGATGGATTCCAAGAGAGCTGGGAAGGAAAGCTGGGTGAGGGGGCAGGCCTGGAGAGAGGCGAGATCACAGCAGGCAGGGGGCACCTCCCATCCCAGCCCCTTGGAGAATACTCAGGAGATAGCTCAGGGGAGGGCCCACGGGACTCCGGAGCCACACAGGACAGAGCTGGAGCCTCCGCTCCACTCTGGGCAGAGCTTCCCACCTCTCTGACCGCAGGCTTCTCTTCTGTGAAACTGGGAAAGCTGTGAGCCTCGCCGTAGAGCAATTAGAGGAGATGATGCATGTAACTAACCAACCAGCACAGGGCTGCTTAGCAGTGCAAATGCTTGTCCAACATCCGTCTCCCCATCGACGTCCAAGTATGGGAGAGTCCCTGTCTCCCCACTTGGTGCCCAGCACATAGGAGAACCTCCAAGGACCGTATTTTCGGACTATAAGACGCACCACCCAAATTTGGGAGGAAAATGGGGGTGCGTCTTATAGTCTGAATGTAGCTTACCTGGCTCGCTGTGTGTGGGGTGGCGGTGGAGCGGGGTCACAGGAAGCAGGAGCAGGACCACATTTTTTGCTTCAGAATTTTTTTTTACTATTTTCCTCCTCTAAAATCTAGGTGCATCTTATGGTCCAGTGCGTCATATAGTCTGAAAAATACGGTATATTTGTTGACCATCGCCTTCTTGCCTGGCTTAGGGTACCTCTCTGCTGCCGACCAGTCCCTTCTGCTTCCTCAGGGTACTACGGATGTCCTAGCAAAGACACACCAGCCTGGCAACCAAGGCCCCCAGCCCTCTGACCAGGAGCTGCCCACGAGCAATCGGAGGAAGAGTCTCAACAGGACTGCCCATCCAAATGCCTGCTTCCCACAGAGCAGCGGGGATAGAGCGAGGGGCAGCGAGGGGGGCGGGGGAGCTTGAAACTGACATTCCTGGAGGGAGGTGCTGTTAGTCCTCGGAGTCTAAAACTTGTGAGCGTCAGTTGGGTGAAATGCTCTCTGTTCTCTACAGGAAGAGAGCAGCCGAGAAGCCGAAAGCAGCCACCCTCAAGCTGACCCCGTGTCTCAGTGCAATGGGGCAGGTGGGGTACTTCCTTGGTGACGGTCCTTAAGTCTAGAGCAGCGCAGGCCGAGAGGATTATACTGGGACAACATATATGTCATTTAAAATTTTCTAGACGTCACATTTTTAAAAGAAAAAAATCAGGAAATTAATTTTATAATACCTTTTATTTAACCCAATGTATCGGAAATATTATTGCTCTAACATGCAACTGACCTTAACATGTTTAATTAGGTGGTTTACAACCACTCTTGGCCCCCAGCCTTTGAAATTCAGTGTGTGGTTTACATGTGCGGCACATCTCAATTCATTTGAAAATGTAGATTCACACGGGCAAGTTATTTCAAACACACACACACTTCCCAATAACTGGATAGAGGATCGGTTTTTAGACATAAGTACTTAAATCTGAAGTTCAGTTGTTAGGTCCATCCCGCCAGCCACATGCAAAGCACTAAAAGCCACACAGGGAAAGTGGTTGCCCAAGAGAATTCTCAGGGACAGAGGTGGCCCTGTCCCTCCACCCCGAATCCTGCTTCCCTTGTCTCCTAGTGTCTTCCGTGGCGGCAGCAGCCTCAAAGGCCGGCGTCCTGGGGAGGTTGACAGCCCCTGGCAGAAGCGGGCCAGGCTCCCTGTTCCCTGGGAAAGAGCTGTCCAGTGACCTCCCCCACCCAGAGTCTGAACACACACACAGGCACGCACACACACGCACACCACACATGTGTCCACATGCCCTCGTGTCTCCCCGACACAGCGCGGAAGAGCCATATGTGGGGAAGCAGGCCTGGGTGTAGAACCCGGAGCATCTAGAGTCTCTGTGGGGTTAAAGAGCTGGAGCCTTTCCCTGACCTGGGAGCCCCGTCCCTCCCCCCGGACAGCCCCTCCCCCACCTCCCATCATCCCTACTGGACTTCTGTGTCTGGACTTGGCTGCCCAGGCCCTCTGGTGATGTAAATGCAGTGTTTTTCTTGCCAAAGAGTGGGAGGTGCAGTCTGCAAGAAAAGGAAGGAGGGGCAAAGCCACGGGAGCAGGGGTGGGTAAAGGAAAGGAGGATGGTAGAAGGAGAAAGACAGAAAGACAGAGAAACAGAGACACAGAAACAGAAAAAAGGTCAGCGAAATCCTTGAGACAGAAAGACTCAAGATATAGTGTGACCAAATGTTGCAGTTTGCCTGGAAACAAAAGATAGGATTGTGGGACTTTTCATGCTAAAATGGGATGAGTTTGAGGTCACCTCACCAAGAACCACAGAAACGCAGAGGTAGAGCCTGAGAGATACAAGCGGAGGTAGGGAGAGGCCAGGCTGGGGTTCATCTCTGGGCGGCCCTGGAGGGTTGCTTGGGGCACACGGGGTGCCATCCCACAGGCCTCAATGAAACCCAAAGAGCCCTCCCCTAAATGCTCATGAACTTGACAACCCTCTCTTTGGGCAGAGGCAGGAAAGGGATACCAGTTGTTGTAAACGGAGTGTTTATGTTGTCCCAAAATTCGTGTGTTGAAATCCTACCCACCCACATGATGGTATTGGGAGTGGGGCCTCTGGGAGGGGGGTAATTAGGATTAGGTGAGTCACCAGGGTGGAGCCCTCCTGAGTGGGATCAGTGTCTTTCTGAGAGCCAGGAGGGAGCTCTCATCCTCTCTCGGTGAGGATGCAACAAGTTTAAGAGGGCAGCAGGCTGCCGCCCAGCAGAGGGCTCTCCCCAAAACCTGACTGCACCGGCAGCCTGACCGGCAGGAGAGAAACTTCTGTTGGTAAATTTCTGTCAGTGGTATTTTTGTCATAGCAGCCCAAGCTAAGACACCTGTTCCTCCCCAATGCCACCTCTCCTCACTCTACCAGGTCCTTTCAACAATGGGACCACAGAGATTTCTCCTCGTCCCTTCTCAGAGCAGGGGTTCCCAGCTCCCCCATCACCACCCCACCCTCCCCCACCTGGGCCTCTCACTCCCCTTCCAAGGAGTCCTGAAGCTCCCCGGACTGGGTTTGCAGCAGAACCACACAGGGGTGGGATGGTGTGATCACCACACGGCAGGAGCCTGTGGGACTCGGGAAGCCGACTTGACCTCTCTGCGCTTCAGTTTCCCTCACGCTGTGGAGAAAACAGAGCTTGCGTTGGCACACGTGCCGCCATTTCAGTGAGTCCTCACGACAACCCCAGGAGCAGATACTCGTTATGATCCCCCGTCTTGTGTAGATGAGGAAACTGGGGCACAGAGAGCTAGGCAGCGTGCGCCAGGCACACAGCTCACACTCGGCAGAGCCAGGATTCCAGCACAGGTCTCCCTGGGTCCCAGGCTGTGGCTTTGAGTCACAGTTCTGGAGCGATCTCCCCAAGGGGCTGCTGGGGGAACGATGCCCTTTCCAACCTCTGGCAATAATTCTAAATTCCAGGACATGTCGAGACCCAAAGTATGGCTGTAGGATTGTGGCCTCTGAGCCATCTGTTTAAAAACGAAATCTTGCCATTGCCCCCCTCCCTTAATGAAGCCACTCACTGGGCACCATACCCCCTTGGTGCCCCCACCACTCACTCGGCCAGCTCTGGCTGCATCTCTGTCCCTCTTCAGCTGGTTGAACTGTCTCCAAATCCCCAGGCTGAAATAGCCCCAGGTGTAGGGGCCTGGTGATTTTTTTTTTTTCCCTTTTCTCCCTTTGCTTTAAAATGTTAACCGCGAATAGATTTATTTCAAACCCAATCACCTTTTTGTTGTTGCTGTTTTCCTGGGAAAAGTGACAGTTTGCAAGGCCTGTAATTCTTCTCTCCGGAGTTGAAATTTGCTGGAGAGAAATGCTTTTTCCCCCGTCACACGAAGAATGCAGGGGCGAGGAAAGGAGGCCTATTTTTTAAAAAAACATTTGTCAGATTTGCAGCGTGCGCATGCACGCACGTACGTGAGGGTGTGCGCCGGTCGCTATTTCCTGGAACTTTGTTTTCACTAGTTGCTACAATTAAAATCGAAAGTCAAAGCCAGGTATCAATCAAAGTTCCTTTAAATTCCCCTAGAAAGATATGCATATGAGTGCCTTTACTCAGCAGGCACCAATAAAAGATATGTGGTCGCCTTTGGCAGGAGAGGCAGAAATAAGCAATTTGGGATCTTAAAAGATAAAAGATAATAAAAGTAATTAAGATAATTAACCACCCTGAAGAGAGAAGAATTTACTGCAGTAAATTTTGTATTTTGTTTCGCTTGGCAATCTCACAGCTGCCACTCTGCTCAATATACAGCACATCAAGTCTTCCACTGTCAAAAAAACATATATAATAAAAAAATTTTAAGAGCAAATGAAGGCAGGGAAAAGGACAGGGGCTGCGATTGCAATTTTTAAAATCTGGTTAATGGGGTTTGGAGCCAGGTGCCTGGGGTCTCTTTGCATTTGGCGTTTGGGGTGATGCGATTTTAGTCTCCCGAGCGGGGTCTCTGCAGCCATGCAGGATTCCACCTGCCGCTCCCTGGCAGGCCTCTGCCTCTCCTTGGTCCCCAGGGTCCCCTTCCTGGATTGTCTTGCTGCTGCCACGCTGTCTCCACGATCACCGAAGCCATTGCTCCAGAGCCCCAGTAGGTCTGTGTCCCTCTCCTGGGTGCCCCCATCTGGGGTCTCTCTAGGGCCCTCAGGATCAAATCCTAATTCCCAGCCTGACATTCAAGGTTTTCCAAGACTGGGACCCTGTCTCAGCTCTGGGCCCCTCCCTTTTCTTTCTGTATGGACAGAGATGCCAGGTCTTCTAAGTGGTGTGAAGTTTCTCTCCCTTGGGCCCTGTGGCCGCACGAGCCATCTGCCAAACTCCTGCTCAACCAAGTGTGATTAGCACTGGGAAGTGCCCCTGACGGACCCCACGCCCTAGGCCCCCCATGGGCACGTCTACACTCCTGTGCTCTTTGCTCATCCAGGTGGAGTAATGTTTATCCCATGTCAGCACATTTTCTACTCACTAGTCCCCACATTTAGTTGAAAAGCTACTAGCCCCTGTGGTGTGCCAGCTCCTGCACTCATGGTTACAGATTAAACGGTGCATTCATCCACGAGCACCTGTTACGTTCCAGTCACTGTTCCAGGTGCTGAAAACTGTAGCGGTGAAGTGGAGAGATGAAACGTCTGCCCTCGTGCAGCTGAAGTTCTAGGCGGAGAGGGGAAGGTGACTGACAATGATCTGGGAACAGATACATAGGAGAGGCAGTGATAAGGGTTATCAAGAAAAATAAAGCAGAGAGGAAATAAAGAGGTTAGAGTCGAGCAGAGACGTGGGAGAGAGGAGGGAAGGAGGCAGGCACATGAACGGGCCGGGCGCTGCTGGCCGAGGGCTCTGTGAGTGCGAAGGGCTGGAGGTGGGACTGAGTCCGGAGGGTGGGAGGGCAGCATGGGGACCACCCATGTGGCTGGAGCAGGTCAGGGAGGGTGGGGAGTAGGAGGTCCAGTCACACAGGGTGCTGCAGGCTGTCCAGGCACTCTGGCTTCTCCCTGGGGGTGGGCGGGGCCCATGGGGAGTTAGGATGAGGGGCGATGCAGTGGGCCCCACTTTCACTAGTTCATCCTAGATGTTGAGGGTGTGTGAAGGGGGGCAGATTCGAGTGGGGAGGGGAGAAGGTGAGAGACCAGGGAGGAGGCTGTCACAGTCTGCTAGGACAGAGGTGACAGTGACTCGTATGGGTGGTGATTGTCCTGAGCACAGGGAGTACCTGAGTAAGAGCATGTGCACACACACACACGTGTGCACACACACACAATCTAGACCTGGACCGTCCGTAACTATCTCTTCATGGAGTGAATAAGCAAGTGAATGACTGAATGACACTAGTAGCAGAGAGGGGCTTGTGAGCAGACGGATATCACGGAACGGCCCTAAACCACAGGCACAAACCGGAAGCACATGAAAGAGCTGCAGGAACCTGCTGGAAGAATCGAGACAGCTCGAGGAGGAGACACCGCCCCGCCCCCACCCCCGGCCCAGACACACCCCATTCTAGGTGCCCTGCCGGCCATTCACCTCCAAGTCCCTCCTCTCTGAGACCCACCAACTGCCCTTCCATCTGCATCCCCATGGAGATGGAGACGCCTACCCGAGGAGGTCGCCCAGCGCCATGTAAATCTAGACCCAAACGAGGCGGGCGCCTCAGATCTCTCAATAATTAGACTTCAAGTGGCCCCCATAACTCAGGAGCTAATTACTTCGCCAGCTCCGTCAGCTCGGCCCTCCAAGGCAACCAGCCCATTTCACTGGCAGACTGGCTCATAAAAATCCCTGAAAGCACATGGATTTACTGTATTTATTTATTGGGACTTGGAGAAATATACCTGGTACCCAGGGGCCTTGGGATGTGGGGACATAATTTTGAAATGCAGATCATTAAAATCAGAGAGAATTATAAGAAATGGAGCAGGTTCCCGCTCTCCCAGGTAGCAGAGAAGATGCTGCTGGTAATTAGTTTCTAGATGAAACATGAGGAAAGCCATGTGAAGATGCCCTGGACCCCCAGTTCCATTTCTCCAGCAGGTGAAAGCCACTGAGAGCTTCCCACTTGCTGTTCCCTCTTTCTGGAGCTCTGTTCCCTACACAACTTGGCAGGGTGGTTCTTCTTATTGTTTAGTTATTGCTCAGCTGAAATGGCACCTCCACCTGGAGGCCTTCCCTGATCACAGTTCTAACACTTTACCTCCCCACCCCTAGGCCAGCTGTCCTCTTATCTGCTTTAAGTTCTCCCCCAAATTTGTCCCCCTCTGAATGTAATTTGCTCATCTACTTGTGGACTTGGCTCTTTGGTTTCCGCCCAGGAGAAAGTAAGCTCCTTGTCCATCTCAGTCACCTCTGTATTCCAAGCGCTGAGCCCAGGGCCAGGCACTTAGTAGGTGCTCAGGGAATATTTGTTGAGCGAATTAATAATCTGATCATGCAGGGGGGAGTTGGTGGCCCCTGGCTTTTTCTTACTCCTTTCCTTCTTTCTGCTGCACCCTTCCCAACCCATTTGCAAACGTGGCCTTGTTTGATTTTATAGTGACATGATCAGGTGACAGTCCTCTTATGCCCATGTCACAGGGCATTAAAAAACTGAGATTCCTTGTGGTGGCTCAGGTGGGGAGGGACAGTGATGGGAACTGAACCAGCTGTAACTGTCTCTACCCCCTCTCCTGCCAGCCACTGCATCATGGATGACGGTACAGAGCCAAGCCTCCAAGGCCACAGCCCTCCATGGTGTGGGGTCGGAGGCACCAGAGGGTTCAAAGACAGGTGCTGGACAGCGTCATTCTCACTCTAAACAGATGGAGGCCCTGGAAATCATGTAGGTCACTCCCTTACAGGACATATGGGAAAACTGAGGTTCAGGGACTTGCTTGAGGTCACATGGTGTGCTTGTGACTGAGCAGACACCAGCGTCCAAGTTGTGGAATGGCATGTGGAGAACTGTCACCCTGGCTTGGGGTCCTGAGCTCTGCCCTCCCCTTTCACCTCTCCGAGACTTAGTCTCCTGGTCTGTAGAGCGGGGAGGGCGATGTCAGCCCCGAGATGATGATGATGGGAGAACACAGTAAGTGTTGAGCATGGTAAGTGCTCAACAAGTAGTAAGAGAAGGGACCTATTGAGCACGTTCCACATGCTGGGCTTTGTGACGGCGCTCTACCGGTGCCACCTCATTTCTTCCTTACACCAGGTATGAGACAGGCACCATCACTAGGTCACCGTTGCAGAAAAAGCAAGCGCAGAGGCTTCATCACTCGCCCGAGGTCATCCAGGCAGCCGGTGGCAGAGTCGGCATTTGAACCCGGCTCCATCTGCTTTCAGAGTCTGCGTTCTCTGTCATTCTGTCTGCAATGGTGGTTTCTTCATCTATAAAATGGGAAGGGTCGTGTCACTGGTCCTCTAGCAAACCACGGGTGTGTGCTGGGCAGAGAGCTGGGGTAGGGGTATGAATGGGTGCATGGAAGGGCGGTTAGAGGAGGAAATGGGGAGTAGACAGACAAATGCATGGATAGATGGGTGGATAATGGGTGGATAGATGGACGGATGGATGGGTAGTGCATGGATGAGCAGGTAGATGTGTAGACGCATAGGCACGTAGGTGGAGGGGTGGGAGGATGGCCAGCTGAGTGAGTAGGAGGGTGGGTGGCAGGAAGGAAGGAAGGAAGGAAGGAAGGAAGGAAGGAAGGAAAAGATAGAACTTGAAATACCCCCTGCATGCTACAAGTGTTGCTTCTCCCTGGGAAAGGCCATCCCTGTCTCTGAATGCCTGCTTCTCTCCAGCCCCTCCGGGCACATCTCTTACTCTCCGGTTCTCAGGACTCCCGCCAGGGGCTCCCACCTGTGCAAGCCTCTCTGTTCTCTGCCGGTCTCTCTCCCTGTCACACACACACACACACACACACACAGGCCGAGAAAACACTCGGAGCCTCACAAAGGCTCCTCCACAAACGCTCTGGGAACAAAGAGACCCAGGAGGTGGTCCCCGGGGCTTCTCGTATTAGCATATCAATGCAGGCCCTGGAGCAGAGGGACTTGGAGACTTGGATTTTGCAAAGCAAATTATTCATTCCATAGTGGGACCTCCCCCAAACCAACCTAAAAAGGGGGAAATTATATTCTCTTTGCTGTGCTTTGTGTCAAAAACTGTGTCCGCCCTGAGTTCCTCTGGTAATTTTTCAAAGTTCTTCCCCAGTGGCGTCGTCTCTCTGGGCCTAGGTGTCTGGATGTCCCCACGCTGGGGGACCGCACAGCAATTTTCTCTGCAGTCAGACAAACCTGAAACCAGCTGTGTGACTCTGGACTCCATACTCGCCTCCCTGGGCCTTGGTTTCTGCCCTGGACTCTGAGGCTAAGGAGGTCTTCTTAGTAGTAGGGGCTGTTCAGTCAATGGATATTTGCTGAGGACCTACTGTGTGCCGTGCATAGGGGGCTGAGCAGGCGTAGATAAGTAGAATCCAGCAGAGGCTGCTGTGAGGAGTAAATGGAACGGTGTGGGAAAGTAGTAAGTCTCAATAAATAAATCTTTCCCATCATGATGTAGATAACATGCCTCACCCGTGGAACAGGAGTAATAGCACCCCAGCCGAAACCAGGCTGCGGCCCTGGCCTGCCCAATTCCTGTGGGTGCTTCTCCCTGAAAGCTCTGTGGTTTGGAGGCAAAATAAGATCTGATAGAAAGGGCTCCAAGGCAGCCCTGGGTCTTGGCTCCCAACTTTCCCCTCACTTGCTGTGTGACCTTAGACAAGTCACTCACTCTCGCTGGGCCACAGTGACCTGACCTATAAATCCCTCAGTTGGCTTAGGCCGGTAGTTCTCCACCTTTGCAAATAGACTTTATTCTTTCTTTTTTTTTCTGTAAGAAAAAAATGATTAGGCTAAACATTTATGTACATTATCTCACACGAGCGCCAGCGACCCTGAGGGCCAGCACTCTCCATACCCCCATTTTACAGGTCACAAAACGGGGAGGCCCAGAAGGTGAAGGTTAATGGCCCATAGGCACTGTCCGCACTCAGGCCCGTACCCTGTACTTACCCGTTTGTTGCTTGCGTGCTTGTGAATACGTTGGCCGCAGTGACGTGAACACCCTGGAATGCAGTTTGGAACATTTCTTCTCTACTCTTTGACACAGTGTTGCTGCCTCTCCACGTCACTCACGATTCTGTGCCTCCACGCGTCAACAGCAGCACTGAGTCTGCCTGCGTCGGCACCCCACGTCAGGCCCCGCTCCACGGGCTTTTAGGCTGACCCTGATGCGGAATCATTTTAAGGCCAAAATAGAGTACGGTCCCTCCAGGGGAAGGAGTTGTCTTTGCACGGCCTGTGTTTGGAGAATGTAACTTATGACACTAGCGATAGGGCATTTACCAAGTGGGGACAAGAACACCTGTTCTGTGCAGTCTGGTGGCACCAAGTGCCGTCCTTGGAACAATGGGCAGATACGGGGGAGAAAGAGGTGAGTCCATGCAGGAAACGGAAAGCGACAGACATCAGCGTCCTGATTCTCTTCTTTCCCCAGCTCTCCCTTCCCCACTCCCACTCTTGGAGGTCAGCCCCTGCACCCCCCTCCACCCTCTAATCCATTAACAGCTTGCAGGGGCATCTGGTCTCCCAGAGCCGCAATCAGCCAGCCATCCATGCCAGCCCCTGCCAATTACTCTGGGGTACTCACCTGGAAGTCCCATGGGAGAGAGGTGGGAGCAAAGAGAATTGGCCCCTGTCCTAAGAGCAGGAGTTTGGTGCCCACCCTGTCATTGTTTCACTCATTGGATGACCTTCTACAAGTCACTATATCCCTTTTAGTCCTCAGTCTCTTCGTCTGTAAAATGGGTATAACACCAGTCTTCAATAACCACTTTCCCTGCAACCCTGGGGCCAATAACTTAGCTTGTCAAAGCCTCAGTGTGTTCACCTATAAAATGGGTCTAATACTGATAACAAGACTCACAGAGTTACTTTGCGTCTTCGTTGCAGTGAAAACTAGAATAGGTCGGCAGACTTTTTCAATAAAGGGCCAGACATTAAATATTTGTAGCTTTGCAGGCCAGATGACTTCCGTTGCAGCTACTGACCTCCCCGCTTGCAGCACCAAAGTAGCCCTAGACAAAATGTGAGTGATGGGTGTGTCTGTGTGCCAATAAAACTTTATTTATGGACACAGCTGTGGATTTCATATAATTTTCAGGTGTCACAAAAGAATATTCCTTTAAAAAATTTTTTCAATGATTTACAAATTAAAAAATTATTTTTAGCTTACAGATCCTGCAAAACCAGATGCATGGTTTGCAGCCTCTGATACCCACACAGGTAACGCTGTACTCGTCACAGGGGCCTTCAGTAAATGTCCATTCTCTCGATTGCCACTTAAAGTTTTAGAAAGAGCTTTTGAGTCCTTTGCCCAATATTATGTCACATCCATTAGACCCGGGAGAGGGTGTTGACTTTCTAACTATAAATCTTCCAAGATGAGCTACTTGCATTGGCCTCCAAAATCACTCTTCCACATGTGCCCAGCCTATCTGAAAGTGGTTTTACAATGAAATAAAAATATTAATATATTCATAGGTAACACCGATCAATGTTTATTTTACGAACCTGGTCTTTTTAAGTGTTCACAACACCCCATGGAGTCACTGTTATTATTCTCCCTCATTTTTCAGATGGGAAAAGTGAGGCCAGAACCTTGGAATCTCTGGGCCAAGGCTTGTACTGCTGGGCCTGAGCAGAGCCAGGATTTGAACCCCAGGCTGTCTGAACCCAATGATAGAGTTCCGTGGCACCAAGTAAGATCTTCCCACCTCTGCCAGGATGGAGGTCACAGCAGCCGTCGGCCGTCAGCCCCATCTCCCACCCTTCCCCCACACAGTCCCCACCTCCCTGCTCCCCACAGTCACACCCGGCCCCATGATTCAGTGAGGCTGAGCTGTTTTCCCGGCAAGAACATAATTCTCCCAGAAAAGCAAGCTTGTGATGTTGGGGGGCGGAGAGGGGGTGGCAGGCAAGAAATCAGCACACAAGCAATTAAAACAAATAAGATTTTTAAAAAAATATATTGCTTCCTCCGCACACGCTGGCTGCAGATGGAGGCGGAGGGCTGCTCAGATGCTGGGTGCTGTTCTGTCGCGGGGACAGATTCCGCTAATTGAACCCCCATGTAGTGCAGGGAGTGGGGGGACCTCCGGAGTGATCCATCTCCCCTGGCAGGCTCATTCCAGGAGGCAAGCAAGAGAGGCTGGCCCAGCACCACACAAGAGTAATGTCTCCGCGGCGCGAGGAACGCCAGCAGTACACCCTCGTTTATTTTTCGGGATTTTTTTTTTTAATAGGACTGACGTGGCAGTTTTCCCCCTGATTTTTCAAAGCTACACTTATTTACTGCTCTTTGTGCGTCTTCAGAGAGAAGTGAACCCAAGTTTTGTCTTCTTCAAGAGCCGATGGAAGAGGAAGATTAGAAAATGAAATTATCCATGGTCTTAAAAAAAAAAAAATCAAATTCTGTGTTTTATATTCACATATGATTAAAGCACATTCTAACTGCACAGAAGGGCATATAATTAAAATGTTAGTCGCTCTTCTTAAAACTATTTCTCCGCCTGACAAACATTTTCGAGCACCTACCACGTGCAGTACTTTGTACCTACTATGTGCCGGACTCTAGGGATACAGATGTGAACAAACAGCGAAGTTGCTGGCCCAATCCCCAGCCCCCAGGGGAATTGATGCTTCACGTTTATTCTCATCACATTACCTTTCCAGAAACTGTTAATTCTGCATTATTACATATAGAGGCATATACACGTCTATGCTTATCACACCTACCATACGCGTATACCTTTCCTGTATAATATCTTTTTTAAATGAATTAGATCATACCAGGCACTATGTTCTGCTCCTTGGAGTGATTTCTTTTCTTTTTTAAAAATTTAATAATACATGTGGGGCATTTTTTCCATTTTAACAAGTAAAAATCTGCCTTGTCTTGTTCTGAATAGCTGTGTGATACTCTGGAGTGTGCCTGTAGCAACATGTAATTTATCCCCCACCGCTGGGCACGTTGATTGCCTCCAGCTTTAGGCATTGCAACCAACGCCGCTGTGCGTACCCCTGAGCAAAAGTCCCGTTTCCATAAATGTTGCGGGAACTCAGAGAGGACCTCCATGGTGGTCGCCCATGTTGCTGATCCATGTGTCTTGCTCTCGCCCAGGACTCAGGGTGGAGCTGCACTTCCTTGCCCACGTAGAAGTGAGTGTGGCCACGGGACTGGCTTCAATGTCACCTGTCATATCCTTCGTGCATGGAAGCTTCAGGACTGCTATACTCCTCTCTGTTTTCCTTCTGCCTCAGTGACCAGCCATGCTCCAGAAAGTGACTGTTCCACCCACCACAGTCTAAGCTACTGGTAACAGAAATGTGCAGCAGATCCCCCAGCCAACCTGCAATGGACATGTAGGGTAAGCCTGAAACAAAAGCTGTTGTTTCATAGCATTGGGATTAGGGGGCTATTTGTTACTGCAGCAAAACCCAGTTTATCCTGGCAGATACAAGCTTCTACACTTCTTCCATTTTATAGACAGGGAAGTGAAGTCTGCATTCATTTCTTCTAATTACTCAATTTAAATCTTTTGATGGTCCCCACCACCCAAAGGTGAGAACTCAGACTCCTTAGCATATGATTAATAGGCTTTGGTTATTTTATAAAAACGTACCAACCATTTCAGGCTATGTCTACCAGATTTACCTTGTGACCCAAACATACCTAAGACTCACCATAACTGTAGATTCCCCTATGTGGTTCATGCTGTTCTCTAGGTCTGGGATGTCCTGCCTTGCCTTTGCTTCAGGAAGAACTCCTACTCACCCTTCAATATCCAGCTCAAAGTGCTGCTCATCTGTCAAGCCTTGCCTGGCCCACCCAGGCAGCTGCTTCCTCCTCTACCTTAAACAACCCCCATACAAGACAGCATCACACTCTTTCTTAGTTGCTTATTTCTGTGACTGTTTTCCCTCACCCTAAGATCAAGAGCATGGGCTCTATCTTATTCATCTCTCCCCAGTGTCCTATACAACACCCAGTGCATGGTGGATGCTAGGTAAATGTTTTTTGAACGAACGAACGAATGAATGAATGAATAGACGAATGAATAATCTTGACTTTCCAGCCCTGTCCATTACAGCACTGGTCTTTCCTTTCACAGCCCTTCCAGTGTCTCATCACTGAACATCTAGTATGTGATATGAGGTTTCCCTGCTGAACCTCTGATATAAATGGGCAGGAGAACGATGTTAAACAGAAGGTTTGGGGATGCCAACATGATTCCTTAAAAAAAATCATTAAGGTCTGCACAGTAAAACAGTAAGGCAGTTTGGCAGTCCCTCAAAAAGCTAAAGAAGGAATTACCATATGACCCAGCAATTCCACTCCTACATACACAACCAAAAGAACTGAAAACAGGTGTTCAAACAAATCCTTGTCCACACACATTTGTAGCAGCATTATTCACAACGGCCAAAAGGTGGAAATAGCCCAAACGTCCATCAGCGGATGAGTGGATAAATGAAATGTGGTCCACCCCTACAATGAAATATTATCCAGCCATAAAAAAGAACAAAGCCCTGATACCTGCTACAATGTAAATGAGCCTTGCAAACAATATGCTAAGTGAAAGAAGGCAGACACAAAAGGTCACATATTGAATAATTCCGTTCACGTGGAAGGTGCTAAACAGAGAAATCCAAATACACAGAACGTGTGTCAGTGGACCCCAAGGGTGGGGTCATTCTGGAGTGATGGGAGTATTTGGGAACTAGATGGAGGTGGTGGTTGTTCCACATTGTAAATGCATTGGAAGCAAGCGAAGTGGCTTTAAAACAGTTGATTCAATTTCATGTGAATTTCACCTCAATTAATTTTTTAAAAATAAAATAAGCAAGAAAGGCAGCTGGCACATTCCTTCCGGCCTCCCTTCCTGAATGCAGCAGGGCAGAGCAGACATCCTGAGCAGTGGGCGCTAAGCGGTCCGTTTCCCTGAGGGTAACACCTTCCAGGGGACAGAAATGCAACACAGGGTGTCAGTGGCGTGCAAATAGTAGAGAGAGGTAGAAGAGGGGGAGACAGAGACACAGAGAGGGGGGCCAGAGACAGGGAGAAACCTGAGCAAGGGAGAGAGAAACAAAGAGAGAAAGAGAGAAACTCAGGGAGGAAGAAATCGAGGGAGAGAGGGGAGAGGAAGGAGGGGCCCTGGATGAATCAAGCAAGCTGGGAGGACCAGGAGCCCTGATTACTCCCTGCTGGGCAACATGTGAATAAGAATCTGAGAAAAAATAAGCAAAAAATCAGTTATTTTTCTCCTGGTGACAAATCCATCCTACAAGCCAAATGGAGGATGGGCCACAGGCCTTTGTATGGTGGCCTGGGGAAGGAAGGCCTCCTCACCAGCCCCCTGCCGGGGCTCTCTGGAATGATTGGAGGGTCAGAGTCCTATGCTGCATGGGCCTGGGCGAAGTTTTCCTCCCACGTGAGCCTCACCCGCCTCTTCTGTAATTAGAGCAAATTGTATTTTCCTAAAATGACCACGGCAGCATTTTCAGAAGCTTGCCAAACGGGAAGTGCAGACTAATTCTTCTCCCTCGAAAAGTGGGTGGACTTGAATGACTGCTTGATTTCTGAGACAAGGTCATGAGAAGTTATATGGCTTCTGCCAGGCGCTCTCTCCTGACATTGGCCCTTGGAACGTGGCCGTCATATTGTAAGGAAGCCCAGACCATGTGAGGAGGCCACAGCCACAAACAAGTGCTTTGCCCGACAGCCCCAGCTACAGCCTCAGCCCACAGCCCCTGTCCTGACATCAACCGCGGGCGTTAGGAGAGAACAAGCCTTCGGAAGTTTTCCACTGTCAGCCTTTGAGCTGTCCCTGCTGAACTCTGCCTGACTCACAGACGCATGAACAAAGGAAGTATCACTTTTAAGCCACTAGGTCTTGGCGACGGACAGCTGGAAGAAACAGCACAGTGCCTGACATGTCAGCACCACTCCCGACGTGTTTGCTGTGGACAGACGGGCAGTTCTGGAAGGGCTCTCACCTCACCTGTAGGGTGAATGATCCATCACTGCTCTGGGCTGAATTGTGCCCCCCACCACATTCATATTGTGTCCCCCAAAATTCACATTCATGTCAGGTTGCAATGCTAACCCCCAGGCCCTCCGAAGATGACTCTTTCTGGAGACAGGGTCTTTAAAGAAGCCATCAAGGTAAAATGAGATCATTGGGTGGTGGGCTTCTGCCCAGTAGGCTGCTGTCTTTATAGGAAAGGAGATCAGGACACACTGTCAGAGGACGGAAGAAAACAACCCTGCCAACACCTTGACCTTGGACTTTCAGCCTCCTAAACTATGAAAAAATACAATGTGTGTTGTTTAAGCCATTAGGTCTGTGGTACTTTGTTAGGGCAGCCCTAGAAAATTAATGTAATCATTAAACCCATTTTTCAGGTGGGAAAACAAAGAGCTAGTGCCTCATCAGACTGTACAGCTTCCAAGCAACGGAGTGGGCTCGGACCCTTCCCGCCTCGTGGGGGTCAACCCCACGTGCTAGGTCTGAATGTGGCTGGAGTACACCAGCAGTGACTGCTGAGAACCCCAGGCTGCATCCAGGGCAGACATTGCCAATCCATCCCAGCTCTCGGTCCCCCAGCTCAGGGGTGGCCTGAGTCCGCTTCTGCAGCTAGGCAGTCCCATGGGGGCCATCAAGGGCCAGAGGAAGGGATGGCACAGCTCAAAGGGGCCTGCCTAAGGCTGCCCTATTTGGGTTGCCCTTTGGGGGAGGTTTCTCAGGTTCTGTGGGGTTCTGGTGCTGTAACTGTTACCCCAGGACACCCTATGATTAGTTCATTAGCACCATTGTCACCGGGCATCTATGAGATGCCACATAGAGACTTATTCAGGGCACAGAGTTGGGTCTACAAGGGGGGAAACTATGAATGAAATCCTCGAAAGGAACCCTCCTCCCTGCATAGCCCCCTGCCAGTGGGTGCAGAAAGCTTAGCAAGACCCCAGCCTTGGATCTGAGCGATGCCCAGTCTGCCCATTGGAATCACCCAGGAGACGGACACGATTACAGAGCCAGCCACCTCTGAAGACCCTGATGGGATTGCTCTGGGGAGGCCCGGGCATTGGCTTTTCTTTAAAGCTTCTGGAGACTTTCCCAGAGCCTGAGAGCCCCTGGTACAAATGTCAGTGCCCACTGGACTCTGGGGCGTGGAGGGGGTCCTGGGTTCAAGGAATTCTGCAGGCCTCCTGTCAGTTTCTCCATGGGACAAGCTTGTTGCTACCTCAGGACCTTGGCACAAGCTGTTCCCTCGGCCTCTACACTTTGCAGGTTTCTTATCTGTTCTCAGGCCTCAGCTTAAATACCACCTCTTCCAGGTTGCCTTTCCTGATTACCTTGCCTTCCTTCCTCTTCCCTTCTACTATTCCCTATTTTTTCCTTTAGATCTCTCATAACATTTTCCAATTTTGCATTCACTGGTGGTTTGTTTTTGTGTTTTGTGTGTCCCCCACACCACTGAACTGTGAGGCTACCTGAGCCGTAATTGTGTCTGTGTCATTTACTCTTGGGCCCCAGTGCTGAGCAGAGGACCTAACACATAGTAGGTGCTCAACACATACAGTGAGTAAATTTCATGACAAAAACATCAGTTCTCTCTGAGCCTCACTTTGCTGTGAGAATTAAACAAATTAACTTCTGTAAAGTGCTTAGAAACTCCCGCCGCATGTGCGGCAAATGAGCTGGCGCGCACCGGATGCTGAGCACAGGGCCTGGCCCAGAGTAAACTCCACTGGTGAACGCATGCTGTTATTTTCGTTGCCATTGGTGGTGTTGTTACCCTCAGACAGCACCCAGTAGGAGCCCCATAATTGTGAATGACCCATGCAATGCAGCCTTGGACCCACCACAGGGCTGGAGGGTGTGGCCACGGGAGGAAGCCTCCGAGCTCATCTGATGTGGGAGGAAAGTAGGGCCCAGAGAGAGCAGTGCATTGTCCTAAGGTCCCCCAGCAGCCTGAGGCAGGCCAGGGCCACAGCCCAGAACCCCAGGCTTCCGCTTCCTCTCCTGGCAGTGTGCCTTAGGCAGAGCTCTTCCCCTTTGTGTAATGGTCCTGGGGACTCTGGCTAGTCACAGAGGTCAGGCCCACCCCTGTCCCCAGCCCCAGACCCCAAGCCTGCCCCATGGTGACCTGGGTGGCCACTTGGTGGCACTGTGGAGTCGCCACCAAGTGGCAGCCACTCTGGGAGCCTCAGTCCAGTCCAGCTCAGCCAACAGACCTCAGAGGAGACAGGGCTGAAAGGTTGCCCTGTGCTGATCTCCTAGCAGATGAGAAAACTCAGGCCTGGAGAGGGGAAGGCACACCTTGCCAAAGTCACACAGCCAGTATCAGAAGGAAGGAAAACAACAGGCCTTTTATTGAACACCTACTATGAGCCACGTATGCAACCCTCTCATCCAGTTATCACAAACACCCGGTGCCATGAGAAATATTCTCCCCATTTTCCAGATGAGGGCACTGAGGCACAGACAGCTTAAGTGGAAATAGAGCAGCGATGATGATAATGACCTTAGCTGATGATGTTCACTGAATACGACACACGTAAGCAGAGCTCAAGGCCAGTCCCACAACACATCCAAGGCTTGGATGCCAGTATCAACCCATTTTACAGAGATGGAAACTGAAGCTCGGAGGGAGGGAGCCACTTCAGAGGTCACACAGCCAGGAAGTGTCTGCTCCAGGACGTGTTCCTGCCCAGAGAGGATTTGATTTATCTGAGCCCTCTCTCCACCAATATCCCAGCCTCTGGCAACCCCAGGCCAGCGTGGCCAGCTCTGGGCCAGACCTGGGCTTCCACTGATCTGGGAAGACCCGCCGCCTCCCCAAGCCCACAGCCGGCTGGAAGGGGCTCCACAGCTGACCGGCCAGGGCTGCAGTCAACGGTCTGGGCGTCCACTGGAATTCATGGTGGAGTGGTCCCTGCACCTCTCCACATGGCTCAGTGGCCCCTGGTCCAGACACAAGCAAAGGGATGCTGTTGTGTGTGCCCTGGAATGGTCTGCAGGACTCCCTGAAGGAGGAGGAGGTGGGGAGAGCCACTACAGAGCAAAAACAACAGAAAGATAATGAAGCAGAGAGAAGGGAGACAGCAAAAAGGCGGTGCCAGCTCAGAGCAAGAGAGACAGAAAGACACAGAGAGAGGCAAACGAACACAAAACAGAGGGACCAACGGAGTCAGAAAGACAGGGGCATGGAAAGGTGCATATTAAGAGAGAGACAGACAGACGGGGGAAAAAGACTGAGAGACGGGGACAAGGAGAGACAGGAAGTCTCAGGGAAAGACAGGGACAAAGGGATGAGGAGTCAGAGGCTGAGAGAGAGAGAGATGTGTTGGAGATGGAGGCCCAGAGTGAGACAAGCGCCAAGAAGACACCAGAGCAAATGCTCAGGGGACGAGGACCAGGAGGTCAGGCAGAGAGAAGCCAGGACTGGAAAGGGCAGGACTGGAAGAGACTGAGAAAAGGGGAGAAAAAGATCAGAGGGAAGCAGAAAGGAAGGTAAGACTGCAGAAAGAGCAGAGGCAGACGGGACTGGAGTAAGGGAAGGGAGAGATGAGGCAGTCAGAGGGTGCGGGCAGGGCAGAGCAGGGTCACAGTAGGGTCTGGGGTCCTCCCACCTTGGAGATTCTACCTGCTTTCTGGACGCTCAGCAGCCAGGGCCCTCCATTTACACCTGCCCCCACCCCCTGGAGCCCTCCCCTTGTAGCAGAGGTCTGGCCAGGGTCCAGAAGGGCAAAGGCCAGGAGGGTGGACTCACTGTAGCCCCCAGGCCTTCATCTTCTACTTCCACCCACTCAGCAAGCCCCAAGCTCCTCGTTTGCATAAAGCAATATTCCTGTGGGGGATGCTAATGCGCCCTGCTATTTTTGCTTCTCCTGGATGGTGGTTTGCATACATTTGCATACCCTGGGAGAATTAAACTGGGATCATGTAAATGAGCCCACCAGCTTGGGGGTAGGGGGGGCCTCCTGGCTCCCTGCCTCCCAACAGGCTCTGAAGCCCTAGCCTTCCCCTGGGGGTGCCCTGGGAAGGACCCACTGACAGGGAAGGATCAGCTATATACATTCCTCATGCCAAGGCCACTGACCACCCCGGTTTGGGGCAGCCAGAGGGAACTTACTGATATGAGCTTGTCACGTCCTTCTTCAAACATTTGGTGGCTTTTGGGATTGTCAAATAAAGGTTAAAACTCCACTGGAGCCACAAGAACTAGCCCTTGCCAGCCCCTCTAAGCCACACTGCCCCTCCTTCTACACACATGGAACTTGTTTTTCTCAGGGATCACCATCACCAAGCCTCTGCTCACCACAGGGCCTTTGCATGTGCTGTCTTCATGGGTTTCCTTTCTTCCTTACATCTAATTCATCCTTCAGACTCCAGGTGGAGTACCACTTCCTCCAGGAAGCCCTCCTGTCACCTCCAACCTCATTCTTGGAGTAGGTATCTCAACTGCCCACAGAACAACCCTTGGGGGGCTGGAATTTTTATTGATGCAGTACCTTAGCTCATGCCTGTCTCCTCTGTGAGACCATGAGAACTATGAGTCCAGGGGCCTCGTCTTCTTAAATCACTACCCCCCACCTAACACCTAGCAGTGCTGGGTATATATGGGCTCCTGAGAAATATTTGCTGAATGAATGAGTGAGTGAATGAATGAATGGGGCATTCCTTTAAATTCATTCTCTAAGTGGGAGTCTTCAGGGGCCCAGCCCCCAAACTCAGGTGGTACACTGGACTTTTTAAAAAATATTAATTAAGCACCTACTATGACTCCCCAACATCTCCACAAGGGAAGTGTGGAGATTAGCTGCATGTTGCAGACGAGAAAACAAAGGCTCAGAGAGGGAAAGCCACAGGGTCGAGGTCACACAGCAGAACTGGGAGTCCAACACAGACCTGTGTGACCCCGGAGCTCCAGCCCCTCCCCTGCATATTTTCCACTGACTCCCTCTTGGTGGGACCCAAGTGGAGAGTACTTCCCTTGGCCTCATGGGAGGGTGGTATAGATGTGCACACGCAGGTGTGAATTCAGGCAGGGATGAGCTGAACAGAGTGCACACCACTGTTGCCTGACCCACTCAGACCTCACACCTGTGTGCGAGTCCGTGCTGTGTGCATGGGTGTGCCCATATCGGGCCACGTGTATCCACAGGCACATACACCTGGGCCTGCATAGACTTCCACTCAGTCACTCAGCAAGTACTGCGTGCGGGCCCACTGCGCTCCAGACACTCCGGGGAGCTGGGAGGACTGACTGGGCCTTGTACCCCTGGCATGCATTTGAATATTCACTCACACGGGCACGTGCTCGGCCGGCATAAGTGTGGAGGGCCCACAGGGCGTGAAGGCACAGAGGTAAGCTGTGGCACACAGAAAGCAGGCAAGTCCCCTTCACGCCCACACACGGGGTTGCCCTGCAGCAGAGGTCAGGCGTGGAGAGGGCAATGACTTGTCCCAGGTCACTTGGTAAAGTTATTGCTGAAACCTGAGATGGACCAAGTAGGGGGGACCACAAAGCTGAAAACCGTGGACTTGACCCAGACAGATCTGGGCTCTGATGCTCCTGCAGTCTCTCAGGGTCGAGGTGGGGCTGCACCTGTCACTCTCCCCCTGAGCCTGATTTTTCCTCCTGCAAATTACACATGGGGAACGGTAGACAGTGTCTGCTCCAAGAGCTGCGTGTGCCAGAATCTCCCAGGTGCCTAGCACATAGTGAGCCTGCAACAACAAACAGCTACTTTATCATCATCATCATCATCATCATCATCATCATCACCACTTCTCTTGTTTGGGTCTCAGGACTCTCAGTCCAGTGCTCTTTGAGCTGCCTCACTGCACCACACCCCTGCCGCCTCTTCCTCCTGAAGTTAGTGTCCTGAGACCCCCGGAGAGGAAGGCTGCAAACACATTTAATGCTCAGACCAGCTGAGCAACTCTTGCCCTGGAAAAAAATGCTTCCTTCTCTGAAAGTTCAAGGTTTCTCCTGCTCACAAAAAGAACGCTTCCTTAGTTATTAAGAGACGTTCATCTGCCAAGGCAGGGATCACCCTGGCTGGGATTTGCAGAGGGGTTGAGGTACCCAGGAGTTACTAGTCCCTTCATTTACATACGAGGACACCAAGACACAGAGAGGACAAGGACAACTGGCCCAGGATCGCACAGCTCAAAAGTGGCCCAGCTGGGATTTGAATCCAGACCATGAGGTCCTCAATCCCAATGCCCCTCCTCCAAGAGGTCTAACAAACAGTAGATGGTCAGGCAGGCCACACATTGACGGCATGTAATGTTTGGGTGAGCAGAGCCTTCTGGGGACATAGACACTGCTCTGTTCTCAGGGGACACCCCGGACCGGCCTTATTGAACCATGTTAGGAGGCCGGCTCAGCCCAGGGGAGGCCAGACCACCCGCTTCCAGCCTGTTGGTTTAAAGAAGATATTCAATTATCTCAGCCAAGATGCTCACACGTGCTCTGATGGGTCGAAAAGGGAGAATAAGGAGCCGGCATCACGTCCTGTCAGAGATAATTAGAGGGAACATCATTTTAAAGGAAATAAGCCTGTGGCCAATTGTTCAAGATTGATTAAGTTGGTGGCCAGCACGGGCAACTGGGAAAGGGGACAGCGGTCTGCCTTGATCACATCACCTGCATGTTGCAGAGGGGACTTTGACCAGGGGCCATGGCAGGGCTGGGTGGCCGGGTTGCCTGACCGGCAACCGCACAGCTGGCCTCCTCCCTGACCCAGGGGCTGCAGGGAGCTGCTCTAATGGGAATCTGGGGCTGGATGTGTGGGAAGGGCTGCTGCTTCCCTCCAGGCAGAGCAGGATTTTCAGCCTTACTAGACCTTGGGCATGACCTGGCTGGCTTCAGGGAGCAGAAGACATGTTAGACCTTTGCCTCACAACAGTTCGGGCGTTGTTGACTGAGCACGCACCAAGCACCGCTGTATCCAGCCTGAGAGTGCGTTGCAGGCAGAAAGGGCAGTGTGTACAAAGGCCCTGAGGCAGGGGCAGGTACGGCACATTTGAGGTCAGGCAGGAAGTTCAGCCTGGCTGCAGCAAGGATGCCCAGGAGGAGATGGCACCAGAGGATGCCTTCCAAAGGCCGTGAATGAGCCACTAGCATTTCTCAAGCATCTCTTCTCTGCCAGGCCTGGGGCTCCCTCTGCCCTGTGAGGAAGGTGCTGAGATGAATCAGATCATAGGTGAGGCGTCTGAAGGTCAGAGCGGTGAAGTCATTGCCAAGGTCCCATAAGTAATACCCAGCAGAGCTGAGTTCTTTTTCTAAGATGACTGTCCCATGAGCCCAAACCCAGCTGCCCCAAACCACAGCTTTCCAGGAGACCAGGGCTGAAGGTGACCTTGAAAGGCTGTCTGATTCATGCTGTTCATTGCACACAATGGGAAACCAGCCTGGAGCAAGGAGGCGAAGTGCAGACCGCCCTGCTGAGAGTCAGGCGTGAAGGCACCCTTGTGTTAGCCTCCGCACACCTCACTGCAATGCGCCCACAGCAAACAGTCACCACTAACTGCTACGGCAGGACCGCCACGCTGGTTTTCGATGAGTTCCTGGGCAGTCTCCTTTTGTTTCACATTGCCCACACCAGAGCCAGGCCAAAACAGCATCTCTCAACTGCTTTGGGTACACATACCCTCTGGGATGCCCTTTGACAGTCCATGGCTCCGATCACTTGAGTTTGTACAGTGCTGCCCACTGCACCCCCTTTGGAAGGTCAAGGTGTGCATGAATCATGTAAAGGCTCTGAGAGGTACGGCCTCAAAGGAACCTGCTTCTATCTCCTTAGCTCAGCCCTTTCAAAATGCATTTGAGCGCAGAATCCTTACAAACATGAACAGAATTGAGATTTTCCGAGAGAGGTGATGGGATATAATGGTCTTGGTAACTAAGACAAGCTAAGATAGTCCTCCTGACCTTGGAGAAAAGAATTCTGAATACATTTTGGAGGGTGGGTGAGATGTGAAAGTAATTGAGAAATATTTAAAGAACCAGGGGGCTCTTTTTATGCAGAGAAAAGAAGACCCAGAATAAGGCATGGTGGCTGCCTTCCAATCCCTGGGAGGCTCTCCAGGTGTTCTGTGGGGAGATTTTCTCTCTAGTTTAACAGGGCCGATTTAAGACCAACAAGCGGATGTTAGTGTAGGAAAGAAGTTGAAGCTTTCACTGAACACCGGCTGTCTCGGTAGGAAGTGAGTTCCCCAACACCAGAAGTATGCAAGTAGAAACTGGAAGACTATTATAGGAGGGCTGCTAAAGAATGAATTCCTTCCACAATTTTGGAGTTTCCAGGGCGAAGAAATGCAGCCCGTGCCCAGGCCATGCTGAACTCCCCTCTTCTCTCCAGACTGGGCAGAAAGAAGTCAGCCCTGTCACATCCATCTGACATTAGGAAAATTCTTATAAATAAAATAGTTCCTATAAAAGCTGTATGAGCTCTCTACAGTCCATCTCATCTCGACAGTAATAAAACCAAGCCCGTAACTCCAGCGTCGTCTTCCATCTACAAGAGGAACCGCTTATTTTAAGAAGTATAAAAAGAAAAGTAATTTACAGTCTATTAACATTTTAAAAAGTGTGTTAGCAAGAAGGGTGAATATATTACTGGCTCAATGAGGGATCCAGAGAGATGCAGAAAGTGGAATCCTATAAATTTCCTTCGGTCTCCATTTTAACCTGGATTCCTGGAAACCCCTCCAGAGCCTCCTAACAGCCATTAGCCCCTGTTTGCCCCTTTCCGGAAGGAGGCTGGATTGAGAATGGGAGACCATGAAGGGGCAGTGCGGTGGGTCCCAGAGGCAGCGTATGGGCGCGATGGGGCCTGGATTCTGCCCTCAGATCTTGGTTCCCTTCCCGCCTCGTTCTGCAGGCTGCCCAGCTTCTGAGAGCCTCGGGCCGGTTGTCTAATCAATGGACAAAATACATCCTAGGGCCTCTTGTTCTATATAAAAGCTTTGGCTTTCAAGCAAGACTTGGGAGGGCTCAGTGGCAGGAGGGGTGTCAGTGACCACATCAGTTGCCTGGTGCACCGGAGGTCCTCCCCTTGCCTCCCCTTGCCCAGCAGAAGGGCCCTCCGGCTGCCCCCCCCAGAACTGAGCGGAGCCCTGGGCAGGGGAGCGGAGTGGGGTGGGGATGGATTTCAAACTACAAATCAAGGGAAATACATGGAAACAATTACAGAAAGATGGACTGGAAGGAAAACAAACCGTTCTCTCCCAGGCATGCAGCCACACAAGAGTAGCCCGAGGGAGGGACGGGGGTCATTCGTAGGGGACATGCCAGGCAATTGGGCAGGGGTGTCCCCAGAGGAAGGCACATTGCCTGTGGCTGTCGATCTGGGGCTTGGGCACGGGCCGGGCCCCGACTCAGGCCTTCACCTGCCACCACATCACCTACAAGCCCCTTCTCCTTCCAGTGCGTGTCACACACACAGGCCAATGTGATCTCACACATGGGCACACGTGCCCACCCCTTATACACACATGGAAAACACAGTCGCACACCTACGCCTATACACCTATACCTTCCCCCACACACACCTCAACACAGTCACACAAGTGGCAAACATGTGTCCATCCTTTATACACGTGTGCCAACATAATCATGCTTGTGCACAAACACCACACCCACACATGTGTGTATTCATGTCAACACAATTGCCATGTGCACACGCACATACGTGCACTCCTGCTTAATGTGCACACCCACATGCATGCACACTCCTGGTCATTTGTGTTTACACACCTGTGTGCACTCACAGTCAGTATACCAGATCCTAACACATGTTCCACACCCAGCCCCACACCCAGCGTGTGCACATGCCAAACACATGCATGTGCACACACACTCACACAGTGACCCTCCCACCCTCCACTGGCTAGCACAATGCACCCAGACGCGCTGCACACACTCATTGTCCTGGGACAGTGTCCATGGGGCGCAAGAGTGGGTGCTGGGCTGCTGGACAGACCGCCTCTCACATCTCAGCTGCCTCCCTGCCTGGGCCTGTGTTTGTGCAGCTGTTCCCTCTCCCCCAAGAGTAGGGAGGGGGCAGGAAGAGCAACATGGGGGAGGGGGCAGGCCACAGTGGCCCTAATCAAGAATTTCACACCCCCAACGGGACCAGGCCCCTCTGCAAAGCCCCCACATCCAGCTGGGTGAAAGCCCAAAGCTGGCTTTGTTCACAGGCTGCTGGGGACAGCAGGGGCCTCTCTCTGGACCGTGCCCCGTCCCAGTTCAGAGGGCTGGGCCCCCAACTATCTTTGGAGGGCTTTTCCATGCCTGGGTCCTGCTGCCGCAGCGGGGTACCCCTCCAAGGGCCAGCAGGCACCAAATGGGCCTCAAAGAGCCCTCCTGTTGCCCTTTCCCAGGCCTTCCCCATGGGAGGGGCAGTGGGGCTGTGGGCTACAGGCCCTTCAGCCTCCGCAGGCTGGGGTTCCCAGTGAGACTGAGCACATATGACTTTAAGATTTGAACCTCGAGAGTCCTATTTTCAGAATTACATGGCCAACTCCCCACTCCCATTTTCCTAGCCCAGCATCCTCAAAAATGCCACATGGTCTCACTTCTTGGCCTTTGCCCAAGCTGTTCCCCACACCACCCATCTCAGATACTTTCCCCTCTTAACATGGGCAACTCTTATCCATCATCTTTCAAATTCAGTACCGATGCTGCCTCCTCCAGGAAGTCCTCTCTGCTTCTCCCTCTGTGCCCCCGCCCCTCCTACTCCCTGCTCTTCCTCTCCCTTGTTCCTCTCCTGCTGTCACCATCCTGCTTCACTTATTTGTGTCCTGGACCAAATGCCAGGGCAGGGCTGGGAACCTCCAGATGGTCACAAAGCCTGGCCCAGGTAGACCTTCATTGAAGGAAGGAAGCATTGCCCAGCAGAGATGTAGTGAAGTTCGGCTTCAATGCCTCACATTCACGGGCCTGGTGGAATGAATTAGGTCCCCGTTCTTAATTTAAGAGTTAAATAATACCACACATACATTACAGAAGTTAGGTAAATTTCCCCGTCTCTCTTGTCATTACCTAGAAAGCTGCCAACTTCAAGATTGTAATTATTCACATGAATAATGAAATTAGCACATCTATCAGCTCACTCCCCGCTCATTACATACCTGGGAGAGCCATGTGTTCTGACTCCGAATCAGCCACCTCTGGAGGCTCGCTGGGCTCCAGGCTCTGGAATGGCCCCTGGCGGGGGGGTGGGGGGCAGTATGCCCACCCCCTGCACACTCTCACCCTGGGGGCTTCTGGGAGCCCCTAGAGACCCTGCTGGGTGGGAAGCTCACCTCTGATCAGCTTTTAACCTCATCTGATGGGGTAGGTGCAGGGCCATCTGTTGAACCTGCTGTGGTTCGAGGGTAGGGCTGTGGGTTGGTGATGCTGGGCAGTGGACCTGAGTTCTGGGTCGCTCCCCACTGCTGGGGGCCTGTGGGCGGGCCCTCTGGGGCCTCTTCGACCTGTAAGTGTGGATGACAATGACGTCTCCTGGGCTGAGGCTCATGGGTAACCAGGATATTTTGGGAAAAGCAGCGTCTCGGTGCAAACAGGCTTGGGTTGAAGTTCTGGCTCCACCACTCACTTGCTACAGAACTTGTCTCCGGGCCTCAGTTTTCCCTTCTGTAGCATGAGAATAACAGGGCAGGTGCACAGACCCAATAACGTTCCACTGCGCCCGAACGTTGTTGTGACTGTCGTTGTCGGGACCGGTGTCCGCTCCAGGTCGGAGACGAGCCCGCTCTCTGTTTAGGACCACAGGTCTGTGTCCCCTTCAATGTGTACGAAGAAACCCTACCCCACCCCAGTGGTGGTATGAGGGGTGGGGCCTTTGCCAGGTTATGAGGATGAGATGAGGTCGACAGGCTGGGGTCGTCATACCCGGGACTGCTGTCCTCGTCAGGGTCCGGGGGGACAGCTTGCACCCTGTCTCGGCACTCTGTCCTGTGAAGACGCGACGAGGAGTCTACAGTCTGCCACCCAGACAAGGGGCCCCCAGAACCCAACCACACCGCGTTGACACCCTGATCGTGGGCTTCCAGCCTCCAGGACCGTGGGGAATCACTTTTTGCTCCTACACCCCGCAGTCAGTCGTACGTTTCCTAAGGGGTCTGAACTGACGAGGACGCTCTCCTGGCAGGAATTCTAGTCATGAAACGGGACCACAATAAACCCAAGAAGTCAGTGTGTGGGTCTGCCTTGCCTCTCTACTGGTATCCCCGACTCCTAGGTCTCCCCAGAATTCTGTCAAATGCCAAGTCCTGGCTCTCCCCACCTAACTCCATTCAAAGCGCCTTCCACAGGCAGCTGAAGCTGCGACCAGGTGGACTGGTCAGGACTGGCCACGTACACGCATGCTGTTCACTGGTTCACGCACACTCATTCCGACTTTTATCCAGGTCTCAGTATGAGCAATGGAGGAGGCACTGGGGAGCCAGTGGATGTTTACAAGCAGGAGCAGGCTGGATTCACGGTCTGGCTTTGCAAATTGTAGAGTGCTTGGCAAACTACATAAATGTCAGGTCGTTGTGGGGACCTTTGTCCAGACCCCCTCCGATCCCACAAAGAAGAAGCTCTCAGCGCCTCAACCGGTGCCACCCTTGGACCCTGACTTTGCCTCCCTAATGCTGCAGGGCTAGCTGGCTTCTCCCCAAGCCTACTTGCCCCCCAAATTGGCCAGATACTTTCACAAGAATCACAAGGTTGCCCTCTGGGGCGTCGAGATGATCAAGCCCGCCTCCTCCTAGCTCTCACGGTCTAGAGCTCTGCCACCACGAGCTGAGCTGAGCTGCACTTCTCTGCCCAGTGACTCTGGTTGGGCCACACCACTGCCCCTTTCACAGACTGGAGACAGGAAGTTCAAGTCCATGGTCATGGAGAGACTCACCGGAAGCATCTAGCTGAGGCCCACAAGGTTGGGCATCTTCAGACGACGAGGCTACACATTGCTCATAATTTTACAACCTCCTGCCCACCCCACCCCACCCCACCCCACCCCAGGGCCTGTGCAGGACACACCCCATGTAGTAGGTGCATGTTGATAACGGTAATAATAATAGGAGCCACCAGACTGAACACTCACTACATGCTCTATGCCCTTTGCATGTATTCCCTTACTCAATCTTTGCAAAGCACTTGGCCCAGTGCCTGGCACAGAGTAATAGCTCAATAAATGTCTGTTGAACCTATGAATGAATTAAACAACAGTGACAAAAGCAAATTTCTTGACTGTAGCCCAGGGCTAGGAGTCAGACAGACCTGGGATCACATCCTGGCTCTGCTGCTCACTAGCCATGTGACCTTGGCCAAGTTGCCTCCCTGCTCTAAGAGTTTAGTTTTCCCGTCTGTAAAGTGGGCCCAATCATAGCTGTGCGTCAGGCTGACATGAGAACTCCACAAAGCTCAGCCTACAAAGTGCCCAGCACGACGCCTGGGTCAGCCCAGAGCACAGACCAAGGGTTTCTGTCATTGCTATTGTTGTCGTGAATGACGTCCTGTTTCCATCTGTCCACTCCGCCTGCAGCCATCAGCCAGGAAGTCAGAAACCAGAGGTCACACATGCGTGGTCCGGAGGCCCCATCCGGCCCCCAGATGTGTTTGGTGTGGCTAACATCGTGCCTCGTCAATTTTTTTTAAACCGAATTAGTTGCCAACATTTAAAGATTGGGAGATTTCACATAAAAATACAGATTTGGGGCCTCTCCTGGAACTTCGGAAGTTTGGGCCGCATCGGAATCACGTTCACTGCCCAGCGCCGAGGTCAGCTAGAGCCGAGAGGCTTCTGCCCCCTTCAGAGCAGGCCTGCTCCGCAGGCTGCCCCAGGCCCCACCCCTCCGTCTTGCCTCATTCCTGGCCCGTCTCACTCGTTTAGGTAGTTCACTTGCCCCCGGAGAATTCTGCATGTGGAAACCCTCCTCCAGATAGAGTTTCTCTTCTGTGGGATCCATGAAGGGAGGGTCCAAGTCACAGTCAACCGAGTGGGCTCAGTAAAAATACACACAGCTCACGGTGGTGGCGTGGGCTCTGCTCCCAACGCCACGGCCAGGGTCCGGAATGGAGTCCAACACCCCCTGCTCCCCGAGAGCTGCATCACCACCCCCTGGAAGCTGGAAGCTGCCCTCCCACCCATGCCCACTTAAGGGGCCCACAGAGCGCCCCTACGTGGTCCCAGCCCTTCTAAGAAGTGACCAGAGAAAATGGCTCCCCCCTGACCAGGCTGGGCCGCAGCACCCCAACCCTAATTGGGGATACAGTAATTAGATGATGGCAGAGTGTACCCAGGGCTCAGCTTTCAGCCCGAGGTCCCACCGACAACCATCCCGTTTGGAAAGTTCGCCTGACATTCCTGAGCCCGGCCGCCTTGCCAAAGAAAACTCAAGCGAGGCTTGTCTTGGCACGGACTCAGCCCCCAGCCTCAGCAGGAAAACCAAAAACATTGACACAGCTGGGGCTGCGACGCCCGCTTCCCTCAAGAGTTTGTCAGGGTTCGGACAGCTCGGCGGACCGGGGGGCACCTCTGAAGGGGCCTGTGTTCCCAAGCACAGCCAGGCCTGGCCGGCCAGACAGAAAACACTGCGGCCATCCCCTGGAGGCGGGAGAGAAGGCGCTAGAAAATAAGGGCTGCTGGTGAGGGGAGGGCCTGGGGTCTGGGGTTAGACCCACCCACTCATGGCCACCCCCGATCCGACCACATCTGCACAGGTCATCCTGGCCAGCCCGTCTCCCCACCTGCGTGCATTGGCCAATAACATGATCCCCAGAAACAGCTCACGGAGCGCTGGGAGCCTGGGGGCCCCATGCTGACAGCTGCGAGGGACGATCCCTTCACCACTCTCCCTCTGCACTCGGTCACCCTGTCTCTTTCCCTGGTGGCCTGTGTCCGATGCTCTCCACACCCTCCCTGCTGCCGGGTACCTGTGTGGAGGCCCTTCTGACCTGCAGGTTCTGGTGACCAGAGCCTATGGGGAAGAGGTCCAGAGGCAGGCTTCTCTCTGTCCCAGTCATCCCCCTCACCCCACCGGCCACCCAAGCCTGGTGGCTGCCGAGCCTCCTCCTCCCTGGCCTCACAGCCGCCGCTCCTGCCCCTAGGGAACGTTCTTTGAGCCAAAGACAGCACAACCTCTTCTATTCTCTCAGTTGTGAGATATAACCAACATACAGCAAAGTGCAGAAAATCTAGTTTTGTACAATTTAAAGATTAATTATCAAGAAAATGCCTGTGTAACCAGCAGACAAGAAACAGAACCTCAGAAGCGCCTGCTTGCCCCTCCTCCAGCGCACTCCCTCCCCCGCCCCTACAAGATTTTAAACTGTCCTGATTTTGGTGATCATCATTGTCTTAGGCTTTCTTTAGACCTGAAAACAGCATGATTTAGTTTTGCCTGATTCTGGATTTTGTATCTGTGTGTTTTCCCTTCAGCCTTGTATGGCGAGATGAATCCTTGTTGTGAGGAGCTATAGCCTACTTCTTTTTCACTGTTGTATAATATTCCACCATGCAAACCTATCGGTGTTTCTGAAAAATCTATTTTTCTGTTGGTGGATTGAGTCGCTTCCAGTTTGGGGCTATTTTATGATAATGAATGGTCTTACCTTCTGGTGCCCAAATGCACGGCACAGGGTAAGCTTTGCGACCGATCACGAGCACACCCTGTGGTCAAGCAAATGTGAGGCAAGCAGCACGGCACATGACTGACGGGTCTGTCTCCGAGCTGTCAAGCGTGCTGACGTGCACTGCGGCTCTCCACCAGCTCCACCCCTGAGCCAGGCCCGGATGAGGCGAGGATAAACAAGTGTCCTTTGGGGAGTGAATGAGGGGAAGGCAAAGTATTGCCCTAAAAATCTGGTCATCATTTTAACTTCTTGCTGACTTGCTGTGTAGCCTTAGGCAAGTCCCTTGCCCTCTCTGAGCTTCCATTTTCTCACCTGCATAAACACAAGCTGAGAAATCGTGACTCCCTAAGAGGCTTCTTTCTGTGGCACGAAAATACTCATGTGCAATTGTTTTAATTGGCCAGGAAGACTCTGAAGGTGGGGACATTTGACCTGGGCCTTGAGGATTTAGGAACTCCTATGGGGAGCAAGGGGAGTGTTGAATGGAATCTGGATCCCCTAGAGCTACTTTAAGGGAAAGTTAGAAGAGCTGTGGGAGCAACTTGCAGGTGGCCAATGGAATACATGAGAGAAGTAATTATACAGATCAAATCACCTCACTGCTAACTCCCTTCCTATCTCCACCCCACCATGGGAACCCCCGAGACAGGCAGAGACCTTATAACCTAGACATACACCCTGAACAGGGCTAAAGATTGTTCCTTAGGAGACAAAAAAAAAAAAAAATCTTGCAGATGTACATACAGTATATAAACAAAATACAAAATATCGAATACATCTGTGGGATTCAAGTTACCCGGCAGGGGGTGGGGGTGGGTTGGGAATAAGTAGGGAAAAATGTCTAAAAGGATTTTTTAGGTAGACAATAATGTTTAAAATGCTGAGGAAACCCTGATCTATAGATTGCCAATTCAAATACCCATAGGGACCTGGCAGGAAACTTGAGTAAAGTAGGTGGTGTATGAGACAATAAGGAGGAGTGGAGACTGTGACAAAGTAGCATGCCCATATTGTATAAATATATCATATCCATTTTTAAAAAATTATTGCTCAGGCTTAATAGAACACATCTACAAGCTGGGTCACCTGCCACCACTGGTCTGCAACCCCAGGTTTAAGTAAAGAACCAGACCAAGTCCAGTTTCTGTGGCCAATGCCAAGGCAGCACTCACCCTGGCTCAATGCCAATTGGCTGACACCCTGTGAGGTGTGGCCCCCCTCACCCCCTACATACCCTTCCAGGAGCTTCCCTGAGCATCCTCCCTTAGACAGAGCCCAAAGCCCGGCTCCACATCATTCACACTTGCATATCATGGGGGCTAATGCCACGTGATGCATAATTAAGGATACTGAATAAATATGCAGATTGGCAATCACCCATTGACTGCTATGATCAGATTCCTGCACACGGGCTAATTGATTGGCTGCCTGTAATCACCATATTCAACACTGTTGTTTCCAGCACGTGTGCAAACCAAGCCTGCAGGGAGGAGCGCGTGACCTTGTGGGTTCTAAGAGACGCACACTCTGCACTGGAAGCGTCTTTCATTGTTCCAGGTGAGGCACCCTGGGCCCACAGGCTCTTTTCTACCAGTGGGCACCTGTGATGAGCCAGCGTGGACCAGGTGTTTTGAGATCATCCAAGGAAGTATAATTATCACCTTTTGCATATATAGAAGGAATGTTTCAGAGAGGGTATTTTGCTCAGGGTCCCACAGCTAATAGACAGAGGAGCCAGGATTCCAACCCAGTCTGTGGATTCCAATGTCTATGCTGATTTCTTTTCCAAACTGTTCCTGACCTCCTGAAACTGATGGTACACCAGGGAAACAAGGAATTTACTCACCAGTCCATCCAGTATCTTTTGGGCACATCCCCTGGTCCAGGTGGCATCCCAGACCCAGGACACAGACAGACAAGCTCTGCCCTCCTGAGGGCCCCGTCCTGGGATGAAGGTTGTGTTTTGAGAGTCCCAGAGAGAGCGTCCCTCCACAAGCACCTCAGGGAGCAGGTGGCCCCTGAGCAGGAGCTCGAGGGGTGGAAAGCATTTGGAAATGAGGAGACCATGAGAGAGGCAGGCAGCGAAGGCAAGGGCGGCAGAAAATGTGCAAAGTTGGACAGTAAAAGGTGTCACCTGAGAAGAGGCAGATGGGCCTGCCGGGGGTGTGGGCAGAGACCGAGGGAAGATGGCAGTGAGCAGAGTTGGGAGCCGCGTGGTGGGTTGCCTGGACGCCAGGAGAAGGGAATGTCACAGGCTAAGACTGGGCCTGCAGCCCTCCAGAACGGAGCAGATGACAAATGTCAGGGTTCCTTTGAAGACCTCCGTGGGTCTTTGGTGATCACTGGTCTTATGTCCACCTCCTTCCCCCACCAACAGCACCCAGATGTTTCCTCTGGAGAGACCCTCTTCACAGCACGCATGCCCCGTTCTTAGTCCTGTGTGTTTAGGTGGGAACAGCTCCACCCTTCACTGGAGACGGGGAACCTGATCCCGTAAAATCGATCAGCCTTTCTCAGTATCCTGAGCAGAGATCGGAGCAGAGAAAGTCACAGTAGCCTCATCGGACCCCTGACATGAAAACAAATAAGCTGAGACTTGGGGGAAAAAATCTTTCTCCCTTAAGTGAGGGTTACCAAGGGGCCATTCATTGCCTTTTAGACGAATGAGGATGGGAGGCCTGCTGAGGCCACAGCCGCCACCATGGAGGGAGCCTCTGGATCAAACTGGACCTGAACCCTCTACTGCACAGCTTCTCAGGGACAGAAGTCAGTGAATTCCTCTCTTTGGGCTTAAGCCACTTTAAACTAGGTTCTTTGCCTTTTTTTCTTTTTCCTACAACCAAAGACTCCTGATAGACACAGGAAAGTTTCCCTTTGTAGCTTCTCCTGGTGAAATGCATTTCATAAAAGGTCAGAGCACAGAAGATCGTGGAGCTCTCCGCAGCAGAGAGGAGGAAAGGATGGCCTGTAGCCTGCCAATCTCAGCAAAATCTTTTGGTTTTGTTCTGTCACTCTGTACTCCTCCTTGTGCCCACATCACCCCGTTATCCGAGCACCAAGCCTAGAGCCCTTTTCCCGAGTCCCTAAAGGACCTGTTCACTGCCAGCAACCAGGGTGTCAGTCACCACCCTGGTAATGACAAGTCATATCACATTGTGCTATGAAGGGACTTCACGTTCGTCACCTCCTCTCATGTCATTTAAGGGACGCAAGTGCGTATAAAAGGCTCAGCAAAGGTCTACCGCCTGGTGAAGCCCCAATATGTGCCCACAGCTGTAATTCTCACGGCCACCTTTCAGGGTCTGTGCATTTACACTCTCACTTTAAAGTGAGAGAATGTAAACTCTCTCAACGCAGGTCTCATTCCTGCAGGACTTGTCAGTGCCTTTGTTATGTTCATATCCGTTGACCATCCAGAGACAGCCGATAGGTATGGCATTTCCCAGGTTTATTTGTCCACAGAAGCCCGTAGGACTGGTGTTCTGAGGAGCCCGGTTTGGGAAGCAGCGGCTTGGGGTGGTCCCCGGTGGCTCCTTTGGTGCAGAAGCGTGGGTCCAAATTACAGCCCTTTCACTGGCCAGTTGTCAGCCTCTCGGCACGACGTTTTCCTTCCTGAACCTCAGTTCTCTCCACTGTGAAATGGGGGAGAAACGTATATAAACATGTCTGGCAGCACCAAGGCAAGGATGGGTATGCCAATAGGTGTGACCCTCAGGGCACGTGTTATGCTCGGTGAGCATCTTAGTCAGCTCCAGCTGCTGTAACAAAAGACCTTAGACTGGGTGGCTGAAATCACAAAGTTTATTTCTTGCAGTTCTGGAGGCTGGAAGTCTGAGATCCCCCCGGTGTCAGCAGGGTTGTTTCCTGGGGAGGCCTCCCCTCCTGGCTTGCACACGGCTGCCTTCTCACTGGGTTCTCACGGGGTGGGGGTGGGGAAGAGTGAGCTCTCCGGTGTTTCTTGCTATCAGGGCACAAATCCCATCGGGGCCCCACCCTGATGACCTCATCTAACTGTAATTAACTTCCCAAAGGCCCCATCTCCAAATAACATCGTAAGGGGAGGTTAGGGCTTCGACATATAAATTTGAGTGGGGGGTGCAATTCAATCCATAGCAGTGAGTGGAAAAGCAGGCCTAACTCCTCTCCCCCACCCCTGCCTATCTCCGCACTTATTTCAGCTAAATGTAGAAATTAAAGTCATTCAACGAGAGGTTCGACCTGAGAACCCCTGACCTCCATTTCCAGCTCTGTGCGTGTCTGCAGGATCTCCGCATTTCAGTGAGTCATTTAGGATCTTCACAGGCAGAGCTGAGGGAAGGACAGCCAGCAGTGGCCACTACTGTTTGCCAAGGGTGTTGACAAAGATGAATCTCTTCCCTTCGACTTATCTTGATGTTCTGATGATCGACAACAACACACGTGAAGAAGCTGTAAGTTTCTAGAGTGACGGACGCACAGCCTTGGGGGCCAGGCTGCCCTGAGCTCGACACTACTTGTGGAACTCAGACAGTCCCTTCCCCAATCAGAGGCTGCTGTCTCGCCTCTCCAAATGCGTAATGATACGCACTGTTTGAGTCGCCTTTGGCTGGGTGACCCGCTCCCTGCAAGGCTGCTGGTTTAAGCCACCATCTGATCTTGTCCACAGTGTTGCAGGTCAGGGACTCTGGAAGGGCTCAGCTGCAGAGGGTTCATTTCTAATCTGGGAGGCAGCAGCCGGAGCTGCAGGGTTGGAGGGCCCACTTCCACAATGGCCTCTTCACCCATACGTGTGGCCCAGAGGACCCCTTGACCTGCCTCTGTCCCCACAGGGACCTCTTCCTCCAGGGCCTCTTCATGGGGCTTGGGCTTCCTCACAACATGGCAGAGCGCCTGGAGCAAGGGCATCGTCTGACCCAGCTTCAAAAGTTCTAGAATGTTACTTTCAGCACTTTTTATTGGTCAATGCAAGTTACGAGCCAGCCCAGGTTCACAAGGAGACACACGGACCCTGCTTCTTGGTGGCAGGATCGGCAAAGCATTGGCAGCCATCTTTAAGCCAGCACATCCGCCTGTGAGATTCTTGGGAAGATTCTTGTGAGATTTGGATTGAGCTGTCTGTGAAGGGCTTAGCTCTATGCTGCCATATGAGATTCTGGAAATGTGAATCTAATCATCTTGCCGCTGAGATCACCTAACCCTCTGACAGCACCAACGGCTGTTGGTGCAATACCCTGGACAGAGCCGTGGGCCAAGGGCCCCTGCCAACCCCAGTGCTGGACAGCACACAGGGGAGGAAGCCCACCCGGCCCCACGGCCCAGCATCCAGGTAGCAGGCACATGGGCAGTGAGCCTCCAGGTCCCTCCCGAGGAGGTAGGATGGACTTCCAGCTCAGGCTTTCAAGCCAGCACCAGGTTCCAGTCCAGCTCCCCCGCTTCCCTGGGCAAGTTCCTTGCCTCCACTGGTCTCAGGAGCCTCACCTGTAAGGTTGGAATCAGGAAAGAACCCATTCCAAGGGGCTGAGTCTGATTAAGATGATTCAATAAAGCACTTGGCATTTGTCTACAGCAAAGCTCTCCATAAATGTCAGGCCTTAGGAGCTGTGAATTGGTATTATTATTTGTATAATTATTTCTGAAGACGGCTGCTATTTTGCAGAGTGTTGTGGCTGCAGCAGGAAGCTGCTCCTCAAAGCAAGTTTTGAGGTTCCTTGGGCATGAAAGGAGAAGCCAGAATGAGGAGAAGGCACAGAGTTTGGGGGCCATTTAGCAATTGGGCTGACAAGCAGCCTTGTGACACCCCTCAGCATCACCTAAGGGTCACAGCACATCACCAAGGAGAGGTTACCCAGGCTCATCCCACTCACTCAGCCGAGGCCCAGGGTCATATCTCTGCCCTTGTGAGAAAAGCTAGAGCCAGCACACCCCAAAAAGTGAGTCTGTTTGCATTCCAACAGGTTGCCATGTAGAAAGGAACAGAAATGTCGTCAAGAGCCTCTGATGTCTGGGACGATTTCCTTGGGTTGTCCTTCAGCCATGTAGAACAGGAAAAGGACAGAAGACGCGATTAAAGCAATGTATGATTCGCCATAAATAATAAATCAATAACCATTGGTGATGCGCCCATCTCTCTTCAACTGGGTTTAAAACAAAAAATTAAATATAGAACAAAGGAAACTATAAAGGAAATGCAAGAAGCAGTAGGAGGGAGAGAGTTTCCTGCTGTTTCTTGCCTTAAAAAAAAAAAAAAACCCTCCAAGGAGCTTGGTCTCAGCTGAGGGGAAGGCTGGGTGACTCTGTGGGGGGTCGTCACCCAGGCGCGGAGCCTGACTAAACACTCCCGTGGCGAGCCACGGATTTTATGCTGTACAGCAAAGGAGGAAGCCACCCAGAGCGGGCCAGGGGCTGCAGCAGGAGAAGCCAAAGTTTAGGCATCTTGGATCGGACTCTAAGCTCTGCCATTTTACCAGCCGTGTGACCTTAGGCTTGCTGTGCCTCCTGGCTCTCCATCCTCCCCAGGACTGTTGAGAGGATGGAATGAGAAATATCAGAAGGGTCTGGAACCTTGGAATGAGTAGTGAGGTCAATCAGGTCAAATTCCATTCTCGTCTGAAAAGGTGTCCTCGTTCACAGCGGGGGCTGCGGGGGTGCGTCCGCAGTGGGTCACACCAGTGTCCATAGCCCCCCACAGTGCACGCCAGCCCCAGAGCTGACCTGCTGACCCACAAGGGGTTAACCCTCCAGGATGCCTAGCCTTTTCCTTGTTGAGCACCTACTATGCACATGCCAGGTGAGGCCTCCGTGGGCCTTCTGAGCTCTGAGGTTTTCTCTCCCATGAGACAGCAGAAAAGGGTTGGGAGTCGAAGGGGCAGAGAGTATTGCCCAGGGGTTCAGCTTCCCTCTCAGCCACACCACTGGCCTGGGCAACCCCTGCCCCTCCTATGGACGACATAGCCTCCAACCTCCAGTTCTGGATGCCACCCTCTTATCGGCCACAACTCATTGCCCCTCCCTATATCTATACTCTTGACCAAGTGATCATGCAGAGCCCTCCCACTCTGACCCAGACTCAGCCTCCTGCTTTGGCCAGTGGCATGCTGGCAGAGAGAGGCTTTAAAAGCACTGGTACGATTGGGCTTGCTCACCGAGGTCATGAGAAAACGTTCGGGCTGGCCTGCTGGAGGATGCGATGTGTGGAGCTGAGCCTCGTCCCCACTCGCGCCAGGTGACCTGAGCCTGGATCAGCTGGCAGTCCACCCACTGCAGGACTTGGAGTGAGCCTGGTCACGGTCGACCAAGTCCTGCCCAGAGCAGCTAAACCCCATGGACACATGAGCTAAATAAATGCTGACCATTGAAATCTGCTGGGCTTTTAATGGCTGTTTGTTACTCAGTGTTTCTGTGGTCATAAATAACTGATACACCCACCACCTCCTCAGGCTTGACATGCGCTCAGCTAAACTCACTTTCTTTGCCGTCATTCTGCCTCCTGAAGCCCCGTCTCGTTGGAGGCTCCCACCCTCCACCCAGTGGCCCCAGCCAGAAATCTGGGCGTTGGTCTTAACTTCTTCCTCTCATCGCCGTTCCCACTTACAGGTGCTGTGCTGTATTTCCACCCCGAATGTCTCTGGACTTGGACTTGTCTCACCTGAACACCTGGTTCTCATGCTTGGATTGCTCCATGTCTACCCATCTCTGAAATATGTAGTCTCCCTTGCCAGACTTGTCCCTGCTGATTGCATACCCACCCAGCCCCCTGGGAAGAATTTTCTAGAACAGAGTCTGCTTCAAACCACCCACCAACAGCTGGAAATGCACCCCAGCCTGGCCTGCCTCCCCAGACATATATTCATACTTTACTGCCTCAAGTAACTTTCATTCCAACACACAGGACTACCACACCTTTCTTTGCAAACACCGTCCTGTTTATGAGTCTGTGCCTTTGCATATGCCATTCCCACTGCCAACATGCCCTTCCCTAACTCTTTTATGTTGGTAATTTCTGCAAAACTCCTTTATAAATGATTGCAAGGGTCATCTTCTTGGCTAAGTTGTGAGCTGCTACCAAAGGAAGAGGTGTGGCAGCCTAGAGAAGAGCCCCTTGTCTGGTGGGAGATGATTCACCCTCTTCCTGGAACCAAGGGGAAGCTTGGCTTGGGACTTTGACCTTGGACTTCCTCAAGTCCACTGTGGAAAGCGTATGCATGACCCTGAGGATATATGAGACAGGTTTTAAACCCTTGCCAGTCCTCTTCCTGGCTGGGACTTCAGCTCTCTGGACCCTGGTGTCACCAGCATTGCTGGTGGAATGTAAGAGCTGAGGCCCCACCAAGCCACAGAAGGAATACAAGGGCTCCCTGGATCCTCCCAACCCCATTTTGCTGGGGAGAAAACTGAGGTTTCCAGAAGTGGAATGATTTGCCCAAAGTCAGGTGACTTTGGTGCAAACAGGCCTGGAGATGGAGATGCACCTCCCCCTTTCAGGAGCAGAGACAGAGCAGGCCCAGACCTTCCTACCATGGTCTTTTACCCTAATAAGCTCCCCTTCCCCCAATTCCCCCTTTCAGGACTCCAACTAGATAGCCTCCCGTTTCATTCCGGCAGTGCCCTGACCTCTGTCCCTGGGGCCAGCGTTAGATTACAGATAAAGCCCAGCTAGGCAGGCGGGGGAGACCCCTCCCCCTATCATGACCTCCACTGAGGATGAATTCGGGGCTGGGGGGCAGCGGCGCAGTGGGGAGGACAAGAGACGGGGACAAGGCTGCTGAACAGACGGGGAGATAAGAACATAAGAGGCAGCAGGGGCCATGGGGCCAGAGTTAGGAGCTAGCAGACAATGGGGAGCTGGGCACAGGGAGACACCATGAGATGGACCGATCACAGATGGGAACTCCGAGGCCCCTGTGGGAGACTGTCCTGCCCTGCATCCCACTGACTCCCAGTGGCCAGCCTGGACCCAGTCCCTGGCCTGCAGGCTCCAGACCCAGTGCTGCTGCAAGCAGCAACAACAAGCCCCCTGGACCTCAGACGGAGCATCGCCTTTCCCTACCCTCTCCACAGCCGGGGTAGGTGGGCAACACAGGCATGCCTAGACCCATTTTACAGACAGACAGACTGAGGCCCCGAGTGTTGCCCCTAAGGTCTCACAGAGAGACGGGGGAGAGGGACTGGGATGTAATTCTGGCCTCGTGTCTCCAAGTTGGGGGTAGGTGGGCATGGACATTCTTAGGTCCTAAAGTGACGAGGGGGAGGTGACACAACAGGATAACAGGCGGGTACTCATGTTTGGTGGCACCTACTATGTGCTGAGCACTGGGTTACAAAGGGAGCAGGTAGGTGTGGTCTCTCCCCTTTCGCAGCTCACAGCTAGAGGTGGAGGACATGACCACAGGCAGGACAGGGCAGGGGCCGGGAAGGGGTGGGGCGCCCAGGAGGGCGAGGCCAGAGAAGCACATCCGGCTGCATTCACCTGACAGCAGCTGTGGGAGGCAGTCCGTGGACGTCGCTAGACCCAGTTCACAGATGAGGAAGCTGAGGCCCAGTTCACAGATGAGGAAGAGGAGCTCAGAGCTGGGGTGGCAACCAGGGCTCCCACCTCGGACTCCCTGTTCCACGTCTCACTGCCCTCCTCATCCTCAGGACCATCCTAGAGACTTGGATTCTCTAGGTCCCGAAGGCTGGCCCCATGGGAGATGGCAGAGGTCCGACTGGGCCACTTCGGGTCACAGCAGGCATGACCCAAGGCACCAGGAGCCTTAACAGCTCTTAGAGGGTCTCCCCCACCAGGGCCAGAACCCAGCCCCCTGGGACAACGGGGAACTGCGGGTGCTGCGGAGCTTTGGGGTGGGAGCGTCACCCACGGCGAGTGTGAACACATGCCCCCGTGTGCCGGTGCACATGCACAGTCGTGTCGGCCTTGGAAACGGCTAGTCTCTCCCTGCTAGATGTCAAGAGCAGCACCCAAGTAAGCGCAGAAATCAGATTTTCTCCGAAGCACTTGCAGCACGCTCCTGTGGGGCCGAGACACCCCTCCACCTCCCGGGCTGTGAAAGACGCCGACTCCGTGACAAAATAATGCACTTCCTTGTGCAAGCTCCACACGTGTGTGCACAGCCAGCCCTTCTTTCCACCGCTTTCCACCCTCCTTGGTCTTCCCTGGAGAAGCCTCAGAGACCACAAGCGCTGGCTCACTTCACTTATGCAGAGACCAGGTCTGGGAGGGGAGGAAACCCGTCCAAGGTCACAGAGCCGGCCTGTGAAGCAAACCCAGGCCCCAGATTCCAGCCACCTCCCATCAGACTTCTGGGAAATAATCTTAGGATCTTCTTCACTTTTCTCGCACTCTTACTTACCTGATCCTCTTTCTTTATTTATTGCTCTCCACTTTCCTCACTCTCTCCTTCGATCTTTCCTTAATTGACCCCTCCTCCTAGGTCGCCCCCCCCCACCCCCCGCTTTCCTTTCTTCCCTCTCTCCCGATTTACTCCTTTTCTCTGTGTCTCTGTTTTTCTCCATTTCTCCACTTCCTTGCCCCTCCCACTCCTCCTCCATCACCCCCAAATATCTCCCTCTCTCTCCCTGCCGAGACCCCCTTCCCTCTCCCCTTCACCTTCCTTCCCTACCCACCCACCCTGTCCCCACATTCACCTTCAGAGGGTGCCCTCTGCCTCTCTGCCCTCATCAGCATCAGCACTGCCTTTGCCAAGTCCCTCAGCCCTGGCTCCAGGGACATGCCAACCCCGAGGGGCCTGTACCAGCCAGGAAGCAGCTCTCCCCCCTCCCCCAGGACCACTGGGCCCAAGCCCCAAGGTAGGTGCAGCCACCACGAAGGAGCCCCCACCCAGCGTGAAGGAGCGGGCACCTGAGGGAAGCAGGGCTGGGCTGGGAGGGCAGAGCCCTGATTAAAGGCTGCTTCGCATTGCAGCCTGGTTTGCATTACCTCCGCCCAGCCGGCTCCAGGCTGACAGCTGGACGCATTTTTCCCGGGCGCGGGGAAGGGAGCTGGGCCGTCTGCGAGCACACATGCGTGGGCTCTGTCCCGGACGGCCCCGTAATGGCTTTCGCATGGAGAAGGAAACAAGCTTCTCCAACCTCCAGCACCGATTTTCCTGTCAAGAGATTTTGGATTCCAAAAAAAAAAATTATAATCACAAAGAAAAGGGCTTTGCGGTTTTGCACAAAAAGGCCTGGGCCCTGTGGAGTCAGATGCTGAAATGGAACCAGAATCCGGAGACAATAGGGAGGAAGAAAGAATGGAGGAAGGACCTGAGTGTCGGGCCTGACGGGACACTCTTGGCCCAACAAGAACTGAGGGAAACCTTTGGCTGAAGGACCGACGTGCCCCTGGCCGTCCCTTCAGTGCCATACCCCATACCCTTCGATGTCCACCCTCTCCCTGGGCATAAGCATTTGGCTCCTGGTTCAGGTCCCTCCTTCACTGGGGGCTGGGGTGGAGCCCCCCAAGCCCCAGCTCCTCATCTGTTACGTGGACCCACACGCTGGGGCTGTTGGCGGAATTCGCTGAGCCGAGACATGCACAGCACTTGGCTTGACCATGTCCTGCCTGGAGGGAGTTCCTCCTACAAGCAGAGCCCTGGACCGGAAGGGCACTTACCCAGAATCTGTCCTGGCTCTGGCCCTTGTCTCTCTGCTGGATGGCCTTGGGGCCTCACTTTGCCCGTGTGTGAAATGGGCAGGCAAGACCCTGAGCGCTCTCTCCCCCTCCTAGCTTCCTCACCGGCCCTGGAGCCTGGCCGACAGAGGGGCTCACAGGACTTGCCCCTGGTGCTCCTCCCTGTCATGGGGCCTTTGCCCATGCTGTTCCTGCTGCTGGGAGGGCCTCTCCCCTCACCCACAGGCCTAGGGCACACGAGTCCTTCTAAGGAAGCCCTCTCTGACCCCGGGGCACCAGGGACCACAGACTGTGCTCACGAAGCCTCGAACATTCCCCTTCTGACCCCTATTACTTCTATGAAGACTGGTTTAATATCTCTCTGAGACCTTCTATGCCGTAGCATTCTGAGGGCCAGGACCCCGACCTGCCATGTCCCCCCGTCCCTGCCAGTGTCCCAGCGCCACAGTGACATGTCTAGTTATAGGGCATTAAATACGTGTAGTGCACCAATCACGTGCCAGGCACTGTGGCCACTGCAGAGAATGAATGGATGCATGATGGACAGATGGAAGAATGAATGAATGGTAAGAAATGAAAGCACATGCTTAAAGGCACTCATGCCAGGCCTCTGCCTGGCCCTCTACATAAATCATCTCCCTGGAGTCTCCCATCCACCCCAGAAGGCAGGCAGGTGCTGTTATTATCCCCATTCTACAGCTGAGGAAGCTGAGGCCCAGAGAAGTTAGGTGACTTTTCCAAGGCCACACAGCCAATGTGGTGGGGATGGGATTCAGTCCCAGGCAGTCTGGCTCCAGGGTCCAAGGGCTCCATCACTCAGCTAGACTGCAGCCAAGGTGAAAGGGGTCATGAGGGTTATCTGTAGACATGCCTCCCCACCCCCACTGGCTTGCGGGTCCCTGGCAGGCAGGGCTGGTTCATCTTTGCAAGGAGCAGCCTGGAAAACGGCTGCAGGTCCTGTGTGGGGTGGTGTGGGCCTTTTTTAAGCCCCACGGAGTTGTGGAATCAGACCCAGCTTTGAACCCCTCCCCTCTTCCACTCTACACACAGGAAGGAACCTTTGACCAGCTGCGTGACCTCGGTAAGGCCGCCTCACCTCTCTGAGCCTTTGCTCACCTAGGCAGTGGGAATAATAAAACCTGCCACACAAATGAAGGCCCTCCTGTTGCAAATGCACACCCACGTGGCTCAGGGCAGGACACACCCAGGGGCTCGCCCCCGGGGACTGTTTCAGGGGCAGCAGGGCTCTGCTGGGGAAGGGCTCACCTCCTGGGCCCAGCTGGCTTCTGGCCTGGATCCAGCCTGGCCACAGGCTTAATATCCTTGGCGGCCAGGCTGGAATAAGCTGCCTTTCAAGAGCGGAACTTTATTTATCCGCCGATGCCAGTCGCGCTCCTGCTATTAGAAATTTCATCGGCTCCTCTGATTTAGGGCTTGCCACGAGCTGCCAATCGCGGCTGCCTCCCGGCTCGGCCCTGCGGCTCGACCAGCCTTGTTCCGGCTCACAGCAACAGAAATGAACATTATTTAATTTCCCGCCAGCGGGCAGTGGGAGCTGGGGCTCCCCCTCCTGCTGGACGTATTTATTTAATCCTTTCTGAAAATAGTGTCTGGGGAGGGATCTGACAGGCAGTTCTGGGGACCCTCCTAATCCCTGAGGCCTGGGCAGGTGGGGCCTGGGGACAAGGGAGGCTTGCTACTTGGGAGGATTCTAGGGGTGCCCCGAGCTGGGAGCCCAGAGTAATCTGCTGCCCATGACCCCTGAGAGTCTTTGCTTGAGAGGGGTCTCAGCAATAGACCCTGTGACAAGCACCCCAGGGTCAGTTTATCTGGGAATAGGTGCCAAGAAGCACCCGGAGGGGAAACCAAGCATGTACCTGCAGCCATCTCATCAGCTTGCTGGAGAATGAGTGACAAGGGGCATGGGCTTACTGGAGGATATTGGTGGAGACAAGTACCTGAAAAGGCTGAAGCAATCAGCGGCTGCTCCCTGGAAGAGGTGATTTTTGTTTTCTCTTATAAACAGTCAAAACAAGAAAGACGAGTCCCTTGAGGTTTGGGGAAGCTGGAAATTGAAAATATTTGATGACCCATTAGCGCCGGTAGCATAGCATGTCGAAACTTTTATGCACAAAATATGAAGCAGACAGAGCATTTCCCTGGGCAACCAATTGAGCACAGGGGTGATTTTGGCGCCTTTGTCTGTGGGACGTGGTGGCGGCAGAGGCCCTGGGAGTGTTAATTGTCTGTGAGTTCTAATAGGTGTAATATTCTCGTGTGTTACATGCGCATTAATTAAGTAACACTGCATTTAGCTCCAAATCATGCAGAAGGCGTGTGTGGTATTTGCAGAGGCATAAATATCCGCTCAGTTAGCAAGTGGCTGGCACGCTGTCCTTGCAGCCTATTGCGGTGTGAGAAGGCATCATGGGAGAAACGGGGAGCAGCAGAGCCAGCGTGGGCGGGGGAGGGGGGCAGGAGAGCCTGCCCCACCTACAGGACAAGGGGACAGAGGAATTGAACATAAGATACCTTTATAGTATAACTCGTGAGCTGGGAAGTCGGACAGAGGCAGTTTGAACCCCAATGCTCTCACTGACGTGCTGTGTGTGACCGTGGGCCAGTGGTATAGCCTCTCCGAGCCTCAGTTTCCGTACATGGAAAACAGTGATCGCCACAGGACCCACCTTACCGAGTGGCTGTAAGAAACTGATGGGTCGGATGCCACGTGGAAAAGAGCTTGGCACAAAATGCCTCATGGTGTGTACGGGTGCCGGCGGCCATGATGGTAGAGGCGACTCTAGCCTCCTTTCGTGATTAGATATGTGATTCTCTAAACTGGGGTGTGACCCCAGGTGAATTCTCTGTGTTCGGGATGTTCCAGGCAGAGCTGAGACTGTGGGAGGCAAGAAGTGCACCCTGTTCTGTGCATGCTGGGTTCTCCCCTCGTAGGAGTAAAGCAAGCAGCGCTAACCAGGAAAGGTGTCTTGGCGTTGAAGAGGGGAAGATTTGTCCCAGGGTGGGGGACCAGATAAGTCACCTAGTCCTTCTGTCGCCTACAGGGCATGACTTTGGCTTGGCCCCACTGCTGCTGTGAGCTGCAGTCTGCAAAATGGGATGACATTTTGATGGCATGCCACCCCACAGAGCTGATGGCATGCCACCCTATGGATATAAGATGGACGTTGCCGTTGAAAATGAGACAGGGAATCTGCAGGACAAGGGGACAACCCAAGGGTCCTCCCTGTCCCCACGGAGCCCTGCTGGGCACATCTTTTCAGCCCGGCCAGAGCTCACTGGGTCCCCCCACCACACCTCCACCCGCACTTCAAGACATGGCATCATCAGACCTCTTGCCTTCCTCTCCTTCTGCAGATGGGGAAACTGATGCCCCAGAAAGGGAAGTGACTCGCTGTAGGACACCTTGCCATTTGGTGACAGCCAAGACCCTTCACTTTATCGCCCTCAAAGCCCCCGGGGAGACCCTGAGCCAGGGCAGCAGCCCCCCTCCCATTCTTGGACCAGAGCTATAGGGATCTTTCTGTTTTTTCCACACGTGCCGCTGTGTTTTTGCTTTTCCTTTTAAGGGCTTGGGATTCAGGAAAACCAACTCAACGTGCATAATTTGGTAATTATTTCTTGCGTTCATCCTCACGGCCGCGCCTGCATACAGATATTGGAATTTGCATAAAACAATCTCGCCACCAGTCCCACGGCTTCTCTGGAGGAAGACGCCCAGGCGGGGGAGGAGAGGTTCAGGTTGGGCCCACCTGTCCCCCCTCTGTCCTTGGCCACAAAGGGGAACAAAGCGAGCACAAGGTGAGGGAGGGGGGCTCAGCCTTTAGCACCCACACCCAGAGAGACAGAGAAAGGTGGGGCCCGGTAGGGCCTCTGTGGGCAGGAGAAAGACCCCATGGAAGCCTGGAACCCTCCCAATTAGTATGCAGCAAGCATCTCACTCAGAAAGGATTAATGGAGTCTGATGCTTAATATCCTGGAGAACAATTAATTTGCCCACAGTTTTGTCATGGTTGAAAGTCAAATGCTGGAACAGATCGATGCTCGCGCGGCGAGCTGGAGCCCAGGAACCTTGGGCAGCAGCAGAATTTTAATTTCCCATCCTGCCCCCCCCTGCCCCATTCCCAGCACACCCACTTTCTAATAGTTCTAAAAGCCACTTTATCCATGTACAGCGCTTGTTGTCTTCACGACAGAAGCCCATTGGGAGCCTTGGAAGGCAAAATCCCCCCTGACTTCCATTATGGGATTAAAGCCGATGGCCCTTCTTGGGGGTCTGACCTCATTTTATTCCAATTGTCCTCCCCAGTCACCCAACTGCCCCCTCCTCCCCGCAGGGCCCCTGATGTCTCAACATTGTCACCAGGACACTTGTTCTGAAAAGATGCCAAGTGAGGTGGGATTTGGTGGGGTGTGGTGGGGATTTGCTTATTTATTTGTCGGGCTTTCGCCATTTGTTTATCTGAGACAGTGGCTTGGCAGGGAAACCACAGGCAGGGCGGTGGGCTCGGGAATGCAGAACGTCAACAGGCTTCAAAGGAAGGTGGGCTTTGTTTAAGAATCATTTCCCGCCGGGCATGGTGAATGAGGGGACTCTGGCGAGTTTGGGGGCTTCATGGTGGGACAGAGTGCCAGAGGGGAGGTGTCTGAGAGGCCATCGAGTCTGACCCTCTCGCCTTCTAGTTAGAGAGGCTGACACTCGAAGAGACCAAGGCGGTTGTCCAAGTTCGCAGGGCAGACAGAGGACCAGACCCGGTGTCTGATATGAACTGAACACTTATTGCACCCCCAGACTGCCACTGACACCCCAAACCCGAGTCCTCCCAGGGTGGCCCTGGGCCAGCAGCATCAGCCCACCTGGAGGGTATTAGGAATTCAGACTCTCGGGCCAGTGTCCTGGGCACGAGACCTGTGCAGTCCCTCGGGACCCTGTGCCCAGAAGGGCCCCGTGCTCTGCTGGCCATGTCTTGAGATTCTTTTGACTAACTTTTGAACAAGGGTCCCACATGGTCAGTGTGCACTGGGCCTCACAAATCACGCAGCCAGGACAGCTGAGACTGAACCTGAACTCTAACTCGACGTCTGAGTGATTCCCTGGCATGCTGAAGTTTGACAGGTGGCTGACGTCAAGTCCCACACGCTAGCCCCATTCCAGAGGGCTGGGCAATGCCGTTCATCATTCAAAAACTACAGCGGAGACAGCAGAAGCCACCCGCCCTCTGTCCCCCAGGGGGAGAGAGCCGGGGTGCTGAGACCCCTCCACAGGGACAGGCTTGGCCACATCTGCCCTTGCCCTTCAGTCTTTAGGGTGGCGAGAGGTTCTGTGGCTTTGGGAAATTTAAAGTTCACCCCAATAAAAGCTTATTTAGAGGCTTCAGAGAAGGCTTCAGAGATGAGAAGCCTGGCACACCAGCTCCCATAATGCCCCCACTTCTGGTGAACCCTCATCCCGAATGAACCTCTGGATCCCACCAAGAGGTCCAGGATGCCTAGGAACCTCTCCAAACCAACTTCATCTATTCACTCAGGACAACAGCCCCTCCCAACCAGGCAGATTTCACTATCCCCATTTCTCAGGGAGGGAAACAGAGGCCCAGAGAGGTGAAGGGACAGGCCCTGGGTCTGACGGGGGACCTCGGTGGTACCCCATGGTTATTATGCCTGCGGGGACAGGTGAGGCACAGCCTGTGGGGAGGAGCATCTCTGCCTGCTGGCAAGTGCCTGTGGGGAGTGGAAGGGCCTGTCCCTCACCCTCCTCTCCTCCCCCTGGGCCAAGACAATGGGGTGGGGGGAGTTGTGGAAGGGGGTCTCTCAGTTGCCTCTTCCCAGTGTCCCCTGCACTGGGAAGCCCACTCCCAGGACCAGGACACTGCTGGCGTCACCCCTTCCTTTTCCACAGGTGACTGGGGGAGGGGAGGGGGGATAAAAGGGGGCAGAAAAGGAGGAAGTGGGGGGAGAAGGGAGAAGAAGCAGGAGAAGGGAGGACGGACAAGGAGGAAGGAGAGGAAGAGGGGGAGAGGGAAGAGCAGGGTGTTTTAGAAACTGTGTTCTGCTGTTTGCCCTATTTCTACATCCTCACAGAATCTCTGAGTTGCCCTAGCCCCACTGCACACAGAAGGAAACCTGGCTGCAAACTGGCACAGCCAAACCTTGGCCTTCCACCTGGATGCCCCCGCTGGCCGCCCTCGGCAGGCGGGTTTCTGGAGGATGCTGCGCTTCTCTTACTCAGTGTGGTCCCTGCCGAGGTTTCGTACAACCCATGAGGCAGGGCTGTAAGGAAACTCGTGTTACAGGCACAGACACTGTGTCAGGGAGACCCCTCGTCCACAGACTGGGAAAGTCTGGGAACAGCTTGAGGAAGAAGCTGATTCGTCTTCCTGGGCTCTGGGCCAGGCCCCTTGGAGCCAGACAAGCTGTGGGAGACAGGTGATCCCTCCAGTCTGGCCCCTCCTTACAGATGAGGCCATTGAGGCCCAGAGACGGTAAGTGACCTTCCCCGATTACACAGCCAGTCAGCTGGGACATCCTGCGTGGCCTGGGAAGTCAGCTACAGAGTGGCCCCAGCATGCATGGCTGTCAGGGTGCTGGAGAGTGGGCGTCAGTGGGATGCCCCCAGCCCAGGGGCGATGAATCCAAAAGGTTCCTGCTAACCCTCACCCCTGCACAAGTGCTTCCCCAGCCCACACCCAACCTCAGGCTGGACCTGTCACTGAGAGTGGCCCCTGGCTCCACAAGGTCAGCCAAGAAGGCCTGCAGCTTCCAGGGCCACAGCTGGGGCCTGCTCTCTGGACACCGAACATCTGGTTGCTGGTTTCCAGACCCACAGATGGGCCATGGGGAGAGAAAGCCCTAGAGAACACCCTGGTCTGGTCTCCCCCAGGAGGCCCCAAGCCTTCATCTTCCCACATATGCAAGGAAGAAAACTGAAAAGGGAGCAGGGAAAAGCACGAGCAGCTGTGTGGGGATAGGGTGGGGCTGGCCCTGTTCTCAGTAGAGGTGTAACCTTGGTAGGGGAAGGAAACCTCGGTTTCCCTCCTCTGCAGTTTGGGGGCAATAAGACTCTACTCCCCATTTCAGCTAATGCTGGAGATGCCCAGTACGGGGCAAATGCTCAGTGAGTGGTCACGTCCACCATTCTGACTTTTAACTAGAAATACCCCACGGCTCAGGTTCCAAGCTCCACTTTTAACACAGAGAGGTCAAAGTCAAGGAGATCAGAGCACTAGGAAGGAGGCAGCATGGTGTGAAAAATAAAAATACAAGGGCCTGGGATCAGCTGGGCCTGGGTTCAAATCCCAGCCCCACCTCAACGTTCTAGTGTACTCGGGCAAATTCCTCTGGATGGCTGGCTTTCCCATCTGCGAAATGGGAATGGCACCAGCCTCACAGGCTGCCTGCTGACCAGACAGGGTGCTGACTGTCATGGTTATTATTAGAATTCTCCTCATCCCACTGATTTATCTAGCCCAGGCCCCTCAGCTGACTGCTGGACTGTAAAGGAGCATCCGGTCTGGTTCTCGTGCTCAGTGAGGCCCTTCCTTCCAATTGAGCCTGGACTCCGTTCCTCTGCTGTAAAATGAGGAGAACACTTTAGTGGAAATCAGTGTGCCCTGTCCCCACGTGCTCTCTCTAGATACAGTAGAGGTGACAGAGGTGTCCTCCTGGCAAGGACCACATTCCCTGAGGAAGGTCAGAGACAGGTCTGGGCGTGGCCATGGAGGCGGGTGACTCCATCCATCTTCCGGGCCCGCCCCACGTGCTGCCACAGTTATTAGCACCGTGGAGACCCACTAATGATGGTGCTCTTCTGTCTAGCAGCCACATCACTTCCCAGCTGTCTCCCCCGGAGCCCTCCCAGATCCCAGTAAGGGAAGACTTAGGAACATGGCGGCACTGTTGTTCATGGCCCTGGGCACGGAGTGTCCCCATCGAGATCGTCCAGGAAGAACACGGGAGGCTAGGGCCTAAGCTCAAACCCAGCCTCTGCCTCCTCCTGGCTGAGTGGCCTCCCCTCTCGGAGCCTCAGTCTCCTCTTCTGGGAGCTGAGGGTTGCCGTAGGTCACGCTGGGCACACGTGGGTGGATGCCTGCTCGGGGGTCAGGTGTCTCCTGCATCAGGACTGTTGGTCCCAGCTGCTGCACTTTGACTCGGCCTCCACGTCTGCCCCGAGGCTGCACTTCCCACAAGCTGCTCCAGCTGGGGATTGAGCCTGGCAGGGATACCGAGGCAGTGCCCCATTCCCGAAAGGCCCCGGATTCCTCTGCCGGGCAACTTCGACTCAAGGAGTCTCCACTGGTCTGGACGACACTTTCTTAGAAATACCTGAAACCCATCTTGTAGAGACCCCCATCTTTCCCCCTCTCCTGCACAAGGGTCAGATGGACATGAGCCCCTGGCAGCCCTCCCTACCCCCTCCCTTGCTCTCTCCTTTCTCTGAGCCCATCTCCATAGTGGCTTCTCAAAGGATGCGATAGACAGAGTAACGGCATGCCAGAGATGTTCACACCCTAATTCCCAGAACCTGAGCATATGTGACCTTACCTGGCAAAAGGGACGCTGCAAATGTGATTACATTAAGGATCTTAAGACAGGGAGATGATCTTGGATGCCAACCCAGCCACCCTCCTATATTCTGCCCTTTGCCCCCATTTTTTAGGCTGGTCACCCACATTCATCTCTTCCTCAGACATCTGCAAGCGTAGGCACTGCTGGCCAGGCCAGGAATGAATGAGACGTGAGCCCAGGGAAAGTGCACCAGGCTGAGACTTAAGGGAGGAGCGGGAGGGACCTTGAAGACGGGAGGAGAAGGAGTGTTCCAGGCAAAGGGAAGGGCACCTGGGAAGGCCGTGGAAACAGAGGACGTGTGTGCTCCTCTGAGCTCACAGAGCCCCCCGTATGGCCCCACCTGCAGTGCTCTATCTGAGTTATAACTGCGTGCCCCATGATCACCCCCACAGGCTGGGGGCTCCTCGAATGCACTGACCTTACCGCAGCCACCTTGGTATGGCCAGTGTATGGAACAAGGATTGGTATAGATTAGATGGTAGGTAGTAGGGGTGCATGGGATAGATGAACACATGGTGAGTGAGGGGGTGGATGGTTGGATGGATGCAGGGTGGGATGAGCGGATGGACAGATAATGGATAGAAAAATGGGTGAGTGGATGGATGGGTAGATGGGAAGTCAGGAGGATGGGTAGATGGATGGAGAGTTGGATGAGTAGATGGCTAAATGTTGGGTGGATGAAAAATAGGTGAGTGAGTGAATAGCTAGAAGGGACATCAAAGAACCAGCTAAGTGACTGAAAGAAAACCCCAAGGACTGGCTGGCAAGAGAGAATTCCTTCATCATCTCTCCAAGTCTATCCAGATGAGGTCTCTGGAGCCCCGGCATTTCTCTGGGGTATTCCACAGATAGCTGCAGCGTGAGTAAGCCTGCATTTCCACGGTATCTTACATCATCCCACTTCCCACCCCACTGCCCACACAGCAGGAAGGCCTGTCGTGTTCCCTGTGCCTGAGGGCCAGGGCCCTTCACATGGGTGTCACAGCCACTCGAAAGTCAATGGCCTGGGAGAGAGAAAACCATCTAGAGGGTATTCTCCCAGGCCCTTGAGAGGCACAACGAGTATCACACCGAACCTGGAGTAAGAGGGCCCTCCTGGGAAAGGGGCTGCAAATACAAGCAGCCTGGCCCTGGGTTCTGGGATGAAAACCACCAGCCCAAGTAGGTTTCACCAGAGTTTGGTCAGCGATGCCTTGGAGCTGCTCACCCAACCTCTGACTCGTGCATTTGCTCAGCCTCCTGTCTGTCTGCCTGTTTGTCCAGCTGTCTATTCGACCATCCATCCACCCATCCATCCACCCATCCATCCACCCATCCATCCATTCATCCATCCATCCATCCATCCATCCATCCATCCATCCATCTGACACATGCCTGGTGCTGTGCCAAGCCCTAAGTGCCGTAAAAAAACCCATCTGGAACCCCAAGATGCTAAGTGCTTAGGAGCACATAGCCCAACTTGCCAATTATACCAAATGGGCAAAGAAGGCCCAAAGAGAGAAAAGAAGTGAGGTCTCTGGTTCTCCCAACCCCTCACCCTCAGCATCCCTCTGCCCTCTAGCCTAGCAGGGGGCCATCCCAGCTAGCTTGGCTAGCTGGACCACTAACTTGGCCACTTGCCTTCAGCAGTTAGCACTTTCACAGTCTTTCAACCCAGTTCACACCAAGGTGTGAATGACTGAGTACTCCTCACCCCTGAGGTGTTTTCCATTAAAAGCAAAAGCTGCTGGACCCCTGGCCTCCCTGTGGCAGAGCCCTCTTGGATTTCAGGCTGAGAAACCTAATTAAGGGAGAATCTGAGACAAGATGTCAGTGGGGGTGGCATGATGGAGGTGGGGGGGCTCTGGGAGAGAAAGGGCACTGCAGGGCCATGAGTCTATTGTCCTGTGTTGGGCACCCACGTCTCCAGCTCCTGCTCCTATGCACAACACCCAACAGTTTGCTCAGAATGGCTGGGCAGCCACCCACACCCCATCCTGCCACGAAGGGGCTCTCTCAAAGCCAAGGCCAGCAGCTGCCCCCTTTCTATCACCACAAATCGGGAAGGCATTTGTGAGACCCTTCCTCCCAGAAACACTCTCCGTCTGGCAGGACAGGCCTCTGAGGTCAAAGGGCCGGAGAAAAGGAGGCAGAAGGAAGGAACAAAGCCCCTCTGAGCACCTGCTACGCACATGGCTTTGTGGCTGCCACAGACGTGGCTTTTTCTGTTCCTCGTGATGGCTCTGGGGAGTGTTAACCGTGACACTGTGAGGAGACTGGAGTCTGGAGCATGAGGCCACTTGATCCAGTAACACAGTGACTCAGTGGTGACCAGACCAGGTCCAGAACACGCTCCTCGTCCCCCAACCCGGCCAAGCTGCGCAGCAGCATCTCTGCTCTCCTGCATCATCTCACCATGCCCACACAGGCCAGGATGGTGTTCCTGATGCCCTCCAATGGCCCCCGCCCCACTGAAGCCCAGAGCCCCATGTGCCCCGTGCCCCGCTTCTTCCCCCTCGTTCTCCTTGCTCCAGCCAGGTGGCTTCAGTCCTCAAATGTACCATGATCCTTCCTGCCTCTGAGTCTTTGCACATGCTATTCCACCTTTCTGGAAAGCTCTTTCCTCCCCACCCCACCCCACCCTATTGTTTGTTTAACTGTTTCTCAATGGCCATATTTCAACTCATGTGTCACTTCCTCCAGGAAGCCTGCCCTGATGACCCAGATGCCCCAGCTCCCCCATTGCACACATGTAGGAGCTGTCTGTGGTGTGCGGTTCCACACCCTCTAGACCCACTGATGGTGTTCGCTCAGCACATTAGGAGCGAACACTGTCTTGCCTGTGGACAGCATGCCATCAATGGGTGTCTCTGTTTCCCTGCCTCAGGTTTTCTAGAAGCCGAGGCACCTTCTACATGCTTTCTCAGAAAGTCGCCAGCACTGTGGTAACCTAGTTGCCCACAGTGGGGACCAGATCAACACACACCTTTATTGGAATTTCCTTCCTTCTCTGTTTCTCTCTGATCCCTCACTCCTGCTTCTTCCAATCACATCTAAACAAATTTCCTGCCCCTACATCTGTGTCTCAGGTTCTGCTTTGGCAGGACCCTAGCTAAGACATTTCGTAAGCCAGCCTTTTCTCGCTGGCCATACTTGCCAGTCACTTGAAGGAAGAGCCTGGATACATTTGGGTCATTATAGCACCCCAGTGCCTAGAACTGGGCTAACAAGCATTGTTGGAAAGGTGGGAGGCAGAGAGAGTGGGAAGGGAAGGGAAGGGACAAGTGTGCAGGTCTTGAACCCGAGTGTGTCTTGCTTCACATCCGAGACACGCCGCATCCTCCCCAGACACAGCCTGTGTAGACAGAAGCAGCCCCTTTGTGGACGTCTTGTCTCGTTCTTGTCAGGTCACCATTCAGCATAATTTTGGTTCCCACTTGCCCCACTCCCAACCCTCCCCACCCCCCCGCCGCACACAAGCTCTGAACTATAGACCGGGAGGCCCCGCCTGAGTAGGTTTTAAAGCCCGTGATAGAAAACCCACCACCCATTTCCCCCCTTTGCAACCCCATGAGCGGGTGCGCAGCTCAATGCCCCTGGTTTCGAGATCTGATTAAACTGTCAGAGACACGGCGCGGCCGCAATAACTCCTCTGCCTCGGGGAGGCCCAAATTATTACAGACCTGTGCGCACCCAGAGGCACTGTAGATAAGGGTCTGTCAGCGTTTCCATTACGGGGCCGTGTTTGGGGTTTTGTTTATTTAAATTGCACAGAATGGGTGAGCCAGCGAGTGACGGATGGGCTGGCAGCGTGGGTGGCGGCTGGGTGGAGGAAATGTCGTCTTTGCGCTGCCACTTGCTGACGTCATGCCTGTCTCGGCTCAGCGGAACGTGCCCTGGTAACTTATGGGAGATGGAGCAGGCAGGCAGATGCTGCCTGAGGGAGCAGGCTGAGCAGCTGCGGGAAGCTGGGGTCATGGGAAGGATGACGGGAATATGGGATGGGGGAAAATGCCCCACCCAAGCTGGAACTGATTTTGAAGGGGAGTCGGGATGATTGGCCAAAAGGCAGTAAGGAAAGGAACCAACAGGCTTTGGAAATATGTGTAAAATAACTCCCTGACAGGCATCCAGGGTGCGATATGTATGAACTTGAGCTGGAGCTCACCAGTGGCTTCCCATTGCTCATAGACTCAAAGCCAAACTCTTGACTATGGCCTTTGGGACACCAGGTAATCCAGCCTCACCTCTGTCAGGTCCTCATCTCGCTTTCTCTGCTCCAGCCATATGGCCACTCGAGTCCTTGAATCTGCCCAGCTTTCATACCCCAGGGCCTTTGCACAGGCCAAATCCTCTGCCTGGAATGCCCTCCCCAGTTGGCTCAGTGTAAGTCACTCCCCTAAAGACCATCCCTGATGACTCAGTTCCAGGCTCCGTCCCTGCCGCCCACCCCACCATTAGTCACTCTTACAAGCATCTGTCCTATGCCAATAGAGCATTTATCACCCTGGGTAATTACGTGCTTGAGTGTGTTTTACTTGTTTACAGTCTGGAGAGGACATATGTTGTTTTGTCTCCCCACCCTCGCTTCTCTGAAGAAATCTCAGTCTCTTGCTGTACGTGGTTCCAGTCTGGCTGTCAGGTAGACTCCGCCCCCCTGCACCCCACCCCCATGCACACTGACCCTGGGAATGGAGGTGTGACCCAGGCCTGGACAATCACAGTATCCCATCCCAACAGGAGGGACTGGTTCAAGGAGTGCACGTGGGACCCAAGCAAGGACAACCAGTGTCTGCAGAGCAGAGGATGTGTCATGGTTTTAAACAGTCGCCACGTTCTTTAACGCTGCTTACTCCCCATGGAAGGCGGACTCTATCTCCTCTCCCCACGGATGTGGGCAGCCTTTTGTGCCTCCACAGTGAACAGATTATGGCGGAAGACTCTGCATGTCCTCAAGGCTTGGCTGCAAGAGCCTTAGAGGACACAGCTTGCTCCTGGCTCTCTCTCAGGACACTTACTTTTGAACCCAGCCGCCATGTTGGGAGGAAGCCCCTTCCCACTTACCTTTGCCATTACTTGCTTTACACTAGACCATGAGCCCCAAGAGGCAGGGTCACCACACTTGGTCCATTCCCCCACCCCCATGTCCCCAGCACCGGTCGTAGGACCCAGGGCTGGTGCAGGGAAGGTTTGTCGACTAAGATGTGGGAGGCTCACGTCCTGAGCTCCTCCTGGGCTCGGATCCTGCACACGCTTCCGCGGAGTTCTCAGGCATCACTGCACCCGCGGTACGGGATTCGGAACAGCTGAACTCACATCCTCAAGGTCCCTGCATTAGTTACCTTTGCTACTTAGCAAACAACCCCACAACAGGGTGGTGGCTTCCACCAACAGCACTGAGGGTCTTGCGGTCCCCGTCAGTGGCAATCCAGGTCTCCCTAGGTCCCTTCTTCAGGGCCTCTCACAGGGCACACTCAAGGTCTTGGCCAGGGGCTGCGATCTCATTTCGAGGCACGACTGAGTCAGGACGTGCTTGCAAGCTCATTCACATGGCTATTGGCAGAACACAGTTCCTCACAGGTGGTCAGGATGGGGGTCTGCTTCCCCCACCAGCTTTTGGCCAGAGGTCGCCACCCTCAGTTCCTTGCCCCGGAGGCATCTCCAACATGGCAGCTTGCTTCGTCATCGTGTGCCAGCTGAGGACGAGAGAAAGAGAGGAAGACCAGCAAGAAGGAAGCCATCATCTTTCAGAGCTGCATCTCAGAAGTGATTTCTCATCACCTTGTAATGTTCTCTTCTGTGCTCTAGCAGTGAGTCACTAGGCACAGCCCACAGCCAAGGTCGGGGCGGGGGGGGGGGGGGGGCACTCCAGAGTGGGAGCACCAGAAGGTGGGCCCTTCGGAGCCACATCAGAAACTGCTTGCCACAGTCACCCAAATGGGAGGATTTGAACTCAATGCCACAGTCTCTCTAAGAAAGAATGTGTGGACGGACCTCAAGGGGTAAGGAGGTACCCTAGGCAGCAAAGAGAAGAGAAAGCTATTTCCTACTTCCTTGAGCTCAAGCTGCCTAGAAACAGTGAAAAGGAAAGAACGGGGTAGAGCTCTGGTGGGAGGCTCAGTTGGTCAGAGCGTCATCCCATGCGCCAAATGTCTGCGGGTTCCATCCCTGTTTGGGGCGTGTGCTGGAGGCAATCGATCTATGTTTCTCTCTCAGTGTTTCCCTCTTTCTCTCTCTCTCTCTTCCCTCCTCTCTCTAAAATCAATAAACATATCCTCGGGCGAGGGTTAAAAAAAGAGAGAGAACGAGGTAGGGGGTGGAGAAAGTAGTAGACTACCAACTCCTCCGAGCACCCCAGCACACAAGCACACTGGCAGCATTTTCCAGCTGCCTGGGCTGGCAAGGGGCTGCAGCTTTCGTTCTGGAGAGCTCCAAATGCCAATCCGCTGATCCGAGACACATTTCCTCGTTTCTTCCAGCGTCTGCGAGCTGCTCAGGGCCAAGAATGCTTTGGTTGGAGAAAGGGCTGTGCAGACTTGCCAACGGCTGGCTACCCCCATTCCTCTGGGTCCAGCCCGCTTCCAGTCTTTGGGATAGCGGAGTGCTTGCTCTCAGCCTGGGGGATGAATGGGAGCAGAATATGGAGATGAGGGGCATGAAAAGTAGTGGTCATTTTAGGATGGGGCAGTCCATTCATCCTTGTGTTCTTGAGGGCTCGGGAGCAGAACAAGAGTGAATGTCAGTATCGACCTGTGGACTTGCCACACTCCCTTCTATGGCATTTACAATTACGGCTAAGGCCTATTCTCCTCTCTAGACTTCTATTTTTTCTTTTTTTTTTAATAAAGGTTTTATTTATTTTTAGAGAGAGGGGAAGGCAGGGAGAAAGAGAGGGAGAGAAACATCAATGTATGAGATATACATCAATCAGTTGCTTTCGCACGCCCCCTACTAGGGACCTGGCCCACAACCCAAGTACATACCCTGACTGATAATCAAACCAGCAACGTTTTGGTTCACAGTGGGTACTCAATCCACTGAGCCACACCAGCAAGGGCTATTTTTTGTTGTATGAAATATTATTGACCCATGCTGTACTGTCAACCTGGAGGGTTCTCTGCAGGCTTAGAAAACTCCTACTCAACCCTCAAGACCCCAACTGAAATGTCCTTTCCCTTCTGACCTCCCATAGGATGTAGTAGTTCTCATATCTTATGATTTCCCCGTAGTAATAACGAAAGCTAATATTTATTGAACATCTGCTACTATGTGCCAGGTGGTATACTGAGGACTTTACATAGCTTAAGTAATTTAATTTTCACTTTCACCCATGGGACAGATATTACTGTGACCTCCATTTTGCAGATGAGGAAATGAGACTCAAGGAGATGAAAGACTTGCCCAGCGCCACCCGGCTAGAGTGGCCCAGACAGGATTCGAGCCTTGTCTGGCTTTGGGAAGACCTGCTACTTGGTTGGTACTTAGTTAGCACTTGGGAATGGGTGTGCTCTGTGGGACCTTGAACTCGTGGTGAGTGAGGCCGGTCCGATCTAACTCTGAGATCCACAGGGTCTCGCCTGAGTCTGTCCTCCTACCCTCCACCTCAGGGACTCTGGTCCCATTTGCCACAGTTGACCCTTCATCAGGCAGAGTCCTGGAGGGGGCTCATCCTGTGATGTGGGCAGTTCTGACTCTCTGAGCCACTCCTCAGACCCATGAGGGCACCAGGTGGGACCAGGGCACTGAGGAGAGGGCCCACACAGGGCTCGGCAGGGGCCAGCCCCTCAGCGTGGAGGCAGCAAGACTAGCGGTGGAGACAGTTTCTTCTAAGTGAATGGGGAGGTTGAGACAGAGGCCCGGGGCCAGGGGAGGAGGAGGGGAGAAGCTCTGCAGGAGATATACACAGGGACAGACATAGGGTGGGGAGAGGGACAGACGTAGGGAGAAAGAGATGCAGAGGAAGAGAGAACTGTCAGGGGAGAGACAGAGGCAGAGGCAAAGAGACAGAGGGAGAGAAAGATGAGACCTGGGAAAAGGTGAAATGAGAGACGAGAAAAGATGAGAGACAGAACAGTGAGGGGGAGGACAGACAGAGAGGGACACGCACCACATGGGACGAAGTACAGAAACGAAGGGATGGACAGCAACAGGGAGAAAGAGACTGAGGTGGAAGGAAATGGAGAGGAGGGAGACAGAGAGATGCAGAGAGAGAAAAACAGGGGACAGGGAACCCGAAGCAGAGAGAGACCAGTGACTCAGAGGCAGGCGAGGATCCGCAGAAGGACAGAGGTCCCACGAGTGGCAGAGGGACCGGGGACCCGGCTGGCAGACACACCCCGTTCCTGCTGCCTCATCACCCTCACCGTGGCTTCCTGCACAAACACAGGCATTGTTGGCCAAACCACCCTGGACGGACTCTGGGCTGTGATCTCTTTCGTGTGGCAAATGTTGCCATGTGGAGAGACACCCCCTCTAAATAATTCCACATTTTCCCTCCTACCCCACCCCCCCCCCCCGCCCCGCCCCGCCCCGTTCCCTCTTGGCAACCTGGGGCCCATGTGAGCTGGGCTCTCCTGGATGGGGGAGGGGATGCAGAACTCCCATCTCCCCCAAGTCTGGAAAAATAAACTGGTCCTCTGCCTTTTTTCTTGTTTTCTTATTTCTTTCTTTCTTTTTCTCTTGTTTCCCTATCACAGCCAACCCCATCGCACACCCCAGGCATTTTTTTTTTAAGGAAAACAGGTCTTTCGAGACAGAGGTGCTCCCGGCAGTGATAAGTGAGGAGGTTCACCTGAGAGGGTGTTATCAGCTCTCCATGGCTGCCCAGGCCTCAGATTTCTCATTTCGATGAGGAGGCCAGGGAAATTGGATGCAACCCGGCGCTCCTCCTCCGATGAGCTTCCTCCAGCTGGGCCTGCGAGGGCAATAGCCTGGCCTCGGCCTCGTCCTCGTCCTCGGAGGAGAAGGTCGGGGATGCTGAGGAAGTGGGTGGGCTGGAGGGGCTGGGGGGGGTGGGCTGGAGGGGCTGGACTTTTCCAGAGTATCTCTCTCTCTCTCTCTCGTTTTAATCCTCACCCGAGGTCATGCTTATTGATTTTAGAGAGAGGGGAAGGGAGGGAAGGCGGGAGAGAGACATTGATGTGAGAGAGAAACATCAATGGGTTGCCTCTCCTACGCACGCAAGCTGGGGTCCGAACCTGCAACCTTTTGGTTCACGGGACAACGCTCCAACCAGCTGAGCCACAGAGGCCAAGGCGTGAGTCTCTTCGTGCTTTCTGCCCTTCCGGCAGCTTTCTGCCTGACCTGGCCTCCCTCTTCCTCACTCAGATTTAGGCAGGGACCTTCCTGGATAAGCAGGGCTGCCCACTGAGGGCAGCCCAGCAGCCAGAATAACCTGCACGGTGCACACAGCCCTTCCTCCAGGCTCAGAGACCTCTGACCCACCTCCTCTTTCCCTTCTCTCAGCATCAGGGTTGGCAGCCATCGCCGGAAAGGACAAGAGAGTAAACATGTTCAGCTCCATAGGACACACGGTGCCCGTCACAGCTGCTCACTCCGTCATCAAAGCAGACACAGCGATGGTGGACAACACGTAAATAAATGCATGGCTCGGCCCCGAGAGAACTGTATTTACAGAAGTGTCCTGGCTGGCGTGGCTCAGTGGATTGAGCTCAGGCCTGCAAACCAAAGGGTTGCCGGTTCAATTCCCAGTCAGGGCATGTGCCTGGGTTGAGGGCCAGGTCCCCAGTGGGGGGCGCTCGAGAGACAACCACACATTGATATTTCTCTCTTTCTCCTTCCCTTCCCCTCTCTCTAAAAATAAATAAATAAGGTCTTAAAAAATAAAAACTGGGCACCCTGTTAGCACACTGGGCAGGGTGCTAACAGGCAGTGGAGGGAGAGGGACAAGGTAGTGTATGAAAGGCCATGCATGCCGTGTCCAGAAACCCAAAGGTCTCGGCAACAGCCTGGCCCCCGTGCAGGTTTGGTTCTGGGTCCTGCCTCTTGAAAGTTGTATAGCTGTGACTCAGAGTAAGTGCTCAGTAAATAATACTGCTGTTTTTGTTGTTGTTGTTGTTATTATTATTATTGTAGTGTTATCGTTGCTGTTGATGATATCTTTCAGCCGGACTAATCACTTCAAAATTACTTTCCCATGTTTCTGCCAACTCTCAGCAGCTCAGATAGAATGGAAAACCAGAGAAACTACCTTTTTCCTATTTTAGCCATTAGAGTTTAGACTGGCTGAGAGAGAAGTCAAGTAACAGTGACTTCAACAAGATAAAAGATTACTTCTCACTGACATAACGGAAGTCCAGAGAGGGACACAGTCCGTGCTCTATACAGAATATTTTCCTCATGGTACAATATGGCTGCTTGAGGGTCAGCCATCATGGTCACCTTTCAGCCAGCAGGAAGTTGTCCGGGAGAAAGAAGAGGTAATGGGGTGCCCACCCGCTGTGTTTTAAAGCGGTTTTCCTAAACCTGTTTCTCATCACTTTCTGTGCATCTTACCGATCAAAATTTAGTCACCTGGCCACACCTAGCAACAAGGGAGGTTGAGAAATACAGTGTTTATTTTGGAAGGCCATGAACCCAGACAAAAATTGCAAGTTCCATTAGTAAGAGGGAGCAAACACTTTCAGGCAGGCAACCCATAATCTCTGCTGCTCCCATTTTTTAAGGGGTAGCCCGGGATCCACCTTCTAGAACATGATCTTTGGAGGGCCCCGGTAAGAATGAATATTCGGGTGGCGCTTTACAGCGTGCCAAGCATCCTCCCACCTCTCCATCCTGATGGTGTGACGTAGAAGATGAGGGAGTCCAGGTTCAGAGGAGAGAGCTTCCCCAAGGTCACCCAGCTGGCCAAGGACAGAGCTGGGCTTGGGGTTCTGGGAGACCAAGCCCAGGACACACTCCAATATGGCTCAGCCTGAGCTATTAAAATTATCTTTCTTCCTTTTCTGTCTTTCTTGTCTCTGCTTCCTTGTCTGTTTTGCCCTATCGTTTGATGATAGATAGATAGATAGATACTTTCTCAGGAGGGAAGAAGGAAAGAAGGAAGAGAGACAGAGGTGGAAAGACGCGCATACATAAATACATACACAGAGACAGATATCTGTGTGTGTGTCTCTCTCTCCATCTCTCTCTCTCTCTCTCCCTCCTTTCTCCGTTCCTCTTGAAAAACAATTCTCGACTTCAATTTACCAAGGCCAACAAGGTGCTCCCAATGAGCGCAGGCACCCTGCCTCCTCCTTCCCCAAGTAGGATCCCCTCCCACCGCCATCTCCCCATTTGTGCTGGGGAAGGCCTGGTCCCATGGAGTTACAACAGGAAGGTGGGTATGGGGCGGCTTGGCACGGGGCCCGGGCTCTGCTGGGAGGAGCCGGGGGCTGGAAGTCTCTGGGCTTGGAGGAGCGTGTCCACATCTGCCCCGAGGATCTGGTGTCACAGTACCGTACCCCTCGCCATTAGGGCCTGCTGCGGTGGCAAATGTGTTTCAGGCACCAGCCTGGGAAGAGAGGTGGGAGGCCCCTGTAGACAGACATCCCTGAACTTTCACAATAGCCCAGCAGGCGCATGCTGGCTGCACCCCGTCTTGCTAATGAGGAACTGAGGCGTAGGGGCTACCCAGCTGGAGCCACCACCTCCATGACGGAAAAGGGCAAAGCTGGGGTTCAAACCAGGGTGGATCCAGAGTCCCAGCTCTTAACCAGTTTCCTCGTGACCTCATCCCAGCCCCAGCCCAAGTTGTTGCTGGGTCTTCAAATCCGTAGTGACCTGTGGTCCCAGCAAAGGCCCAGGTGGTCCAGAGAGAATGAGGGAAGTAGTGTCGTTTCCACACAGCCACACACACATACACACAGGGAGACACCCAGGTGGGCACATGCCGGCACACACATATGGATGCACGCACAGGCATGTACACGGACACACATACAGACCATGCACACACAGGCTTATGCAGGTGTGCACACACCTATACACAGATACATGCACACAGATATACACACATGGGCGCACAGACATACACACATGCTCTATGCTCCAAGCAGGCACACACAGTCTCTCCGAGGGAGGGGACAGTTCGGAGACCCTTGTTTTTGCTGCCTGTGCCGCACTGGAGACCCATCGAGGATGCAGAGAAGCAGACAGCCCAGAACGCAGGTCAGCCCCGAGACCTGAACCTCTGCTTCAACCTCAACATGTCAGGCCACCAGGTGAGGGTGTTTGGGGTACTTTGGAGTTATCCAGCTCAACCTCCGTCTTACAGAACCTTTTCCCTAGTCTGTCCTATGAGTCTATATGCCTCTAGGGGCAGGGAGCTCATTACCTTCCTGGATATCTACCCCAGTGCCAGGCAGCTCACAACATCGGAAGGATCCTCTTTGGCAAGCCACATGGCTGGAAAAGCCCCTTCACCTCTCTGTGCCTCAGTTTACACAACCACAAACAGGGTTGTAGTACCCACCGCCAAACTGGTCTCCTTCGCTAAGAGGCTTACACAGGGATGTATGGCTCTTTCCTGAAGAGGTGAACACAGCGGAGTCATTGTTTTTCATCACGGCCTTCCATTGCAAAGCCAGCCCCTCCCTGCCTGGAGCGCAGAGTTCCCACTGCGGAGAGGAGAGAGGCAGGGACCTGTAGACCCATGGGGCCTCTCCACTCGTGGGAGAGTGCTGTCTCCTGGGACACTGGAGTTGGGACAAGTCCTGGACGACAGCTGCCCTGCTTCCACCTCTGAGTGTCTCCAGCCCTCTTGTGGCCCAGCTGGCCCCCCACATGTGAGCAGTCCCTGGCCAGAAGCCCCCAAGGCCTTGACTCCTCAGGGAGCGATGGGCTGGCTGCCAGCACCCACAAGCAACAGTGCATAGGAATTCAGCAGAAATCAAGCGGATCTCTGATGTCACCATTCACCCCTGTGTTATCACCAGCAAGCCTCATGCTTCCCTGGGCCTCAGTTTCCCCATTTTTCCAATGCAGATGAGTATGCCAATGTCAGCAGGCTGTTAGGAGGGTGAAATCTACAAGTAGGGGCCTGTCCCCAAAACAAGAATCCTTACACAGCGTGATTATTCATTTCAACCAAACCCTTCTAGAGACAGGAAAGGGAAGGCCCAGAGAGGGCGCGTCACTGGCCCAAGGCCACACGTGCAAGACCCAGCCCATGCCAACCAGGCTCAGTCTGTGTTCAGAGAAAGACCAGAGCCGGCCCCATCGATACGAGGAACTCGGCACAAGGACCGCCCCCCCCCCCCCCCATGGCTGTCCCTCAACAAAGTACATCAAGCCCACTCACCGGGCGTTAAGTTATCTCCTCCTTTTGCAAATGATCCCCGAAAGAAAATTCCTCCAGAGACAAGGAGAAATATTTCCCCCAAACCTATTTACTTTTCAAATTTCAGTTGCCATAACAACTCAGCACAACTATTTATGTGAAGCCTTTTCCTTCCAAGTCTTACCGAGCACCACACTCTGCGGAGAGTTCAACTCAGCCCTTTCAATAACAACACATTTTTTCAATCAATTTGGGTCTGGGATTTTTTTTTCTATAAACACACATAAAATATGTTGTGCAAAACTTTTAAAAGCTAACAGGGAAACTCCGCATCTTGCAGACCCGTTCCTCTGTCAGTGCTCCCTGCAGATACTTTCCGAAGCGGGAGGGTGACAAAATGACTGGCCAGCTTGACTTTGTTAAACTTCATCGAATTGTTTCCACTCCTGATCATCTGCGGAGCGCCCAGAGTCAGCAGGGGTCCTGGTGAGGTGTCCCAACACCAGCTCCAGCTCAGGCCCTGCCCCTAACAGGCTGTGTGTCCTTGGAAAGCCAACCAAGGTCTATAGCCTGGGGAGGGACCCATTTGGCCCAGCTGGGCCTCCCCCCACCCCGCCACCGCGCTCAAAACTGGGGGTGGAGGTCTCTGAGGCGGGGACTCCAAGCCAGAGGCACTCTGCAATTGTCCGTAGGCTTGGATTTTCAGAGACCATCCCTGTTTCAGATTCTCTGTTCCAGGCTTCTTACACGCGCTCTGTACAAGCTGTTCCCTCTGCCTAGAATTTCCCTTGTCAGTCTGTCAGGCTGACATGGAAGGGCCTGTGCTTGGCTGAATGCTGTTCTCTTGCCGTCTTGCAATTCTTAATTATTTTTTGAGCAAGAGGCCCGGCGTTTTCATTTTGCAACTGAGCCCACAAATTCCGTAGCAATTCAGCCAGTCTCTGTGCTAGTGCACTGTGAGCATCACATCGTGGGATCCCAGACAACGCTCTGAAGCAGGCACTGCTGCGATTTCTGTTTTGCAGGTGAGGAAACTGAGTCCCCAGAGGTCTCAGGTCATTGCCGTCTCCATGGTCCCAATACAAGCTGTTATGCATTAGGCCCTGGTCCAGCGATGAACACTCGCTTTTCCTGTGTCACTTCATCTGGTCCTCATGATAGCCCTGTGAGATGGGAGCTATTATGATCCTCATTTTCCAGGGGCACAGAGAGGTTAAGTCACTTCTCAAGATCACACAGCAAGCATGTAGAGGAGCCATGCTTTCCTGAGAGGCCCATTCAGTCTCTTCCCTAAATGCCAGCAGCAGCTTTCTCAACATGTCCTGGCTTCTAGATCCTTCAGGCCCATCTTCAGCGTGTCAGCCACACCATTCACTCCTCTAACCTGACCTCTAGGCATGAGTTTCTGGCTGCAAATCTTCCTATGACTCCCAGTGCTCTCAAGAAGCATCTAACCTCCTTAGCCTGACTGTTGAGACCCTCAGCGATATGACCTCTGCTGACCTCCACCGCCTCAGTGGCTATCTTGCTCCTGGCACGTGGTGCTTCTGCCCTCCAGGCTGTCTGTAGTTAAATTTCTACACAGAGTGGGGACCACTGGCTCCCTCCACAGAGCCTGGCACACAGGCCCTCTCGCAAAGCTTGCTGGATTAAACCAGCCTGTCCGAATGGAGCCCAGCAGAGCAAAGCCCAGGCCCTCTGGGTGGCATCCTTGATGTTTCCTCTTCTTTACCTCCACAGCCTGGGTGTTAACTCCTCATTGTTCCCCCAGTCCAGTTTCTTCGCTCTGTCCCCTGCCAGGACCTTAGCAAAGGCCACCAATATTGCTCACATGGATGCCTGCCCCGCTTTCTCCCTGACTTCTCTGCTTCCAGCCACACTCCTTCCATTTCACTCTCTGCTTAACATCCATCGTTCTCGAAGTGAAATCTGAAAACCTAACAAGGCCAGAATGGCCTCCCTATCAGACCCTGGTGGCCTCACAGGCCGAGGCTCCGCATGTCCAGCCATCCCGTGCACACCGAGCCACTGCAGGCTTCTGGCTCCATGCGCCACCCTTCCTGGCTTGGCCGCCCCAACCCAACTCCTCCCTTCTGCCTCAGCTCTTCTTCCAGAGGCTTTCCCTGACCACTGAGCCTCCCCTTAAAGCAAAGCCAGGCTCCTCCTGGGCCCCACAGACCCCCATTGTTCCCCATCAAAGCACTGGTCTGCGTGTCTGTCCCTGTCCCCCACATTGATGGAGGGCTTCCTGAGAGCAGAGGCCATATTTTGTTCCTTGATATACCTCCCATACTTGGAACACAGAAAGTGCTGAATCAACACATGGAGGGATGGTGGATGGGTGGATCGGTGCATGAATGGAGGAGAGATGGATGAATGAGTGGGTGATAAATATGAGGATGAGAAGGTGGATGGATGGATAGATAGACAGACAGACAGATGGATAGATGGATCATTGGATAAACTGAGTGGGTAAAAAGTGAATGGATGAGTAGGGGTAGATAGTTCGGTAGTTGATTGGATGAGTGGATGGCTGGATGGACTGAGTGGATAATAAGTGAATTGATTGGTGGCTGGGTGGCTGGGTGGGTGGACAAATGTATCAGTAAATGAAAAGCAAACCCCAGGCAATTTCTTGTAATAGTTAACATTTGGACGGTAAGGTGCTCAAAGTTCTCAGCACACAGTAGGCAAGGAATAAGTGTGCATTGAATTAATGGTTAAACAAACGTCAGAGAGCAGCGGGTCATCACCTTCTATGAACACCTGCTTTTCCTCTTACTTGTTTTATTCTCTCCCTGCTCCCTCCTCCGCCACCTCCCAGCCTCCCACTGCCTGCTACAGTTGCCATGTGACTCGCAGTGGCCAAGTTCCCCAGATCTGTGTCTGTGCATTAATTATTGAGTGATACAATCCAAATTTATCTAATGAATTAATAATAGGCCATAGGGGTATTTTAATAATGAAATACTTGGCGTTGTGTTTTGATAATTACGGCAGGCTTTTATAATTACACCACGGCTGTGAAAATAAAATCACAATCAATTAGGCAGTGCACAAGGACTCCCCAGGAGCGCCCCCTCAATGCTTCCACGGACAGACCCACCGGGATCAGGAAGATGGATTTATGTCTGAGCCAGCTGGAGTCTGGGGTTCAAGACTGTCACAGGATTGTAGGGCTGGAGGGAGATTCCAAGGACGATGAGAAAAAGGATATCACAGCAATGCAGCAGATGTTTGAGTCAGGAATTGACTTAAAGGCCAACAGAAAAAGCCTCCATTTTTATAGATGAGAAGACCGAGGCTCAGAGAGGAACCACGACCCACCCGGTCAGCCTTGAAACAGAGAGCCTGAACAGCCCCTCCGGACTCCTTGTACAGCGCTCTCTTGCCCTTGAACCGCCCACATATCCTTCTTCTGCCTTGAAAAAGCCCTTAGTGGTCTGTCTGGACCCCGGCCTTTCCTCTTGTCTCAACCCCGGGTTCCCCTTAGGTTTTGAACTCAGATTTCTCCACACCTCTCTGCCTTTGCCTGTGCTGTGCCCTCTGCAAAGGAGGCCTCCCCTCCCCACCCCCAACCTCTGCTGTCTGCCCAGCAAAGTCCTCCCCGCAGGGATGGCCTCCCTCCCTCCTGCCCTCAAGGGCCACCTCCGACTACATGGGGATTGCTCATCTGTCTCCCCTAAAAGGCTGGGAGCTCCTTTAAACCAAGGGCAACTTCATTTTATCTCCCAGGGATGTTAATACAGGGTCTGACACACAGTAAATGCACAATTCAGGTTTATTCAGGGCCAGATGGCAGAAGGAGAGCGAGCAGAGAGAGGAGAGAAGGAAAATAAACAAGAAAGGTTGGTTCTGGAATTATTTCCAGAATGTGTTTAACCCAGGCCACCAAAAGAACATTTGGGCTTCAGAGTACTAGTTTAGGGACACCACAGTGCATACGCAAGCAACAATAAAATTAGATACATTAAAGCAAGAGAAATCTTTTCAGAAGAACAAAGAATGTTAACGATGGTAAATAGGTAGATTCTAAACAATCTCACACACATACACACACACACACCCGTCAAAAAAAGAAGCCTGGGCTATTGACCCTGAGGTCCTTCTCTAAGTTGTGTCCTCAAGAAGGCACTTGAACTTGTCACAGACACTGCCCCAAATGGGTCCCCCGTGCAGAGCTGACAGGCAGCAGCTGGGGCTGGAACCAGCGTGATTATGATCTGTTTCTTCAGACCCTGTAGGGACCCCACCACTACTAACCACAGAACCAAGGTCGAACTGCAGGTGTCAGCCCGCCTCAGCCATCTGTGCCGTCTGTGAGTCAACAGTAGGGTCTGGGGGAAGATTAAGAGGAGGAAGAGTTTGGTGAAGTTAAAGCACCATCATCTCTTCCTCTCCCCAACAACACTTTCAAACAGGTTCTATGGGTCTTAGCTGTGACTTTAAACTGAGAGGCAGATTAACACTGCAGTTAAAAACACAGATTCTAGAGCCAGAACTTTTGGGGTTCAGACTCCAGCACGGCCCCTTACACAGTAGGCTGCTGGGCAAGTCTCTCAGCCTCTCTGTGCCTCAGCCTCCCGGAGGGAAAGTAATAAACTGATTTACATAAAACCCTGGATTAAGTGGCATCTGTTCTTACCTTCTCTGCTAAGAGCATCTTGATTTGCAGCACGCTCCTTGACTTTCAGTGAGGATTGGATGGCTCTGGCCACGCCCACCAATGCAAGAACTTCCCTAGCTAGCCAATTGGCAGAATGCATTAGTTCAGATATAATGATTGGTTAAAATGAAGCCCTTGACTCAAGCCAACCAATCAGAGCGAAGAAGTGTCAGCATCAACAAATAGCAAGCATATATTATGTTATTGTAACAAATGTTTACTCCCCAAACTGAGTCGCATGGAGGTCTGGAAAAGACAATGTAATGAAAAAGTCTGGCTCCTTAGGCAGAGGAGACCAGCGCCTTTTCGCCCTACCCTCCCTGCAGGGCCAGGTTAGATGCCTCCTGTCTTGGCTCCTCAAATGCTCCTGCTCTCTCCTGTTCTAAGATGAAGTTAATTAAACAAGTGATTCTGAGTTTGGGCCTTGAGCTTCATTCAAATCCCCATCCCAATCATCCCTTCCTGGTGTAGCTGGCCCTCATCCCTCACCCCTCAGTTTCTTCACCTGGGAAGTGAACCAAGGATCTGACCCTGGGAAAGTTCTGGGAATTCAATGAAGTCAGGCACACCCGGGGCCTGGCACAAAGGAGGGACTCCAGAAAAGGCAGCCACTGACAACATGCCCAGTACCACCTTCCCTTATAACTGGCTGTCAAATGTCTGTCTGCTGCCAGACCGGGATCCTAGGGTGGGGCCCGTGTTCGTGACTTCTGCGCCTTCGGCACTGTGCAAGGCTAGGCACGGAGTGGGAGGGAATGAATGAATGAACAGAGGGAGGGAGAGCGGACAGGAGGATGGGAGAGAGATAGAGAAAAACACATGTCTTTTTATGATGCTGCTCCAAACCAAAAGAGGGTTCAGTAGGGGAGACAGAAGACCGGCCTCAAGCCCTTCACTCTCTAGGGACAGAACCCAGAGAGAGGCTGTAGCTTCCCCAGGGTCACAGAGCAGATGGTGGGTGAACGGACTTCAGCAGACAGTGCCCCCCCTAAAACCTCCAGCTTGACTCCCGCTCCAGGGCATCCTGCCTCCTGCCCCACCCAGCCTCTCCCAATCTCCTCTTCACTTCGGCCAATCCCAGTAGGGTGCCTTTTCCTGTCTGGGGAAGACAGAACCCCCAAGCCAGGTGCTCCCCCAGGTGTCTCCTTCCCCAAACAGGCTGGGCCTCCCCAGTAAATATCTGGGGGCCTCCAGCAGGAAAGGAAGGAGGTGACTCAGGGCCAGGTTGAGGGGAAGCTCAGGGAGGGGGCTGGGGGTGCAGGTGGGGGGAGCTGTAAGTGAGTCAGGAAAACAAGCTTCTCTCCACATACTATCAAGAATCTCTTGGCCCGAACTCAAGTATGCAGGACGCAAACGTTAGTTTCCTGTAACTGAACTTACTGGATCCAAGCTGTGCAGTCAGGTTCTGACCCCGCCCGCCACTTAGCTCACATCCACTTTGCTTCTCCTCTGACGGCTCCTCCCACTGGGGAGCCTCCGTCTGGTTGGGAGTTGAGGAACAGGGGCACTGGTTACCAGTTCTTTCAAACCTATTGTTTGTATCCCAGGTTCTGGCTTTCAGAGTGGCCTTCCCCTGAAGTACCCTTTCCTGCTCCAGGCGATAAATGCAGAATGCTTCCCTGCTCCTGGTGGGGGCCGGGGAAGGGGTTCCTGGGATGCTTAAGTTTTAAAGGAGCATCTGCTTCTTGACTCTGGGTTGTGGGTGTCCCAGACGCCCCCCAAGACAAGAACTGCTGTGCAGGGGTGTAAAGGACCACCCAGCAAGACTCTCCTGTGGGCAACTGAGGCTCCATCCTGCCGGGGACTCCAGGAGCCCCGTGAAACATGACTGCCAGTGTCCCACCCAAGGCGGGAGGGAGCTGGGGCACTTACCCACCATTGGGTGTGCCATTGGACGAGGGGTTCTGCCAGGGTACGTTTGCTCCTTGGCACTTCACTGGGTAGGGACTGGCAGTCGGAAGTCAGGGCTGGGCCCTGCAGGGGGACGGTGAGAGCTGCGGGGCCATGGGTGGGCACCAAAGGTGTCTGCTACCATCACACCACCAATAATAACAGCTCCTGGCCTGTCCACCGAGCTTCACCGTTTATGGAGCATCTCCTGTAATCCTCTGACGTCACCGGCCAATGCCGGAACTACCCACCTCACAAGTGAGGAAGTTGAGACCTGGACCAGGGAAATAAATGCCTCACTAATAAGCAGCAGAAAGGGGCCATATAGCCAGGTCTTTGGCCTCTAAATCCAAGAGAACCTGCTCTGGAGTGAGCTTAGGTCCTGGGTCCCAATCCTGATTGGCCTCTTTGTGGCTCCCCCATGCCGAGCTGTAGCCTTCATTTCTCTTTGGCTTCAGTTTTGTCCTCTGCAAAGTGGGAACAGGATCAGCATCCCCCCACCCCAGAGGCTGGGTTGGGAAAGCATGAAAAGTGGAAAGCTAGGCGTGGTGGGATCAGACTTTTAAACTCCCTCTGCTGGTGCACAGATGCTGATTGGAGCGGCCAGGGAGGGCAATGTCTCCGTAGAGATGAGCAAAGATGACAGCTTGGCCCAGGATGGGGCAGTGAAGTGGGCAGAGGAAATGCAGTCTGCGGCTGGGACCCTGGCGAGGCAGTGAGAGCAGTTGAGGACAGCCTCCATCCAGGAGGCTGGAGCTGGGCCCATGCCAGGGCCTCACGGCCAAACGCACGTCCACAGAACGGGTGCACTCAGAATAGCTTTAGCTGCTTATCTTGCTTGTATTGGGTTGTTTTGCTTTGCGCTGGTGTTTGGCAGCTTTACCGAGGGGTCCACAGAGAAGGCAGAGAAGATGCCTCTGTTTGCAGAAATTTGGGTGGGTTGTCCCAGGATGGGATCGCCCTGACTGGGTCCCAAAGGGAGGAAAGGGCACTGCTGGGAGGCTGGACGCCTTGCTGACCCGTAAGGTGGGACTATGATGGGCACCTGCCCTGTGGCTGGGGCTACGTGGGGGAAGGCAGGCAGGAGGCTGAGAGTCTGGGACAGACAGACAGACCTCCAAGTGCTTGGAGCAGAGGAGGAGGAGGAGCAGAGGAGGAAAAGAGCTGCAGTGGGTGCACTGAGGCCCAGGGAGGTTAGGTGACAGCCGAGAACTCGAGCTACCTGGATCTCAGCTTTTCCCTCCCATTCCTCCTTTTTTATATTGTTCACTTTCACCTATTTATTTAAATTGGGGTAGCTGCTAATTCAAGACACAAAGGGGTATATATTGAAACATCTCCTGGCTGCACAACTCTGCCAGTACATTCAAAACCATTGGCTTGTAGACTACAAATGGGCAAAGTGTATGGTGTGTGAGTTATATCTCAATAAAGCTGCTGAAGAAAGAAAGAGCAACACCCCCCGCCCCCCTCCCCTGCCCCGCTGCCTTGGCCACTGTTTCCCCAGAGACAACCCGTTTCCCTCTGCGGCTCCCACTCCTTCTCAGACTTTGGGGAGAATGCCAGGTAAAAGAAAATCAACCTGCTGCGTTAAAGGCAATGAGTCTCTCTCTCTCTCTCTCTCTCTCTCTCTTTCTTTCTCTCTCTCTCTCAACAAGAACCTACTGTGTGTCAGGCACATGAGCATCCATCACCTGCTTCACACCTCATGAACATTCAGTGAAGCAGCGATTATTAGGTCCACTCTCCAGGGGAGGAGCCAGGCCCAGCATCTTCAGAGAGCCACCCCAAGGTCCCCCATCCAGCAGGTGACCAGGTCACCTCATAGAACCCCCCCCGAGGCCCCTCCTTTCAGAACTCCTGAGCCTCCCTGTGAGCCAGCAGTCACAGAGCCCCTCCAGGGAGACAGGCACAGGTACCAGGACCCACAGAGAATGGGACCTTGTCCCCTCACCCTGCACTCCACCCCTCCAACTTTTCCCCATCTTTTCACTCTATCCCCACCCTCCTCCCTCATTTCCCTTCTGCTTGGACTGCTTTGGGCTTGTCTCTCCCTGGAGCCTCTCCTCAAGGTTTGCTTGTTGTTTTGTTGTTGTTTTAAGTAACAGCTTTTTTAAGCTTAAAAAAAAGTTTTACTGATGCTTGATTATGTTAAAAAATGGGAGAGAAGAAACAAATCTCCCATACAGAAGAATTCCAAAAACTGTATGCAGCTACTCTGCCCCCAAGGAGGGGGAGCATAACTCCCCATTACCTCAACACGGGGCACGTGGAGTGGCCTGCCTTCAAACAGCACAGTTAGAAACAGGGAGGGAGGAGTCATCTCACCGTAGAGAAGCCCAGCGGCAGGTCAAAGTTAACATCACCAGTGACGTTTCGGTGACAGCACACACGCTGGATACTGTTTTGAGAGCCACGCCGCATGTCTGTGGTCCTTCCACAGCCCTCGTCTAAGCAGCAGAGAAATATCAGCCAGATCCCAACGGAGAGACCTTCTACAAAGCACCTTCACCACTGTCAAGGTCACCAGAAACAGGCAAAGGCTGAGAAACTGTAACAACTCGGAGGAGCCTAAGAAGACCTGAGGGCTAAATATGATATTGTGTCCCGGATGGGGTCCTGGGAGAGAAAGACAGTTGGGATAAAATCTGATGAAATTCGAAAAACGTCTGAACTTCAGTTAGGAACAACGCATCGATATTGGCTCATTAGTTGTGACAAATGTACCATATTAACGTAAGATGGTACCAATCGGGGAAGCTGAGTGGAGGATGCACAGAAGCACTCTGTAAATCTAAAACTGTTCCAAAACAAAACTCTAGCTAAATGTTCTTTAAAAGCTTTATTGGGATACAATTGACACACCATTTACCCCACAGTCAATTTTAGAACATTTTTCACCCCCGAAGGACAATGTGTACCCCTCAGCTGTCACCCTTGACAAACAACAATTTACTTCCGGTCTCTATAGATTTTCCTTTTCTGGACATTTTACATAAATGGAGTCGCACTCTGTCTGGCATCTTTAGCTTCGCATGATTTTCTCCAAGGTTTTTCCACATGGTAGCCTGTGTCAGGACTTCACTCCTTTTTCATGACTGAATAATATTCCACCGTGTGGATGGACAACTTTGGTTTCTCCATTAATGCACGTGGGATGTGTTTACCTTTTACTATTATGAGCCATGTTACGTGAACATGTACGTGAAAGTTTTTGTGTGAATGTCTGTTCTCATTCTTCTTCAGTAGATACCATGGAGGGACACTGCTGGGTCACGTGGTAACTCTAGGGACAATCATTTGAACAATTGCTGGACTTTTTCCAAAGCAGTTGTGCCTGTTTTTCATTCCCACTCCCTCTCAGTTTTCGAAGGCACCATTTCTTGAGCCACTGGCTCACACACACGCCACCTCGTTAACTTCTCACCACAACTCAGAGTATAGCTTAGTTGGTGGGCGGGACTCTCCCCCCATCTTCCAGGTGAGGAACCCGAGGCTCAGGGAGGTGAAGCTGCCTGCCTGGGTCTCTCATCCTGTGTCCCAGGGTCCCGACCAACTGCTTGGTCTCAAGCCACGTCACCAGGGTCCTGACATTTTAGAGGCTGAGATTAAAAAATGGGGGCTGTGGTAACTCTGGCACTGAGGGAACCCTCTCCCCCACCCCCCACCCCGTGCCTGACAGGTGACCCTGGAAGAGCGTGTGCCCCGGGGCCCAGTGCGCAGAGCAGGAAAACTGTCAGGGGCTGTAACTGGAGAGGCCCGGTCTTGGGGCTCTGTCGGGCCAGGAGGCAAAACACAAAGGGTCCTTTGTCCCGCCCATTGTTTGACTTGCAGCCGTCCTTGCTGCGCCCCTCGGACCTGCAAGGGGCGTGCTGGGTCTGCAGAGCAGCTGGGCTCTCTCAGTTTCTGGAAGGGGCCTCCTGGGATGCAGCAGAGGTTTCATCTGAGGGGTGGGGAGGAGTGGGGGCTGAGGAGGTACTCAGCGTATGGGAAACCATCCCCCTGATGTTTTTTCACTTGTCTTTTGTCCTTGATATAAAGTCACCAGGCACTTGCCGAAAAAGGACTTGAAACAGCCTGAGGATGTGTGCGTTCGTTCTCCCACCGTGAGCCCACAGCCCCGTCCTACCTCCTGTGAGTCTTCCCAGGAAGTTTTCCCTGCTTGTGTACAAAGCTGTGTGCACGCACAGGTGTGTTCCTTTTTCATGGACCAATGGTGGCTTTCAGAATCCACTCTTTTTTTTTCTCACTGCATGAGGCACCGCAAGAAAACTCACATGAGCACAAGGAGAAGGTCTCCCTTCTTCTCAGCGACTGCGGTATTCCATCTACACAGGCAGCATCCTTTACTGGCTGAGTCTGTGTTGCAGTTTTCTCGGTCTCTGCTACTCCAGACAGAGCTGAAATCAATGTCTCGGGCACACACCCTCACACACAGGTATGTGCACATGCTGTGGGCCCACTCTGGTGGATGGCGTCACCGGGCCACGTGTGCTGGGCTCCCATGTGGGTTTCCCACGGGGGCGGCTCAGGGCACCTGCCCAAAGAGGCTTGGGGCAGCCTGGGCACCCAGAAGCCCTCCAGCACAGGGTGTCATCAGCCCTCCCACCGCCCTTTACTCTTTACGAACGTGAAATAGACGTGACTGTATCCAACCTGCCTCATCGGCCCGGGTTGTTTTCATGCCACCAGGAGCCGGTGCTAAAAACTTAAAAACTAAAATGCAACCCCACGTTTTTAAGGAGAAACAAATCGGTCAGGACAAAGGTCGTCCAGCTACACCCCACGGGTCCACAGGCCAGAACCACCATTAGCCATTTCTAAATAGTTGTAAAAAAAACTAAAAGAAAAATTCACGGCACCTAACATTTTATCAAATCTACATTTCAGCGCCCGCAAACAAGTTGTACTGGCACACAGGCGTGCCCTTCACGTATGTGCTGTCTCTGACTGACTTCTCGTTACAACAGCAGGGTCACCTACGTGCTCCAGGGACCCTGTGCCCTCAACGCCGAAAATATTTAGTGCATGGTTCTTTGCAGAAAATGTTCGCCAATCCACAACCTAAAGTGCCATCACTTGTAGGGTAGGGAAGGGACTGGATGCTGTTTCATTTGGGGACTAAAGCTGCCACGGGACCCCAAGTCATCTGCCCCCAGGTCCCGCAGTGGGGTTGTAGGGGGCTATGGCAGGATACCAGGTAGAATATGCTGCAGCCTTGACTTGGGCAAGGCAGCAAGGATGGAGAAGAGACAATGAACTTGAACAAGTCTTAGGGCCCCACCAGCACCGTGAGTGGCTGAGAGATGTGCAGGCAGAAGGAGGGCAGAAGGGAGGGTGCAGAGGCCGTCAGCTTCCCTCACCCTGGGAGTCATCTCATCCTGTGGGTGGTCCAAGGGTGCAGAAGGCACCTAACCAAGGGAAGGAGCAAAGGGAGAGGAAACAGTTTTTGATTGCAGTAGGGGGTGTGTGAGCGGGGAGAAGGCCCTGCACGCCCAGCACAGGGGTGGCCACCTGTGCCTGGTGCCCAAGGGGAAGATCCCAGGAAATTTCAGGATCACCTGGCCCCGTTGTCCATCAAATTGAACTGTGAGTTGTCTGTGTGGGATTAATGTTGAGCGATGCCAGTGGATGCTTCCAGAGGTTTCTGTCATGAGTTCTCCTTGCTTCCGGGTGCAGAAAGTGACACAGAGTCCCGATTCACGCCTGCAGGAGAATCCTGCTTGTACCACTCAGGAGCCCCGAGTGAGTGTCTTCACATCTCTCAGCCTCAGTTTTTCCATCTGTGCAATGGGACCCCAGTCCTGATCTTTTAGAACTGCTAAGAAGATTAAAGGAGACAGCGTGTGTGAGGTACCAACGCACAGGAGCCACAGCCCAAGTGCCAGCCCCCTTCTGTGCCCCACAAAGTCTCCCGAAATGGGAGGCCTATGACTTGGTTAATTTGGAGAGTTTCCACCCACAGAGTGTGATTCTGCAGGAACAGAGGGAGACATTCCAGGGTTTGGGAGACACCAGTTGTGACTCTGAGTGATGCCATCTCAAACACTTATTGTCATATAGGAAGTTATTCAAACATAATCAATTAGGCGCCCATATTAGCATATTTTTCATTGTAATACAGCCGGAAAGAGGAGATTCTAGAGACTGTTTATTGTTGTTCTGTGCTAATATTTGTTAAAGTGATTAATATGTTGTTCAAATATCTGTGACGGGTGTGGCAGGCGTTATTTATCTCCACCGGCAAGAGCCCGGGAGGGCGAGGGGTGGGAGACTCAGTAAGGGTGCCAGAGAGGGGCCTCGGGCTGCCGGGGACGGGTCCTTCTCCCTCCCCTGCTCGGGCCTTGTGCCTTCCCACGTCCCCTGGGTCCTCCACTGTCAACTTCCCCTCTACTGACCATTCCCATCAGCATCAAGGATGTCTCCCACCAAAGCAAATGAAGACCCCCACACCCCTCCTCCACCTGCACCCCTCCCTTGAACGCCCCCCCCACAGCTATTCTGACAGTTTCCTTCTTCCCGCCAAAGCCAAACTTTTCAGAGGAATCCTTTACCCTCCTTGTTCACCTTCCAGTACCTGCTTCTCAACAGTCATTATGAAAGGTCGAAAGCTTATACAGAACCTTCCAGAACAGCACCCTCTAAAAGAACCTTCTATGATAATGGAAATAGTCTATATCTGCACTAATACACTAGCTAAATGTGGCCACTGAGCCCTTGAAGTGTGGCTCCTGTGACCGAGGAACCAAACTTCCCATTTTCTTTACTTTTCGTTAATTTACATTTAAACGAAGTGACCATAAATGGCTAGTGGCCACCACCGTGAATCGCTCAGCAGCGGAGAGTGACGTAATGAATACCTGCACACCTACCGCCCATCAGGTCTCCCAAATGTCTACATTTTGCCATGTCTGCTTCAAATGTTTGAAATGGTTCAATGTTACGGATCTGTCCCCGTTTTTCTTCTGCTGAGTTAATCACTGACTTGAAGTAGGGATTTTACTTTTCCATTCGTGTTTTCATGTTTTTACTACACAGAGGTGGATCTACCAGCAACATAGCAGCATTTTAATACTGTAGATGCACGGCATTAACCTAGTCTACACAAGATCCAACGCATTGCTTTTTTTGTCCAGTCTTCTTTTCCCAGTTGACGGAGACCTGGTTCCTTTTTTACTGCTGTATAGTATTCCACGCGGTGAGCATACCATCTGTTTTTCACCCGTCTACTGAGGAACACTTGTTCCTAACAACACCTGGACATCTCGGAAGGTGGCCCTTTGGGCGACAGAGGATACTCACCGTGATGCCGCAGTAGGGTCGGGTTACGTAGCTCTACCTTCACCAGCTACTCCCAGCTGGCGCTCCAATATGGTTGGGCCGGCTCACATTCCCCTCCGCAGCGGAGAACAGGGTGGTATCTGGTGGAAAGCTCTTTTCTCACTATGAATTTAGTCTTCTCTATATGTATTCGAATACCTCTTTCTAATTTTTGTCTTCTATTCTAACTTATATATGATGACTTTGCTTGAAAAGCAGTTTTTAATTTGGAGGTAGTCAAATTTATGAATCTTTTTCCTGAGGGTCTTTGTTTTTGGTGCTATGATTAAGAAATCTTCCCTTATCCCCGTGTTATAGATATCCTGTATTTCCATCTAGAATTGTAACACTTCTTTCCATGGTGTATTTTGGTCCTTAACGCATCTTGAATTTATTTGGCTGCATGAATGTGGTTGCACAGTTCGGAATCTAACATAATGTTGTCTATATTACGTGTCTGTGCTGCATAACAAAGTCATACACCAGGCTGATTATTTAAAACCACCCACAGGAATTATCTCATAGTTTCTGCGGGGCAGGAGTCCAGGCACAGCTTCGCCGGAGCTTCTGCTTGCCGTGGCCTAATGCTGCCATCCAGGTGTTGGCTGGGGCTGGGTTCTCATCGGAGACTGGACTGGGGAAGGGTCCACGTTCGAGCTGCTTGGGTTGTTGGCAGAATTGATTTCCTTGAATCTGTAGGATTCGTGGAAGCTTATTTCTTCAAAGACAGGAATTGGGGGTGCAGGGAGGGAGAGAGAGACTGCCAGCAAGGTGGAGTTTTATACTGCGCCAGGTGTTCAAGGGAGTGATATCCAGTTTCTTTCGTCATACTCTGTTGGGTGGAAGCAAGTCCCTCATCCTGCCCACACTCCGGGGAAGGGGGCTATGCAAAGGCCTGAGCATCAGGAGGCGGGGCCACAGGGCCCCTCGGGCTATCAGCCACATTGTGCGTATGGGCCAGCGTTTCCCAGTACTCGTTTTTAAGCCTTTATATTTTAGAGCACTTTAGGTTCACAGCAAAACTTAGAGGAAAGTACAGAGACTTCCCATGTACCCCTGCCTTGAAATATGCATAGCCTCCCCGATGGTCAGTATGCCCCACCAAAGTGGGACATTTTCACAAGTGATGAACCTACACTGACACAGCTTACCCACCAAAGGCCATGCTTTACCTTAGGGCTCCCCTTGGAGTTGAACATCCTATTCGTTTGGACAAACGTACAATGAATGACACGTATCCGTCATCGTGTTATCATACAGACACTCGCACTAGCCTGAAATCCTCCGTGCTCTGCCTGTTCAGCTCTCCTTCCGTCCCAACCCCTGGCGACCGCTGCTCTTTTTACCGTTTCCACAGGTTACTTTTCCAGAACGCTGTGACGTTGGAGGCCTATCACAGTCGGTTGCCTCTCCACGTGGGCCGCCCTCACCCTGTAAGGATGCCGCCAGCGCCTCCACATCCTTCCACACCGTGAGAGCACCTTGCTTTTCAGTGCCGCACAACCTCCCCCAGCCTTCCTCTGTAGAGGGACCACCCCCCTCTCTGCGGACTGGCCACGCCTCCTTCATCGTGGATAAAGTTTTCATGGACAGGGAGGTCTGTTTCTGGGCACTCTGGTTATTGGGGCTGTCCCCGTGGTCTTCCCGCCCTGCCCATCACTCTGAATTTGCTCCAGTGGGGGTCGCCAGTGTTTCCCATGTTGCTCAGCTCCATCGGGTCTTCCCGGACCTCAGCCGATTGGGCCCCTCAGAGGTACCAGGTCCCATAGACATCTCCTTCTCCCTTGAGTCCTTCTCCCCAGGCTTGAGAACCCTTGTCATGGGTCCCCTAAGCCAGGTGTCCTTCCCACCTGACTTGGGGGTCCTGGAGTCACTAACTCCAGTTTCACAGCTTAGGTCCATCTCTTCTGCTCATGGCACTAAATTTCGTCTTTGGGGGGAGACACTCAATCGCCAACCTGGGATGAAGCCCACGTATGAGTAGCTGGTGGCCTGTGAAACTCCACCTGGAAGATTCCTGACCATCTCAGACACAACACACCCTTGCAGAACTATGGCTTGATTTTGCGCATCCCCCCAGCCCCCTCCACAGAAGACTTCATCCCTCATTTTCCTCTGGCAACAGATGACCCCTCCATCCCCTCTGGCTATCTCCTTGTCCTGTGGAAATCCATCCCGACCACCCCACTTCATCTTCGCAGCCCCCACCCTGCCCCAGCCACCACCACCTCTCACTTGAGTATCTCCAGTAGCCTCCCAACTTCCATTCCTGCCCTCGATAGTCAATTCTCCACGCAGCGGTCAGAGTAATATTTTCAAAAACATAAATCATTTCACATCATCCCCCCACTTAAAATCCTTTCCATGGCTTCCCACTGCTCTTGGAATAGGATCCAGATTCCACAACGTGCCCTCAATCAATAGTGGGCTGTCACCTCCTCTGCAGCCCCATCCATCACCACCCGCCCCCACTCCCTTCTCCCCTCGTTGGACTGTGAAGATGATCTGATTATTTCTCTAAGGGGGAGACTTTGGGGGTGGTCCAAGTGGTCTGGGGGGAAAGGTGCCAAATTCTCCCTCTGAGTGGCAGGGCCTGGGCAGGACCATGAGCCCCAAGGAGGTCAGGTTAAGCGGCACTATTTACTTTAGTCCTCTCCAAAGCGTGTTTTGGTGGCGGAGAGAGTCATGAATAAGCTCTTAATTCCAGCAGGGCGTGGGTCAGCCCTCCGGCAGCAGTGCTTGTTGACATTCGTGTCTGAGCCCTTGCCCGCTGCCTGGCTCTGAGGGGCCTGTCTGTGTGCAGGGCTGGCGGCCCCAGCTCACCTGGGCGGGGGCCGGGCCTACCTGCAGGCTCTCTCCAAATGGACCTCAGGGTGTCAGCTTTTCCACTGCTGGGGACCCAGGGGTGTGTGCCTCTAAGGAGAACTGCCCTGAGCTGGGAGGGACCCACACCCCACGCCCGGGAGAGCCCAGAAGCCAGATGCCACCCACAGAACTAGGTGGGTAGGAGGTCGACCAGTAGTTTGATGATCACTTGGTCAGGCTGTCTGATTATGTTCTCACAGGAGGAAGCAAGCTGGGCTTATGGGTCTGCTGGCTATATAGCTTGAAGCCAGGCAGGGTTCCCTGTTGGACCTCAGTTTCCCCATCTGCCTTATATCCCTTTATTCTGTAGACAGAAAGGAAAGCACAGTTGATGGCATCCTACATCCTCACAGAGGATGGGGCATTTTTGAAAAAGGAATATCTGAGAACACTTTTTCAAGTGGGAATCAAAAGTTCAGAGAGGACGACTTACACAGCATTCTCGAAAGAGCAAAACTACGGAGCTGGAGAAGAGAGTAGTGCTTGCCTGGGGGTGGGGCCGGGGTAGGGGTGGGCCCGGCTATCCAGAGGCAGCACGAGGTGCTCCTTCATGGTGATGGAGCAGTTCTGTGGCTTGATTATGGGGGTCGTCAAGGGCATCTTCACGTGGCATCAAGTTGCACAGAGCTACATGCACACAAGTTCATGTGCAACCTGATGAAAAGGCAGTAAGGTCCTGTGGTCTAGCTAATGATACTGTA